>NC_090376.1:153547168-153860848 GCF_036365525.1 Heterodontus francisci | reverse complement strand
TCCTGGTGCCAAAAGAGAGAGTGATAGATATAATAATCAGTAAGCCTTCCTTGAAATAAGGCTAATCGGACTCTAATCCCCTGTGCATGATGGTGGAAGAGAGACAGGGCTGGATGAAAATACCCATTTTATAGATCTCCATTTCTGAGTTGAATATTCAGATCACACCAACATCTGACCAACAGCTGGCTGAAGTGGAAGTCTTGCTCACGAAAAAAACTGAGCAACATAGGAGCATTCCCTTGACTGCTGCCCTATATGATATGGGGTTAACTTTTCAAGAAAACTTGCAGTTAGAGCTAGATATGAAGAAAACAATATAGTAAACTATAAGGGAGTTTTTGCTTAAACATCAGTGACTGATGCAAGGCACCAGAAGGCAGAACCTTAGAACTCATGTCAGTAGCTTGTCTTTGATATCTGATAGCTATGGCCACGTGCCTTAAAGTAGTCTACAGAAACCAGAAAGTTCTCTGTGAAATTATTTAAGGATTTCCACACACTAATATGTTAACATCTGGAATTACTGCTGCTCTGTCTACTTTGCTGTCGAATAATCCAAGACTGCCACCAGTAACTGGAACCAGAAAGAGAACACAGAGTGAGACCAGCACAGATATTACACAGCAGCAGTTAGAGATATAGAAGGCATATATTTCGTCAGCAGACGTGGTCTTTTCAGACTACTAGAAAAGATCGGATGTCCACCAAAGCTACTAAGTATCATCACCTCATTCCATGACAATATGAAAGACACAATTCAACATGGTGGCTCCTCATCAGAGCCCTTTCCTATCCTGAGTGGTGTGAAACAGGGCTGTGTTCTCGCACCCACACTTTTTGGGATTTTCTTCTCCCTGCTGCTTTCACATGCGTTCAAGTCTTCTGAAGCAGGAATTTTCCTCCACACAAGATCAGGGGGCAGGTTGTTCAACCTTGCCCGTCTAAGAGCGAAGTCCAAAGTACGGAAAGTCCTCATCTGGGAACTCCTCTTTGCTGACGATGCTGCTTCAACATCTCACACTGAAGAGTGCCCGCAGAGTCTCATCGACAGGTTTGCGGCTGCCTGCAATGAATTTGGCCTAACCATCAGCCTCAAGAAAATGAACATCATGGGGCAGGATGTCAGAAATGCTCCATCCATCAATATTGGCAACCACGCTCTGGAAGTGGTTCAAGAGTTCACCTACCTAGGCTCAACTATCACCAGTAACCTGTCTCTCAATGCAGAAATTTGGGCGGCACAGTGGCGCAGTGGTTAGCACTGCAGCCTCACAGCTCCAGGGACCCAGGTTCGATTCTGGGTACTGCCTGTGCGGAGTTTGCAAGTTCTCCCTGTGTCTGCGTGGGTTTCGCCGGGCGCTCCGGTTTCGTCCCACAGCCAAAGACTTGCAGGTGATAGGTAAATTGGCCATTGTAAATTGCCCCTAGTGTAGGTAGGTGGTAGGGAATATGGGATTACTGTAAGGTTAGTATAAATGGGTGGTTGTTGGTCGGCACAGACTCGGTGGGCCAAAGGGCCTGTTTCAGTGCTGTATCTCTAAATAAAAAAATAAAAAATAAAAAATAAAAATAAAATAAAATCAACAAGCGCATGGGAAAGGCTTCCACTGCTATGTCCAGACTGGCCAAGAGAGTGTGGGAAAATGGCGCACTGACACGGAACACAAAAGTCCGAGTGTATCAAGCCTGTGTCCTCAGTACCTTGCTCTATGGCAGCGAGGCCTGGACAACGTATGTCAGCCAAGAGCGACGTCTCAATTCATTCCATCTTCGCTGCCTCCGGAGAATACTTGGCATCAGGTGGCAGGACCGTATCTCCAACACAGAAGTCCTCGAGGTGGCCAACATCCCCAGCTTATACACACTACTGAGTCAGCGGCGCTTGAGATGGCTTGGCCATGTGAGCCGCATGGAAGATGGCAGGAACCCCAAAGACACATTGCACAGCGAGCTCGCCACTGGTATCAGACCCACCGGCCGTCCATGTCTCCGCTTTAAAGACGTCTGCAAACACGACATGAAGTCCTGTGACATTGATCACAAGTCGTGGGAGTCAGTTGCCAGCGTTCGCCAGAGCTGGCAGGCAGTCATAAAGGCGGGGCTAAAGTGTGGCGAGTCGAGGAGACTTAGCAGTTTGCAGGAAAAAAGACAAAAGCGCAAGGGGAGAGCCAACTGTGTAACAGCCCTGACAAACAAATTTTTCTGCAGCACCTGTGGAAGAGCCTGTCACTCTAGAATTGGCCTTTATAGCCACTCCAGGCGCTGCTCCACAAACCACTGACCACCTCCAGGCACTTACCCATTGTCTCTCGAGATAAGGAGGCCAAAGAAGATATTTCATCCATGTAAGGAATACAGCAAATTTGTTTCTTTGACATTTTTGCCTTTGACTCCTCTTTATTTTTATTTAGGGTTAGGGTTTATGTATTTCTTTTGATGAGAAGTCTGCGAAGCTCCTTGGGGCACTTTTCTACATTCAAAGGGACCTATAAATGCATGTTGACTGTTGTTTGTTGTTGGTGAGACAAAAGAGAAAGATAGGTTCAGCTCTGGCTGATTGTATTCTGTCATTACAATGCACAGTGTTTCCATGGATGCTGGGTTGCTTTCATGCTCGACCAAACCAGACTAGTGCACATGCTTTTCACATTGGCTGGAAGAATAACTCAACTGATTTTCCTGAGGGCTCCTTTCATTCTAAGACTCTGAAAGGACTGCTATAGGGAAAACGTATATGTTGTTGTGCACAGTCTCAGGTAGTGCATTCCAGATCATAACCACTCATTGCATAAAGAAGTTATTCCTCATGTTGCTGTTGCTTCTTTTGCCAATTACCTTAAATTGGTGTCCTCTGGTTCTCAATCCTTCTGCCAATGGGAACAGCTTTTCTTTATCTACTCTGTCCAGACCCCTCACGATTTTGAACACCACAAATTTCCTCTTAATCTTCTCTTCTCGAGGGAAAACAGACCCAGTTTCTCCAATCAATCCTCATTCCTCATTCCTCATCCCCGGAACCATTCTTGTAAATCATTTCTGCACCCTCTCTAATTGCTTTCACATCCTTAAAGTGTGATGCCCAAGATTGGGCACAATATCCAGTTGAGGCCAAGTGATAAGCACACTGGGTCTGATTTTCCTGGGTATGTAATGTATTTTTTTACAGATTTTTACGAATAAAGTATATTTTGAGAAAAAAGCAATACATTCCAGTACCAATCCAGGATCACAAAACCTCATAAAATCTGAAATGCTAACATTTCTTTTTTCTCCGCTGACCTGCTGAGTGTTTCCAGCATTTTCTGTTTTTATTTTAGAGTTCCAGTATCTGTAACATTTTGCTTTTTGTTTATTTTCCCCAATTTTCCTTGGGTCACTCCTTGGTCCACACCTATTCCCTGAACAAAAAGGACAAGAAAAAGGGGGCCTAGACCTGTAATGGTAGGTCACCAGTCCCCTTACATTGCTCAGTATTTTGGGGCTTCCCCAAATGCTAGAGCAGGGTATGCAATTGTAATAGGCATCAGCCCAGTTTTGTCAAAGTAATGAGGTACAAGGGGGCATTCCTGGCCCTCTTGCCTCGATTTCCTGTGGACACCCATTTTTCAATGGTGCCCCATGAAGCTTTCTCTTGAAGGATCTCTCAGAATTTTGGGCCTGATACTGATGGTCAGCTTTTTTTTATTCATTCATGGGATGTGGGCATCGCTGTCTAGGCTAGCATTTGTTGCCCATCCCTAATTGCCCTTGAGAAGGTGGTGGTGAGCTGCCTTCTTGAACCACTGCAGTCCATGTGAGGTAGGTACACCTACAGTGCTGTTAGGAAGGGAGTTCCAGGATTTTGACCCAGCGACAGAGAAGAAATGGCGATATAGTTCCAAGTCAGGATGGTGTGTGACTTGAAGGGGAACTTGCAGGTGGTGGTGTTCCCATGCATTTGCTGCCCTTGTCCTTCTAGTTGGTAGAGGTTGTGGGTTTGGAAGGTGCTGCCTAAGGAGCCTTTGTGCATTGCTGCAGTGCATCTTGTAGATGGTACACACTATTGCCACTGTGCGTCGGTGGTGGAGGGAGTGAATGTTTGTAGATGGGGTGCCAATCAAGCGGGCTGCTTTGTCCTGGATGATGTCGAGCTTCTTGAGTGTTGTTGGAGCTGCACCCATCCAGGCAAGTGGAGAGTATTCCATCACACTGCTGACTTGTGCCTTGTAGATGGTGGACAGGCTTTGAGGAGTCAGGAGAACACTTACTTGCCACAGGATTCCTAGCCTCTGACCTGCTCTTGTAGCCACGGTATTTATATGGCTACACCAGTTCAGTTTCTGGTGAATGGTAGCCCCTAGGATGTTGATGGTGGGGGATTCAGTGATGGTAATGCCGTTGAATGCCAAGGGGAGATGGTTAGATTCTCTCTTGTTGGAGATGGTCATTGCCTGGCACTTGTATGGCACGAATATTACTTGACATTTATCAGCCCAAGCCTGGATATTGTCCAGGTCTTGCTGCATTTCTACATGGACTGCTTCAGTATCTGAGGAGTCACAAATGGTGCTGAACATTGTTACAATCAGCAGCGAACATCCCCACTTCTGACCTTATGATTGAAGGAAGGTCATTGATGAAGCAGCTGAAGATGGTTGAGCCGAGGACACAACCCTGAGGAACTCCTGCAGTGAAGTCCTGGAGCTGAGAGAATTGACCTCCAACAACCACAACCGTCTTCCTTTGCGCTAGGTATGACTCTAACCAGCAGAGAATTTTCCCCCTGATTCCCATTAACTCCAGTTTTTCTAGAACTCCTTGATGCTGTACTATGTCAAATGCTGCCTTGGTGTCAGAGGCGGACACTCTTACCTCACCTCTTGAGTTCAGCTCTTTTGTCCATGTTTGAACCAAGGCTGTAATGAGGTCAGGAGCTGAGTGGCCCTGGCAGAACCCAAACTGAGTGTCACTGAGCAGGTTATTGTTAAGCAAGTGCCGCTTGATAGCATTGTCGATGACGCCTTCTATCACTTTACTGATGATTGAGAGTAGACTGATGGGGCGGTAATTGCCAGTGTTGGACTTGTCCTGCTTTTTGTGTACAGGACATACCAGGGCAATTTTCCACATTGCCGGGTAGATGCCAGTGTTGTAGCTGTATTGGAACAGCTTGGCTAGGGGCGCGGCAAGTTCTGGAGTACAGGTCTGCAATACTATTGCCGGAATATTGTCAGGGCCCATAGCTTTTGCAGTATACAGTGCCTTCAGTTGTTTCTTGATATCACGCGGAGTGAATCGAATTGGCTGATATCTGGCATCTGTGATGCTGGGGACTTCAGGAGGAGGCTGAGATGGATCATCAACTAGGCACTTCTGGCTGAAGATTGTTGCAAATGCTTCAGCCTTATCTTTCGCACTGATGTGTTGAGCTCCCCCATCATTGAGGATGGGGATATTTGTGGAGCCACCTCCTCCTGTTAGTTGTTTAATTGTCCACCATCATTCACATCTGGATGTGGCAGGACTGCAGAGCTTAGATCTGATCTGTTGGTTATGCGATCGCTTAGCTCTGCTGCTTACGCAGTTTGGCACGCAAGTAGGCCTGTGTTGTAGCTTCACCAGGTTGACACCTCATTTCGAGGTATGCCTGGTGCTGCTCCTGGCATGCCCTCCTGATTGAACCAGGGTTGTTTTCCTGGCTTGGTGGTAATGGTAAGGTGTGGAAAATACCAGGCCATGAGGTGACAGATTGTGTTTGAGTACAATTCAGCTGCTGATGGCCTACAGCACCTCATGGATGCCCAGTTTTGCATTGCTAGATCTGTTTCAAATCTATCCCATTTAACACGTTGGAGGGTATCCTCAATGTGAAGGCGGGACTTAGTCTCCACAAGAACTGTATGGTGATCACTCCTGCCAATACTGTCATGGACAGATGCATCTGCAGCAGGCATATTGGTGAGGACGAGGTCAAGTATGTTTTTCCCTCACCAGCTGTCGTATACCCAGTCTAGCAGCTATATCCTTTCGGACTCAGCCAGCTCGGTCAGTAGGGGTGCTGCCGAGCCACTCTTGGTGATGGACATTGAAGTCCCCCATCCAGAGTACATTCTGCGCCCTTGCCACCCTCAGTGCTTCCTCCAAGTGGTGTTCAACATGGAGGAGGACTGACTCATCAGCTGATGGAGGGCAGTAGGTGGTAATCAGCAGGAGGTTTCCTTGCCCATGTTTGACCTGATGCCATGAGACTTCATGGAGTCCAGAGTCGATGTTGAGGACTCCCAGGGCAATTCCCTCCCTACTGTATACCACTGTGCTGCCACCTCCAGTGGATCTGTTCTGCCAGTGGGACAGGACATACCGGGGGATGGTGATAGCAGTGTCTGGGACATTGTCTGTAAGGTATGATTCTGTGAGCATGACTATGTCAGGCTGTTGCTTGACTAGTCTGTGGGACAGCTCTCTCAATTTTGGCACAAGCCCCCAGATTTTAGTAAGGCGGACTTTGCAAGGTCGACAGGGCTGGGTTTGCCATTGTCGTTTCCGGTGTCTAGGTCGATGCCGGGTGATCCATCCGGTTTCATTCTGTTTTATTGACTTCATAGCAGTTAGATACAACTGACTGGCTTGTTGGACCATTTCAGAGGGCTTTTAAGAGTCAACTACGTTGCTGTGGGTCTGGAGTCACATGTAGGCCAGACCAGGTAAGGACAGCAGATTTCCTTCTCTAAAGGACATTAGTGAATCAGATGGGTTTTTACAACAATCGACAATGGCTTCATGGCCATCATTAGACTAGCTTTTAATTCAAATTTCACCTTCTGCTGTGGTGGGATTCAAATACCCTGGGTCTCTGGGTTACTAATCCGGTGACAATACCACTACGCCACCGCCTCCCCATAAGCTGAGCTTCTCTCCACCCATGACTACTGCCTCAAGGCCTTAGCAAGGAATGGAATGCTCCAGAGCTCTGACCAGGCCATGGTAATAATGTGGTCCACCAAATGTTGTCATACCTTAGACTGGACAGAGATCCCCCAGGAAACTGATCTCAATTTTTTTCAGCAGCTGTTCCAGTTTTCCAAGACATTATTTGAGATGATCTGAGAGAATGATTTTAAAACAGATTGTTATTTTTAATCAGATATCCAGTGGAGGAACATGTTAATTGATGCATCATGACCCTTTCCAGGTGTCACTGTGCTGTCAGGAAATTTCTGACACTGAAATTTCACTCACAGTGGAACTGTAATGAATTGAACTTTCTCCAGTTCAGATCATTTCAGGTCTGCTGTGGTCTGTTCTCTCCATGGCTGAGTAGGTAAATGCACTAAGCAAGTTCCTAGATTGGCTTTCAGTGTCACTGGATTGGGTGGATCGCACAAGAAATTCTTCACAGATGACACCTTCATTTCCCACCACAAACATTCTTGATCTGTATGTGATATTGACTCTTTACAGCCAGTATTCTCTCAGTTATGTACAGATATATTCTGTGAGATTGCAGCATTAAGAAATCGGTGAGATGACCCGAACTCCACATAAAACTCTTACAACCATTACTGTGTATTAGATTCAAACTCAGATTCCAGCAGTGAAAGGACAGTTGCTAACCTAGTGTATCACTTTGATGTGGATGACACAAAACTAGGTGGGAATGTGTGTTGTGAGGAAGATGCAAAGTGGCTTCAAGGGGATTTGGACAGACTTGGTGAGTGGGCAAAAATGTGGCAGATGGAATATAACGTGGAAAAATGTGAGGCTATCCATTTTGGTAGGAGGAATAGATGTGCAGAGTATTTCTTAAATGGTAAGATATTAGAAAGTGTCGATGTACAAAGGGACCTGGGTGTCCTTGTCAATAAGTCACTGAAAGCTAACATACAGGTGCAGCAAGCAATTAAGAAAGCAAATGGTATGTTGGCCTTCATTGCAAGAGAATTTGAGTACAGGAGTCATGATGTCTTGCTTCAATTCTATAGAACCTTGGAGTAGTGTGTGCAGTTTTGGTCCCCTTACCTTGGGAAGGATATTATTGCCATAGAGGGAGTGCAATGAAGGTTCACCAGACTTGTTCCTGGGATGGCGGGACTGTCCTATGAGGAGAGATTGGGGAAACTGGGCCTGTATTCTCTAGAGTTTCAAAGAATGAAAGTGATCTCGTTGAAACCTACAAAATATTTAAAGGGATGAACAAGGTAGATGCAGCTAAGATGTTTCCCCTGACTGGGGAGTCTAGAACCAAAGGACAGAATTTCAAATTAAGGTATAAAGTGCCACTTAGGACAGAGATGAGGAGAAATTTCTTTACTCAGAGGGTTGTGAATCTTTGGAATTCTCTACCCCAGAGGACTGTGGAAGGTCAGTCATTGAGTATGTTTAAAGCAGAGATTGACAGATTTCTAAATACTATTGACATAAAGGGATATGACGATAGTGTGGGGAAAAGGCATTGAAGTGGATGATCAGCATGATCGTATTGAATGCCGGGGCAGGCTTGATGGGCAGAATGGCCTACTCCTGCTCCTATGTTCCTATGATGTCACATCCCAGCCCAAGAGTTTGATATTTTATGTAAATGTACTTTTCTCCAACTCAACAACTAAAATGTTTGATTTTTGATGTTTTCTGTAGCAGAGAGCCCCATTTGGTTCTTAATATGCGCATTAATTTAAACATTTCTCAAAATGGACAATAGATGCAACACTTTCGTGTGCAAACAAAAATCAGACACATCTGGACAAGCTGCTGGCTGATCCATAAATTGGTGATTGGAAACTGCTCTCCCACTTTTAGACAGACAGCACGGGTTGTGGAGAGCCTTGTTGAAAATTAACTACTGCAGGATTAAAGTTATGAATAATTTGTTATACTTGTTGATTGTTTTTAAGTACAGTGTTTCTAAACAGTCTTATCCCATTGGGTACCAAAGAATGAGGTGATTTTTAAAAAATTCATGTGTTCACAGGCTACAGAATATCATTTCCCAACCGTTTTATTCTTAATTGTGGAACTATCTTTGACTGGAGGACTGAAGGAACAGTTGCATATTGTTATTGGAGTTGAAAACATTCTACAGTTGCTCTTGTGCCACAGTTACATTTTAATGCAGTCAACCATTAAGTATGCCACTGCTGTTCCCTTCCTCACTGCTGCTATTGGATCACTTCTTTTGAAACTGGTGTTTTGTATGTAGCTGGGAGGACTGGTGGCCCTGTCTGTCCATCTGTCTGTGTATCACCGTGTCGAGACTTACAAGTCATATTACCTCAACTAGTATAGATGCAATTTTGGGGACTTCTTTACTAATATAAAGAACAGTTCAAATTTTAAGTGATTCTGACTTAAGGGACATTCCAAATTTCTTTAAAATTTGTATTTTATAATTATTTAGATAACTTCAGCAAAGTTGTTTTTACAATTTAATGATCCTAACAAATAATGTGCCAGCTATTGTGATGTAATTAGCATAACAATATGGAACACCAATTAGAACAATAGTAACATAGAATTACCTATTAGGAGTTCCTAATTACCTATTATTAGATATCATTAATTTAAAAAACATACAGGCCGAACGTAAACTGTCACTAAGACCACAGCAATCAGAAAATATAATGACGATAGAACCAGGGAAAACATTAATTAAATCAGAATACAATCTCCCAGTCTAATGCAATCCCTTTCATTCACACCCAATCTCCTTCCTATACTATCAGATTTGTCACAAGGTCTTCCCTATCATCTGCTAACCACCAATTTTTATTTCTATTTTTCAGATAAATACAATCAATCTCTAGAAATAATCAGTGACTCCAGTGAATCTATTAAAATATTTAAGCCATTTCCACACCAACTGACTATGACATGTGAAATGCTCCCAGCCATACCTTGATGCTGAAAACCAACTCCTCTTTCCATAACCAATCTCATCTAATTCTTCAGACTAACCACAAAACAATGGGAAACTTCAAAACAAAAGTCCAAAGTACACTACAATGTTTTAAGCTTTCTTGCTCCGATGGGTACAGGCAGGACAACGTCTTGACTTGTAAATTCCTTCATCATCGCTAGGTCAAAATCCTGGAACTTCTCCCCCCCCCCCTCCCCCCCCCCCCCCCCCCCCCCCTCCACCTCCCTCCATCCCCCAACCCCCAACAGCACTGAGGGAGTACATTGAATGCATACGGTGCAGTGGTTCAAGAAGGTGGCTCATTAACCCCTTCTCAAGGACAATTAGAGATGGACAATAAATACTGGCCTTGCCAGCTATGCATGCTTCCCATGAATGAATAATAGTGACACACTGAGTTGGCATTTGTACCAAATGCTCATTGTGAGGCAATTCTAATCTCGTGCTTGAGATGGTAAATAATACCAGCACCAAAAAGACGAAAGCATACCTAAAGAAGTGATTTACACAGCAGTAAAAGAGGTAGCAGAAAGAATGTTTTGTAAAAATGCAAACCTGTCTGAAAGCCAAACTCTGTTGCTGGGTTCAAATCACATCACCTCCTAATCTTAAAATACATTTTGAGACCATGGAGCACAAGCCATTGCATTCTTGGATTTCTTTAAACAATCTATTAAATTTAATACTTTATTTCTCTGAAAATGTGACATGATGTTATTGCAGTTTCCTGTTAAAAATGGAAACTTTCAGGCAAAGTGCAACTCCATGCATGAAAATTGCTCCCACTTGTTATGTATATCAGTAGTATATGACAACAAAATGAATGATCCTCTCAATCCCCTAAATTAATGATCTGAACATTCATGCAAACAAAAGGTAAAATTTGTAAACAAGTATAATCTTTGAATTTGATGTATTGGAGTTCTTCAATATTTCACCTTTACCCTCACTCTTCTTTCATGAAGGTGGCCGTTCAGACCTGAACTATGTTTCCACAAGTACCAGTATCCTTTTTAACTAATTATTATTCATTTGTCGACCTAGATATTGTGCTGAAGTTTACTGAGCTCCTGATGTTGAGCTCCGTGGTGGGGAGGAGCCAGGAGATTGTTCTCTCAGAGGCCCGCCACGGAGCTCGATGCCGGGAGGGCCCGGCCCAATTCTCCCGGCGGCGGTGAGGCTCTATGGCGCAACCCCCGACCCGCCCCCCCCCCCCACTGCTGCTGGGCGACAGGACCTCAATTTCAATATTTAAATTAATTGGATGAATAAATTTAAATCAACTTACCTTGAATCTTGTAAGGGGACCAAAACTGCACACAGTACTCCAGGTGTGGTCTAACCAAGGTTCTATACAATTGAAGCAAGACTTCACTACTCCTGTACTCATATTCTCTTGTGATGAAGGCTAATATACCATTAGCCTTCGTAATTGCTTGCTGCACCTGCATGTTAGCTTTCAGTGACTCAATGACAAGGACATCCAGGTCCCTTTGTACATCTACACTTTCTAATATCTTACCATTTAAGAAATACTCTGCACATTGTTCCACCTACCAAAATGTCAAACATTCCTTGTTCCAGTCCTACTCAGATCCCCTCCCTCACCTCTTTTTCCAGTACATTGATGATTATATCGATGCTGCTTCCTGCTCCTGCCCCGAACTGGAAAACCTCATCAACTTTGCTTTCAATTTCCACCCTTCTCTCACCTTCACATGGTCCATCTCCAACACTTCCCTTCCCTTCCTCGACTTCTCTGTCTCCATCTCTGGGGATAGGCTGTTCACTAATATTCATTATAAGCCCACCGACTCCCACGGCTACCTTGACTACACTTCTTCACATGCTGCTTCCTGTAAGGACTCCATCCCATTCTCCCAAATTCTCCGTCTCTGATGCATCTGTTCTGATGATGCAACCTTCCACGACAGCTCTTCTGACAAGTCTTCCTTTTTCCTCAACCGAGGATTCCCCCCCACTGTGGTTGACAGGGCCCTCAACCGGGGCCTTTTTCCGCACTTCTGCCCTCACCCCTTCCCCTCTGTCCCAGAACCGCAAGGATTCCCCTTGTCCTCACTTTCACCTTACCAGCCTCCACATCCAAAGGATCATCTTCTGCCATTTCCACCACCTCCAGCGTGATGCCACCACCAAACATATCTTCCTTTCCCCTCCACTGTAAGCATTCAGGAGGGATTGTTGCCTCTGTGACACCCTGGTGCACTCTTCCATCATCCCTGACACCTCATCCCTTTCCCACGGCACTTTCCCATCCAATTGCAGGAGGTGTAATACTTGCCCATTTACCTCCTCTCTCCTCACCCATCCTAGGCCCCAAAAACTCCTTCCAGGTTAAGCATTGATTTACTTGTACTTCTCTCAATTTAGTATCCTGTATTTGCTGCTCACAATGCGGTCACCTCTACATTGGGGAGACCAAACGCAGATTGGATGATCACATTGCGGAATATATCCGCTTAGTCCAAAAACATGATCCCAAGCTTGCCATTTCAACACCCCCTCCCTGCTCTCGTGCCCACATTTCTGTCTTTGACCTGCTCCAGTGTTCCAGTGAACATCAACATAAGCTTGAGGAGCAGCACCCGATCTTTCAATTAGGCACTCTACAGCCTTGCGGACTGAACATTGAGTTCAATAACTTCAGAGCATGACTGACTTTTTAAAAATATTTTAATATATTTTTTATTTTATTTCATTTTATTTTTTAACCATGTGCCTGTTTTTCATTTAGACAGAGCTGCACATTATTCTGCTATTAACACTCTCTCTGGACTAATGCTTTGTCTTTCACCACAAGCATTAACACACTCTTTGCCTTTGTCCCATGAGAGCTTTGTTATTTAATCTCTCCTGCCCTCTGCCCTATCACACACCTCCCCTTTTGTTCTCTTCCCCACCATCCTCCCCACCCCCTTCACTTGTTTAAAACCTAATTCTTTTCTAACCTTTACCAGACGCTGCCTGACCTGCTGAGTATTTCCAGCACTTTCTGTTTTTATTTCAGATTTCCAGCATCTGCAGTATTTTGCTTTTATTTTAGTCCTTTCCCAGGATCAGGACCCTGGGGATGGGAGGTCCCACTTCTTTTGCTCGGCAGCACCACCGGGGAGGCAGTGGCTGCTGCTGGAGCAACACCCACCGGAGGCCCAGGATCACAGAGCGACCCAGGCCTGAGGTGAGTGATGGTGGGAGGGGTTTCACAGGGTGGGGTCATGGGGGAGGGAGGTATAAGGGTAAATCAGCAACAGGAGCAGGGGGGTGGTTCTCAGCGGGCCTCCTCCTTCCTGAGGCTGGGTCCCTCGATGCCATTGAACGAGGGACCCCCCAGGAGAACACAAGCAACTCACATGTCGTACTCTCTGTGTGGCATCAGGCCTCTCCAGTGGCGGCAGGAAGAGACCCTTAGTTGGGCATTAATTGCCCCTTAAAGGCCTCAATTGGCGGCGGGGTCGGGAAGGCCATCCAGAGGCCTTCCGAGAACTGACTTAATCGGGGTGGAGGTGGGAAGGTGGCAAGGTTCCCACGCGTCACCTTCCTGCCGATTAAATAACCTCCTCACCTCCAAATTCACCACAGGGGAGAGCATAAAATACCGCCCACAGCGTTCCTGGAGGACTAGAGGGCTGGAGGAAGTTACAGAGATAAGGAGGGATGAGGACAAGGAGGGATTCGGACATAGAAAAGAAAGAAATACTTTCATTTATATAGCACCTTTCACAATGACAGGACTTTCCAAAGTGCTTTACAGCCAATGAATTACATTTAAAGCATTGTCACTGTTGTAATGCAGGCAACGTGACAGCCAGTATGCGCACAGTGAAACCCCACAAAGAGTAATGTGATAATCTGTTTCTGTGATGTTGATTGAGAGATAAATATTGGTCAGGACACCATGGGTAAATCCCCTAATCTTCTTCAAAATAGTGCAGTGGGATTTTTTTACGTTTATCTGAGAGAGCAGACAGGGCCTCAGTTTAACGTCTCATCTGAAAGATGGCAGCCATGACAGCACAGCACTCCCTCAGTACCACACTGGAGTGTGTTACGGCCAGGTGAGGAGGGGGTCACAAGCTCCCCTCTTAACCTTCCTTTTATTTGACCGCAACAGGATTTATTCCTTTTTAAGCAGTGGATGTGCTTACCACCTCAGTGAGTATTTTACCTTTTACCTTTGTTGTGATCGTGAAAGAACCAATTGGAGAGGTTTTCTTGAGTTTAAACAAAAAGGAGGTGAGTTTAATATGCTTAACAATCTAAACCCAATCGAAATAAAATAATAAAAAAAATAGGCTACACATTCACGCAGACACTCACATGAGAATCACGCACACACAAATAGATTGCAGGGTGAGAAGTAGATTTGTGGTTGGATTCGAGTCCAGAATAATAAAAAAAATTAATACACAGTCTGTGAGATTGGATGATTCCGTGATCTTCCGGCTGAAGTTGTATTCTTGACATCTTTGGCTGGTTGAAGTGCACTTTGTGGCTGGCCCACTTGGCTGAGGGTTTTCTTGGAGGCAGACTTGTAGGTGCTTTTATTCCCTGCTGTCTCTGTAGCAATCTGTAGGCTTGGAGGGTCCACAGTCACAGACGGTTTTCAAACTTGTGATGTTATTTGGAGAGAGAGAGCGGGTCACAGCCCCTCTGCTTCTGCACAATTTCAGTCACTGCCTTGTCTCTTTGTCCAAGGGAACCTCCCAGCTTTCACAGAGATGAATGGACAGTCACATGCCTCAGTGTATTCTCTGGAACCTTCTAATGAGACTCAAGGTTAGAAATTTATTTCTCCCCAGAACTCACGATACCAATATTTACACTTAGAGGGGTTTGCTCTTTCAAAGTCAATGTGCCACGACGGCCTTGAATACTGTGCTAATGAAGCAATCTTAGATTATTCAATCACTAGAGCAAGCCATTGTTTTGGATCCAGGCTCATCAGATATGTGTCTCCTGTTGGAGGCCTTGGAATGTGAAAGGTGTTTCAAATGCAAATTGCGGTGGCCATTCTGGCTGCCAATTTTTTCCATTAAAAGTTTAATATAAGCTTCCAACCGATGAATTAAAATTCCTCATTTGGCATATTGGGCTGGATTTTATTCGTGCGCCTTGCTCTGCGATGGTGTGCTTTGAACTTGGCAGCATTCCGACATGGAAGGGCCGCTGCACAGCCCTCGTGATATTACATGTGAGGGCTTATTTAAATAGAGGGGGCGGATCGGCCACACCCAATGACGTAGAGGGGGCGGATCGGCCACACCCAATGAGGTAGAGGGGGCGGATCGGCCTCACCCAATGAGGTAGAGGGGGTGGATCGGACACACCCAATGAGGTAGAGGGGGCTGCCGCCACGTTCCCGCAACACCGTCCGGCGCCACTCCCATTTTAAAGGGCTTTAAGCCCTTAGCAAAAATTGGAATTTTTAAAGGTGTATCATGATTAATTTTTATTAAATAAAAACTTATGTGATGGAGGCCCTTCCCCAACACCCCCCAATGGTCATTTCACTGCACAGGATAACCTAATATTTGCCATTTTCCTTACACAAGCAGTGTTTTCCCTGCTCCCACACCCCTCCTGCCCTGAAAATTTTATTCCTCTCCCCCCCACTCCCCACCAGGTTCTCGCCTCGGAACTCCGTATTGTGTTCGGAAGGCGCCCGATGGATCAACGGCGGACGTAAAATTGGTGTGGGACGGCTGCCACCTGCAGGGAGGGTCATTTACATCTCATTAATGTGCATTTAAATATTTAGATGAAGGGCCTGCTGCCAGGCAGCGGGGGAGGGGGGGGGGGGGGTGCTCACTGAGATGCCCCCGCTGCTGGTAATATGCGGCGGGCCGTTCTCAACATCCCTGTAGAATTTTACCGCCCACCAACCACCCACCCCACCCCCCCCCCACCACCACCACCACGACGACCCACGGCATCAAGGGGCTGGTAAAATTCAGCCCGTCATGTCTTCTTGACAGTGTCATAAGAATGAAAATTTTACATTTGTGGCATTGGTGGACTTGGTACCAATGTGGGTCAGTGAGCTCAGAGGTGATGAGTGAGCAGGACTTCAACCACCATTCAGCAGCTCCAGAATCTGTCTCAGAATTTCTCCCCACTGATATCAAACATTTATACATAATGAATACAATTATAAATATATATTTCATAAACCTAACATATTAAGTAAAGGTGTTAAACAAAAAAAAGTTCACAGTATTTCAGTGAGTAATCCGCTGTGTGGCATAATACTGTACCATACAGACATAGAAGGTTTACAAGGTTTATTCCTGTTTTGTGCTGAATTAGCTGAACTCAGTTATAGCATTTGAATGCTTCATTTGACCTTGATGTCCCTGAGTTAAAGAGGGAAAAATTCAGCCAGTGTCCCTGCTTTTTCTTGCTATCCAGTGACACTTGCTGAGAGGTGATTACGGATGAGGTTTGACTGATACTCACTGTTTAAGTACGTGAAGAAGGGAGTTCTCAACGCTGCCATTGCACTTGAGTCTCCATTCCAGCATAAATCACTCTCCCTGGGAGAGGCCCAATAAGAAGGATCTTGTTTTAAAAAGAGAGAGAATGAAGGCCACTAATTAATAAAGATTTCAAAAAACACTGTAGACCATAAAAATAGCTTGAGTAATATACTGCTGTCACAAACCCAGTTCAATCTTTTGTGTTTGAATTTCTACAACATATACTGTGGAGTTTGTGGGTCAATTTATTTCCTTTTTTTTAGCTGGTGAGGACATTAACTCCCAGAGTGTTCTTTGTGGTGATGCCAAGAGCAATATATCCAACGTGTCTTTTGTATTGTGTTACTGAGGATAGGAGAATCCTGCCTTCAAATATCAGACAGCTGGGTGGGCTGGGAATGGAGGTACAGGGATCAGCTGCAGTAAGAAATCTGAGTGACATTACATTCTGGAAATGGAGGCACATGGGAGAGCACTAATTGGTACCAATTAATTAGAATTCGTATCGATTGTTAGAGAGGAAAAGAATCTGGATCAGATTGTAAAATGCAGGTTTTCAACAATAGTACTGAAGACCTGTGCTCCAAAACTAGCCTTGCCTCTAGTCAAGCTGTCCCAGTACAGCTACAACACTGCCATATCTCCAACAATGTGGACAATTGCCCAGGTATGTCCTGTCCACAAATAGCAGGACAAATCCAACACGGCCAATTACCATCCTATCAGCCTATTCCCCATCATCAGCAAAGTGACGGAAGGAGTCACCAACAGTGCTATCAAGCAGTACTTACTCACCAATAACCTGCTCACTGATGCTCAGTTTGGATTCCATCAGAACCACTGGGAATCCTAATAAAGCTAAAGTTGATGAGGATCAGTGGAAAACTCTCCATCAGCTAGAGTCATACCTAGCACAAAGGAAGATGGTTGTAGGCCAATCATTGCAGCCCTAGGATATCACTGCAGGAATTCCTCAGGACAGCATCCTAAGCCCAACTAGCTTTATCTGATTAATGAATGAGAGGGTGCAGAGGAGATTCATTAGCATGGTACCAGGGATGTGGGATTTCAGTAATGTGGAGGGAAAAAGAAGATGGGGTTGTTCTCATTAGAGCAAGGAGGTTGAGGGGAGATTTAATAGAGGTTTTCAAAATCACAAACAGTTTTGACAGAGTAGATAAGGAGAAACAATTTCCAGTGGTAGAAGGACACAGACTTCAGGTAATTGGCAAAAGAACCAGAGGTGAGATAAGGGGAAACCTTTTTATGTAATGAGTTGTTATGATCTGGAATGCACTGTCTGAAAGGGGGATGGAAGCAGATTCAATAGTAACATTCCAAAGGGAATTGGATAAATACTTGAAAGGGAAAAATTTACATGGCTCTGATGAAAGGGCAGGGAGTGGGACTGATTGGATAACTCTTTCGAAAGTATTATAGGTTGAATGACCTCCTTCAGTGCTGTACAATTCTATGACCTTCCCTTCTTCATAAAGCCAGAAGTGGGTTGTGTGCCGATAACTGCACAGTTTATTTCCACTTGCAATTCCTCAGATGATGAAACACTCCATCCCTACATGCAGCAAGACCTGAAATATATCCAGGTTTGGGCTGATATGTGACAAGTAACATTTGGGCCACACGAGTGCCAGGCAATGACCATCCCCAACAAAAGTGAGCTCAACATTTCCCCTTGACATACAATGGCATTACCATCACTGGGGATCAGTTATGCTTACAGATCACCTCAAAAAAATTGTATAGATTTGTTTGATATTATCTGAATTTGCCAATTATTCTAGAAAAAGCTAGCAGGTTTGCCCATGTGCTAGTTGTGGATCTCACAAGAGATTAGTTCATGAGAAACACTGAGCGGATTACATTAATAAGTTCAGCACATGTAAATGAAGAAACATTCCTTGATAAGTAGGACTATTTGTAAACATTTACGAGCTCCAATTATCTTCAAATATGGAGGTGTGACAAAGCATCTATCTTCTAACTGTATACTTTCAGTATCTGTTGCTAGCACTCCATCTGTTATAGTTACGAGGAAAGAGGAGAGACCACTATAACATGGCCTCCATTTGAGTTCTGGCAACAGGAGCTACTTGGGAAGAAATGCTAGGCTGCCAAGCAAGTGTCAGGCAGCCGTGCAGACATAAACTATAAGGCTTCTTCAGCAATAAAGGAAGGAGTATTAAAGACAGTCTGTAAATGCTTTCACTCTAAACTGTTACTCATTGAAGCTTGGCCAATAGATAGTATCATGCCCTTCCTGAGCCTGTGTCCTAGGAGGTCTGTGGAAACATATCTGCTTGGTGCATTCATGCAAATTATTACCTACAGCCCAGGATGCTGATAAATAAAAAGTGCTGCATCTGGCCTGTGTGCACAAAATGAGATCACAGTTTAAGAAAAACAATGTGGAGAGAATATTAAAGATTGAAATAAAATAAGGAACTGGAGCAGGTTTGTGAAGGAAACCAGGGGCAACCGAGGAAATGCCAAAGACACAAATGCATTCTATTGAAGAGATGTTAACAAAATTCCAAAATTAAGTTTCCCAGGAATGTCTTAGGCTTAAAGAAATTACAGGCAACAGTCTGTCAGCAATTTTCTTCTCCAATAAAAAAGATTAATTTAAAGTTGTGCTCTGAAATCACCATGCAGACTCAAAATCAGTGACTAGTAACAATTTTATATAGTTTCTGTTAATCCTCCCATTGCAGCTTTCATTCATATTACACAGAGGGCCCAGCTGGTATTGTCCTTCATATTTACAGAAAATAGTCAGGCAGTCTACTAGAAACAAATTCTACACATTTATCCAAGTTTTTTTTTAATGCTGATTACTTATATTTTTGACACAACATTTGAAAAGAGCTTGTCCTTGATTTTAATCTCCCTCACTGAATGAGGATGGAGAGTTTCGTGAATAGCACGTATAGAGAGGTGGTCACACCGTAGGTTCTGACTCCACAGGCAGGAAGGGAATGGGTGACCACCAGGCAGAGCAAGAGGACTAGGCAGGCAGTGCAGGAATCTCCTGTGGCTATTCCCCTGCAAAACAGGTATATTGTTTTGGACACTCTTGGGAGGTACGTCCTCTCAGGGAAAAGCAGCAACAGCCCAATTTGTTGCACCACGGTCGGCTATGTTGCACAGCGGAGGAATAAAAAGTGTGGGAATGCAATAGTTATAGGGGATTCAATTGTAAGGGGAATAGATAGGCGTTTCTGTGGCCACAAATGAGATTCCAGGATGGTATGTTGCCTCCCTGGTGCTAGGGTCAAGGATGTCTCAGAGCGGTTACAGGACATTCTGAAGGGGGAGGGTGAACAGCCAGTGGTTGTGGTACACATTGGTACAAACAACATAGGTAAAAAAAAGGATGAGGTCCTAAAAGCAGAATATAGGGAGTTAGGAAGTAAGTTGAAAAGTAGGACCTCAAAGGTAGTGATCTCAGGATTACTACCAGTGCCACGTGCTAGTCAAAGTAGAAATAGCAGGATATATCAGATGAATATGTGGCTGAAAGGATGGTGTGAGGGGGAGGGTTTTAGATTCCTGGGGCATTGGGGCCGGTTCTGGGGGAGGTGGGACCAGTACAAACTGGACGGGTTACACCTGGGCAGGACTGGGACTGATGCCCTAGAGTGGTTGGGAGGGTTTCAGCTAAAATGGCAGGGGGATGGGAACCTTTGCAAGGCGTCAGAGGAGGGGGATCAAGGACAAGAACAAAAGCCAGTAAGGGGAATAAGAAAAGTGATAGGCAGAGAAATCAAGGGCCAGAATCAAACAGGACCACAGTGAAAAATAGTGGGAAGGGGTCTGGTAATGTTGAAAAGACAAGCCTTAAGGTCTTGTGCCTTAATGCGCGAAGCATTCGCAATAAAGTGGATGAATTAATCGCGCAAATAGATGTAAACGGGTATGATATAGTCAGGATTACGGAGACATGGCTGCAGGGTGACCTGAGATGGGAAATACCAGGGGTATTCAGTATTTAGGAAGGACAGACAAAAAGTAAAAGGCGGTGGAGTTGCATTGCTGGTTAAAGAGGAAATTAACGCAACAATGAGGAAGGATATTAGCTCTGACGATGTGGAATCTGTATGGGTAGAGCTGAGAAACCAAGGGGCAAAAAACATTAGTGGGGTTGTATATACACCCCCCAAACTGTAGTGGTGATGTTGGGAATGGCATTAAACAGGAAATTAGAGATGCAGGCGATAAAGGAATTATCAGTAATTATGGGTGAATTTAATCTGCATATAGATTTGGCAAATCAAATTAGTCACAATACTGTACAGGAGGAATTCATGGAGTGCATACAGGATGGTTTTCTGGACCAATACATTGAGGAACCAACGAGAGAACAAGCCATCCTAGACTGGGTATTGTGTAATGAGAGAGGAATAATTGATAATCTAGTTGTGTGAGACCCCTTGGGGATGAGTAACCATAATATGATAGAATTCTTCATCAAGTTGGAGAGTGACGTCTTTGATTCTGAGACTAGGGTCCTGAAAAAGGAAACTATGAAAGTATGAGGCGAGTGTTGGCTATGACGGATTGGGAAACGTTACTTAAAGGGATGACGGTGAATAGGCAATGGCAAACATTTAAAAAGTGCATGGATGAACTGCAACAATTGTTTATTCCTGTCTGGCACAAAAGTAAAGCAGGAAAGATAGTCAAACCATGGCTCACAAGGGAAATTAGAGATAGCATTAAATCCAAGGAAGAGGCATACAAATTTTCCAGAAAAAAACAACAGACCTGAGGATTGGGAGCAGTTTAGAATTCAGCAAAGGAGGATCAAAGGATTGATTAATTAGGGGAAAATAGAGTACGAGAGCAAGCTTGCGGGGAACATAAAAACTGATTGTAAATGTTTCTATAGGTATGTGAAGAGAAAAGGATTGGTGAAGATAAATGTAAGTCCCTTACAGTCAGAAACAGGGGAATTTATTATGGGGAACAAAGAAATGGCTGACCAACTAAATGCATACTTTAGTTCTGTCTTCACAAAGGAGGACACAAATATCATACCAGAATTGTTGGGAAACGCAGGGTTTAGTGAGAGAGAGGAACTGAAGGAAATCAGTATTAGTAGAGAAATGGTGTTGGGGAAATTGATGGGATTGAAGGCCAATAAATCCCCAGGGCCTGATAATCTACATCCCAGAGTACTTAAGGAAGTGGCCCTAGAAATAGTGGATGCATTGTTGGTCATCTTTCAAGGCTCTATAGACACTGGAACAGTTCCTACAGATTGGAGGGTAACTAATGTAACCCCACTATTTAAAAAGGGAGATGGAGAGAAAACAGGGAATTATCGACCAGTCAGCCTGACGTTGGTAGTGGGGAAAATTCTGGAGTCCATTATCAAAGATTTTATAGCAGAGCACTTGGAGAACAGTGGCAGAATCGGATAGTGTCAGCATGGATTTACGAAAGGGAAATCATGCTTGACAAATCTACTAGAATTCTTCGAGGATGTACCTAGTAGAGTTGATGAGGGGGAGCCACTGGATGTGGTTTACTTAGACTTTCAGAAGGCTTTCGACAAAGTCCCACATAAGAGGTTAGCATGCAAAATTAAAGCTCATGGGATTGGGGGTAGTGTATTGCGATGGATAGAAAATTGGTTGGCAGACAGGAAACCAAGAGTAGGAATAAACAGCTCTTTTTCTGAATGGCAGGCAGTGACTCGTGGGGTACTGCAGGGATCGGTGCTAGGACCCCAGCTATTCACAACATACATTAATGATTTAGGTGAGGGAACTAAATGTAATATCTCCAAATTTGCAGATGAAACAAAACTGGGTGGGAGCGTAAGTTGTGAGGAGGATGCAGAGAGGCTTCAGGGTGATTTGGACAAGTTGAGTGAATGGGCAGATGCATGGCAGATGCAGTATAATGTGGATAAATGTGAGGTTATCCACTTTGGTAGCAAAACCAGGAAGGCAGATTATTATCTGAACGGCTATAAACTGAGCGAGGGGAATATGCAATGAGACCTGGGTGTTCTCGTACATCAGTCGCTGAAGGTAAGCATGCAGGTGCAACAGGCGGTAAAAAGGACAAATGGTATGTTGGCCTTCATAGTGAGAGGATTCGAGTACAGGAGCAGAGATGTCTTGCTGCAATTATACAGGGCTTTGGTGAGTTCACACCGAGAATATTGTCTGCAGTTTTGGTCTCCTTATCTGAGGAAGGATGTTCTTGCTATAGAGGGAGTACAACGAAGGTTTATCAGACTGATTCCTGGGATGGCAGGACTGACGTTTGAGGAGAGATTGAGTCGGATAGCATTATATTCGCTGGAGTTCAGAAGAGTGAGGGGGGATCTCATAGAAACCTACAAAATTCTAACAGGACTTGACAGGGTAGATGCAGGAAGGATGTTCCTGATGGTGGGGGAATCCAGAACCTGTGGTCATAGTCTAAGGATACGGGCTAAACCTTCAGGACTGAGATGAGGAGAAATATCTTCACCCAGAGAGTAGTGAACCTATGGAATTCACTACTACAGAAAGCAGTTGAGGCCAAAACATTGTATGTTTTCAAGAAAGAATTAGATATAGCTCTTGGGGCGAAATGGTTCAAAGGATATGGGGGGAAAGCAGGAACACATTATTGAGTTGGATGATCAGCCATGATCATAATGAATGGCGGAGCAGGCTCGAAGGGCTGAATGGCCTACTCCTGCTCCTATTTTTTATGTTTCTATGTGTGTTGGAGCCACCCTCAAATGGCTCGGAACGCATACTGTCCATCCGACTATTCACCGCCTCTGGTCCAGTACACCTACTCAGCATCTGTGCTCCAACACTCTGCTCCCCACCTGAAGTTAAAGACCAGTTCTACGAGGAACTCCATAATATCATTAGTAGCATCCCCAACACCGAACACCTGTTCCTGCTGGGGGACTTTAATGTCAGGGTTGGGGCCGACCATGACTCATGGCCCTCCTGCCTTGGGCGCTATGGCATTAGAAGGATGAATGAGAATGGACAGAGACTGCTGGAGTTGTGTACATATCACAACCTCTGCATCACCAACTCGTTCTTTCACACTAAACCCTGTCACCAGGTTTCTTGGAGGCACCCAAGATCACATCGTTGGCACCAGCTGGACCTCATTGTCACAAGGTGAGCCTCGTTAAACAGTGTTCAAGTCACACGCAGCTTCCACAGTGCGGACTGTGACATTGACCACTCCCTGTTGTGCAGCAAGGTTAGACTCAAACCAAAGAAGCTGCATCACTCCAAGCAGAAGGGCCACCTGTGCATCAACACTAACAGAATTTCTCAGCCACAGCTGTTACATAAGTTTCTAAATTCACTTGAAAAAGCCCTTCAAAACACTCCTACAGGGGATGCAGAGACCAAGTGGGCCCACATCAGAGATGCCATCTATGACTCAGCAATGACCACCTATGGCAAACGTGTGAAGCAGAATGCAGACTGGTTTCAATCTCACTTTGAAGAGCTGGAACCTGTCATAGCCGCTAAGCGCATTGCACTGCTGAACTACAAGAAAGCCCCCAGCGAGTTAACATCCGTAGTACTTAAAGCAGCCAGAAGCGCTGCACAAAGAACAGCCAGACGCTGTGCAAATGACTACTGGCAACACCTATGCAGTCATATTCAGCTGGCCTCTGACACCGGAAACATCAGTGGAATGTATGATGGCATTAAGAGAGCTTTTGGGCCAACCATCAAGAAGATCACCCCCCTCCAATCTAAATCAGAGGACACAATCACTGACCAATGCAAGCAAATGGACCGCTGGGTTGAGCATTACCTGGAACTGCACTCCAGGGAAAATGTTGTCACTGAGACCGCCCTCAATGCAGCCCAGTCTCTGCCAGTCATGGATGAGCTGGACATACAGCCATCAAAATCGGGACTCAGTGATGCCACTGATTCTCTAGCGAGCGAAAACGTCCCTGGAAAGGACGGCATTACCCCTGAAATAATCAAGAGTGCCAAGCCTGCTATACTCTCAGCACTCCATGAACTGCTTTTCCTGTGCTGGGATGAGGGAGCAGTACCACAGGACATGCGCAATGCCAATATCATCACCATCTATAAGAACACAGATAGCATTTGACACACGCTTTCTGTTGCTTAGTGGGGCTGATGTTTTTGACAGGGTCAGAAGAGAATGTTTATACAGCATTTGATGTTGTGCTCTTGCCAGTGTCCATTAAAAATAGCTGTGCCAGTCCATGGCGAATGACCACCTCTTCAAGATGCTGCAAGTTGGAGACTTAACAGGAGGACAAACCAGTTTGCTGCAGTGCTGCATTGAGGACAGCTTGAGCAAAAATTGTAAATCCACTGTGGGAAGTAAAGGGGAAGAAAGAACCATTTTTATATTATCTAAATCCTATGGTTCGACCACACTTGGAATATTGTGTTCAGTTCTGGTCGCCTCATTATAGGAAGGATGTGGAAGCTTTAGAGAGGGTGCAGAGGAGATTTACCAGGATGCTGCCTGGACTGGAGGGCATGTCTTACGAAGAAGATTGAGGGAGCTAGGGCTTTTCTCATTGGAGCGAAGAAGGATGAGAGGTGACTTGATAGAGGGGTACAAGATGATGAGAGGCATAGATAGAGTGGATAGCCAGAGACTTTTTCCCAGGGTGGAAAGGGCTATCACCAGGGGGCATAATTTTAAGGTGATTGGAGGAAGGTTTCGGGGAGATGTCAGAGGTAGGTTCTTTACACAGAGAGTGGTGGGTGCGTGGAATGCGCTGCCAGCGGTGGTAGTAGAAGCAGATACATTAGGGGCATTTAAGAGACTCTTGGATAGGTACATGGATGATAGTAGAATGAAGGGTAGGTAGTTAGTTTGATCTTAGAGTAGGTTAAATGTTCGGCACAACATCGTGGGCCGAAGGGCCTGTACTGTGCTGTACTGTTCTAACAAGGGTGACCGCGGTGAGGGCAACAACTACTGTGGAATCTCCCTGCTCAGCATAGTGGGGAAAGTCTTCGCTTGAGTCGTTTTAAACAGACTCCAGAAGCTGGCTGTGCATGTCTACCCTGAGGTACAGTGTGGCTTCCGAGCAGAGAGATCCACCATTGACATGCTGTTCTCCCTTCGTCAGCTGCAGGAGAAATGCCGTGAACAACAGATGCCCCTCTACGTTGCTTTCATAGATCTCACCAAAGCCTTTCACCTCGTCAGCAGGCGTGGTCTCTTCAGACCACTAGAAAAGATCGGATGTCCACCAAAGTTACTCAGTATCATCACCTCATTCCATGACAATATGAAAGACACAATTCAGCATAGCGGTGCCTCATCAGACCCCTTTCCTATCCTGAGTGGCGTGAAACAGGGCTGTGTTCTCGCACCTACACTGTTTGGGATCTTCTTCTCCCTGCTGCTCTCACATGCATTCAAATCTTCAGAAGAAGGAATTTTCCTCCAAACAAGATCAGGTGGCAGGTTGTTCAACCTTTCCCGTCTAAGAGCGAAGACCAAAGTACGGAAAGTCCTCATCAGGGAACTCCTCTTTGCTGACGATGCTGCGTTAACATCCCACACTGAAGAGTGTCTGCAGAGACTCATTGACAGGATTGAGGCTGCCTGCAACGAATTTGGCCTAACCATCAGCCTCAAGAAAACGAACATCATGGGACAGGATGTTAGAAATGTTCCATCCATCAATATCGGCGACCACGCTCTGGAAGTGGTTCAAGAGTTCACCTACCTAGGCTCAACTATCTCCAGTAACCTGTCTCTCGATGCAGAAGTCAACGGGAAAGGCTTCCACTGCTATGTCAAGACTGGCCAAGAGAGTGTGGGAAAATGGCGCACTGACACGGAACACAAAGGTCCGCGTGTATCAAGCCTGTGTCCTCAGTACCTTGCTCTACGGCAGCGAGGCCTGGACAACGTGTGTCAGCCAAGAGCGACGTCTCTATTCATTCCATCTTTGCTGCCTCCGGAGAATCCTTGGCATCAGGTGGCAGGACCGTATCTCCAACGCAGAAGTCCTCGAGGCGGCCAACATCCCCAGCATATACACCCTGCTGAGCCAGCAGCGCTTGAGATGGCTTGGCCATGTGAGCCGCATGGAAGATGGCAAGATCCCCAAGGACACATGGTACAGCGAGCTCGTCACTGGTATCAAACCCACCGGCCGTCTATGTCTCCGCTTTAAAGACGTTTGCAAACGCGACATGAAGTCCTGTGATATTGATCACAAGTCGTGGGAGTCAGTTGCCAGCGATCGCCAGAGCTGGTGGACAGCCATAAAGGCGGGGCTGAAGTGTGGCGAGTTGAAGAGACTTCGCAGTTGGCAGGAAAAAAGACAGAAGCGCAAGGAGAGAGCCAACTGTGTAACAGCCCCGACAACCAATTTTATCTGCAGCGCCTGTGGAAGAGTCTGTCACTCTAGAATTGGCCTTTATAGCCACTCCAGGTGCTGCTCCACAAACCACTGACCACATCCAGGCGCTTACCTATTGTCTCTCGAGACATGGAGGCCAAAGAAGAAGATGTGTGTTGGAGGGATTAAGATTCGGGAGAGCCAACTTACTGGCCTGTGGCTCCGTTCCTGCCGGTGCCATTTTACCTTCGCAACAGTCAAGTTGGCCAATGGTCTCACTAGTTTAAATTCAAATGTTGCAGCCCAATGATGTCATCGGTGCCTAGCTGAACCATGGTCATATGTGTCTAAGGTGAAATGACTTTTGTGAGAGATCATTGTGGGTCAGGAGGAGTAAGACTGTTCCCCCACACACAGTGGGCTGGTTCTTGCTGTCTCCCCGGCGTTGGGTTCCGTGGCGGGGGTTGGGGGTTGGAGGCATTGGGCCTGAAGATGGGTCCGGATGAGCCCCGCCACATGGACCTTGACGCCAGGAGGGCCTGGCCTGATCCTCCTGGTGGTGGCTAGGCTCTGTGGCAGCCCCCCAACACTGGGTGACGGGACCTCAATGAAAATATTCAAACGAATAAAATGATTTAACATAGACTTACTGCAATCTTGAGGGCCTACCGTGATCTTCAGCGTGGTGGCCGGCACTCCTGTGATTTCAAATCCCCTTCCAGGGAAAGGCTGTGCAACGCTGGTGGGGAGGGGAGAGGTGATAAGATTTTCAGTGTGGGGTGGGGGGAACGGGGTCAAATGCAAGTAATGAGTGTAGGGGATGGTGGGAAACGTTGAACTTCAAACTTTGTGCATTTGGGGGGGGGGAGGGGGTGGGGAAGGTCAGATGTAAAAGGTAAGTGTTTTTTGGGGGAAGGGCAAATAGTTAATGTAATTGTTAATGGGGGGTGGGAAAAGGGCATAAGAAATGTTTTCATTTAATTTTAGTCGATATATGTTTAAAAATTTACATTAGGTGGCAGGGCTGTCTGCCCTTTAAAAATGGCAGCAGCACTTGCACAAAGGCATCTGACGCCATTGCCGGGGATGGACAGCCCTCCCCCTCCACCTGAGTGGGGGTGGGCAGGCAACCCCGGGTACTTAAATGAGCCGCTGTGTGAGAGACCGCTGTGGCTCTTTGGCATGCGTCCTGCACAGGTGGGCCACTATTTTCTGAACTCACCGCTGAGATCGAAGCTTCTAGCATTTGGTCTGCGGTTTACGGCACTTGAGTTGCATACCCAGACTCCTTTTGAATGAGTTGGGGGTTTCTGCCTCAACTACCCTTTCAGGCAGTGAATTTCAGACAATCACCATCCTCTGGGTGAAAAAATCTTTCCTCAACTCTCCTCTAATGTTTCTACCAATCACTGACGTCTCTGCTAAGGTGAATAGACCCTTTACCTGCACTCTATCCAGGCCCCTCAAAATTTTGTACATTTCAATCAGATCTCCCCTCTGCCTTCCCTGTTCCAAGAAGAACAACGCCAGCCTATCCAATCTTTCCTCATAGCTGCATTTTTCCAGTCCTGGCAACATCCTCATAAATCTCCTCTGTACCCTCTCCAGTGCTATTACATCCTTTCTGTAATGAGATGACCAGAACTGTACACAGTACTCAAGTTGTGACCTAACCAATTACAGTTCCAGCATAACCTCCCTGTTCTTATATACTATACCTCGGCTAATAAAGGAAAGGATTCCATATGCCTTCTTAACCACCTTATCAACCTGTCCTGCTATATTTTGGGATCTGTGGACATTCACTCCAAGGTCCCTTACTTCCTCTGCACTTCTCAGTATTTTCCCATTAATCGTGTATTCCTTTGCTTTGTTTGTCCTCCCCAAATGCATCACCTCACATTTCTCCAAGTTGAATTCCATTTGCCACTTTTCTGCCCATCTGACCAGATCATCAATATCTTCCTGCAGCCTACAGCTATCCTCGCTATCGACCACACGGCCAATCTTTGTGTCGTCTGCAAACTTCTTGATCGTGCCCCCTACATTTACGTCCAAATCATTAATATACACCACGAAAAGCAGGGGACCCAGTACTGAGCCCCATGGGACACCACTGGAAACAGCCCTCCAGTCGCTAAAAAAGCCATTAACAATTAACCTTTTTTTCCTGCCACTGAGCCAATTTTGTATCCACCTTGCTGCATTTCCCTAGATCCCATGGGATTTTATTTTTTAACCAGTCTTCCATGTGGGACCTTGTCAAAAGCCTTGCTTAAATCCATGCAGACCACGTCAACTGCACTACCCTACGGTCCTGGGTGGATATGTGCACAAATCATTGAGGGTGGCAGGGCAGGTTCAGAAAGTGATTAAAAAGGCACATGGGATCCTGGACTTTATAAATAGAGGCATAGAGTACAAAAGCAGGGAAGTTACGGTGAACCTTTATAAAACACTGTTCAGCCTAGCTGGAGTATTGTGTCCAATTCTGGGCACCATAGTTTCGGAAGAATGTGAAGGATTTGGAGAGGGTGCAGAAAATATTTATAGGAATGTTTCCAGGGATGAGGGACTTCAACTACATGGTTGGATTCAAGAAGTATGCCTTGTTCTCCTTAGGGAAGGTTGAGAGGAGATTTGATAGATGTGTTCAAAATCATGAGGGGTCTGGACAGAGTAAATGGAAAGAAACTGTTCCCTTTGGCGGAAGGGTCAAGAACCAGCGGACACCAATTTAAGGCGGTTGCCAAAAGAACCACAGGTGACATGAATGGTTATAATCTGGAATGCACTGCCTGAGAGGGTGGGGGAGGCAGATATAATCATGACTTTTCAAAGGGAATTGGATAACCACCTGAAGGGGGAAAAATTGCAGGGTTATGGAGAAAGGACAGGGAATGGGTCTTGCAGAGAGCCAGGATGGACTCGATGGGCCAAATAGCCTCCTCCTGTGCTGTAACCATTCTATGATTCTAAAAGCTACTGGAAGGAAACGTTGGGCTTCTTCGGCCCTAGCCTTGCCTCTACTTCTCTTGTCCAGCACTAACATTATATCAAGGACTATTCCCTTCGGCCCATCACGTAAAGATCCCGAGTGATTTCCCACTCCTGTCCATTGGCTCTGACATCAATCCTACCTGTTTTGGGCGGGAGACAGTGCTGGAATATTTAAATGAATCCTGGGACTTAAAATGGCATGGACCATTTTATGTACTGGGAACAAAAGAACACAAGAAGAAGGAAATGGTTTATGAAATATTAATGGAATCTACTTGAAAATGGATAAAGCAAAATATCTGGGGGTAGAGTTTACACTTGTTTTTACTGATAATATCAGCGCAATCCAGGTGGACTTGGCCAAACCAGTGCAAAACATCAAGGAATTTTAAACATAAGTGGTTAAGCGCAAAACCACATGCGTTTGTATTTTCTTCAATCTTTTACACTGGTTCAACATTTAGTTTGCTTGGATCAAGCCCCAACTACTAAATTGGCCATGGGCCAGAACAAAACTGTAATATTCTATCGATTGTGCTCATTCAGGAAGTTCTTCAAATTGCACTCATTTTATAGGTGAACAGGCACTAATAGGCACGTTTTCAAAGTTTTTTCATATCAATATTACAAATTTACTAAGAAACTGACTAGTGTAAATGAATGAAGCTATTAAATAGCTCAGTGTAGTTTTTTAAAAGTCATTTTCTGTGATCGTAAGTTACATTACTCAAAAGTGTAGGACTGCACACTTTTACTAAAAATGATTTTCATGTTGATAAACCAATTTTCATTTATTAATAAAATTGAACCAGATTATCACTGTTAAATACATCAAGCAATATTTTTTAATGGAAAGAAAAAAAGAAAGTTATGTTCTGGTACACTGCCTGATCATAGAATATTTTACATTTATTATACAAATTATTTTAACAGAAACCTCAATAGCAAAATTTCAAGTGCATTTTGGCACAATTTCCTGCTTGTGCCCAAAGTGGAAACTTTGCCCCCAATTTCTCAACTCATGTCACAATTAGGCAGTATTCTTGAAACTGGTAAAACACAAAAATAATTTATAAAGCCTGCCAAGTGACGGGCTGCACGCCGGGGATTCGCCCCGTGGAGCCGCTGTGATATTTAACATGGCAGCTCATTTGCATAGAGGAGGCGGAATGCCCGCCCCTAATGACGTAGAGCGGGTGGGCAACTCTGTCCCCGGCAACGGTGTCCAGTGCCACTGTGCAGGTGCCGGCGCCAGCGCCATATTTAAAGGACTTCAGGCCCTTCCTCATAGAGTCATAGAGTTGTACAGCATAGAAACAGGCCCTTCGGCCCAACGCGTCCATGCCGACCATAATGCCTATCTATACTAATCCCACCTGCCTACATTAATTCCATAATTTCAATATTTAAAGTGAAAGGGGAGAGAAAATTAAACATAAAAATTTATTCACAGTTTCAATCCCCTCTCCCACCCCCACAATGACTAATCATTTTATTAATTGCCCTCTCTCCCCAAAAAAACTTTTCTTCCGAACCCAAACTTCTCCCTCCCCCCAAACTTTATTAACTTTAATCCTCAACCCCTTCCCACCATCCCCTCAACCAAAAGCAAGGGTTTTCCCTGCTCCCCCTACCCTGAAAACCTCGCTCCTCCCTCCTCCCCACCAGTGTTCCACCTCGGATCTCCAAATGGGGATCCGAAGGCATGGGAGTTCTGGCAACCATCCGGAATATCGGACCGGGACGGCTGGCGTGATGAGGTAAGTATTTATTCATTCATTACCATTTATTTAAATATTTAAATTAATTTTCCGTCAACAGGCTGCAGGGGGCAGCCATGAGGCCTTGCCGCCGCCGGTAATATGGGGCGGGGCCTTCCCGGCATCGAGGCTCATGGCGGGCCTCTCCTGGAGGTATTTTCCCAGCCCCCTCGCCATGACCCCCGACATAAAATCCAGCCCCTTGTTTTAAAATTTTAAAATGTGCTTTGTGTGCTCCAATAAAATATACGATGCCAGTTTCAAGTTAAGACTTCGATTATCAACAGTTACATATAGTCAGTTGAATTAGAATGAGAATCATGAAAGAATTGAGAAAAAAATGTTCTCATAAGTATAACACATCACCAGTGCAATATATGTTTGCCCCAAGGGGAATTGCTGATGAATCTGAAACATAGGTTAGCATATACTGCACAGTGCCAAATGGCAATTCAACAGGGTGATTTGTTTTGAAAATGGCACTGCAGTGAATTAACAAGTTTAGTTAAATTTCAAATAATTATCATCTGAATTCACCAGAATTATGATCATACTCCAGTGAATTATCAATTTTCATCACACTACAGCTATCATTATTCACTGAAATGATCACTTTTATCACACTCTGGTGAATTATTATATTTGATCACAATACAGTGAATTAGTGTTATCACGCTCCAGTGAATAAGTAATCAAAGTGCAATTTTATTCACTGCAATTAATTATTGTTTTTATTTACGCTATATTAATCACTGCAATGCATTATTGATTTTAATCACGATACAATTAATTTCATTAACCACACTTCAATGTTTGTCATTTTTATTCAATGCAATTAGCATTTTTCATCACTCTACCAAATTATTAATTTTAATAACATTCCAATTACCAATTCAATCACAATGCAAGTAATTGCTGATTTTAATCATATAATTCATCATCATAGCAAGTTACCAATCATAATTACATTATAATTGATTTAAATTTTTTAAGAAAGGTTTTATGAAAGTAACACACTAGTTACTTTCTTGTTTTTCCCTAATTAGATCTCTTGCTCTCTCCCTCTGTTGGAGGCCATAACTGTAGGTGACCAATGAATCTGTAAACCTCAATCAACTCCATTTTTAAACTAGAGGTATATCTCTGTCGGGATGAGGTTAGTCCCTGCTCATTACATCCCAATGGCAGAGTTGCGGAGATCAAGAATTCAGTATGCTGAGTAACTACTGGCATGAACCCATGTCCTATCAATTTATGACACATCATGGTGCCCCTGCAGGCTGCACCATCTGCTGTTTAATCAGAGTGAACTGAGCCAGCATTCATAGCCACTGTCTGTTAAATTATTGTTTATATGCTGTTTAATGAAATAAAGTAACTATCAAAGGTGGTCTGGATTCTATAAGCCTGCCGCCGAAATCAGGGAGGAGCGAGAAAAACAGTGGCCTGCACACTCAGGCCGCGTGTCGCGGAGCCGCCACGATCCTAAAGGCAGTGGCTTATTAGCATGCCCGGGTTGGCTGCCATGTCCCCCCCCCCCCCACCCCCAGCAATGATGTGGAGGGGGTGGGCAAGCTGTCCCCAGCAATGGCGTCCAGCACCACTGCACAGGCGCCAACCCCATTTTTAAAGGACTTAGAGCCCCAAATGACCACTGCAAACCTTAAAGACAAATTGCATAAAAAGTATCAAAAGTAATTTAAAAAGTCTTTCCATCCCCTCTCTCACCCGCTACCACCCCCCCCCCCCATAGCCTTACATTTAATTCCTTGCCCACTCACCCTCCAAAATACTTACCTTGACTATGTGACCTTCCCCCCAACAAAGATCATAGACTCTAACCCTCAACCCCTTCCCGCCATCCCCCCAACCAATTGAAAGAGTTTGACCCTGCTCTTCCACTCCTGCACTGAGAAAAGTACCTCTGTCCCCCTCCCCACACGAGTCGCACCTCATTTCCTCGGACGAGGATCTGAAGGCACGTCGATGCCGGTCACCAGGATGAAGATCTCAGCCTGCTGTCTGAATAGCAGTAGCCTGCATGTTAGTGAATTGTAAGTGCCATCTGCATATCGTAATGCAGGTCCCGTCGCCGAGCGGCGGCGGGGGTCCGACACAAGGCCTTGCTGCCACCGCCGAGATTGGGACGGGCCCTGTTGACGTCGAGGTCGGTAGCGGTCCTCAACCACAGCAATCTTCATGCCCCCCTTGCCACCGTTCCCGACGTTGAGGCTCTATAAAATTCAGCCCGTGGAATTTATTAATTTTTAATACTGTTGTAATGACTTTTCACTTCCAGTGCAACTGAATACATTTCATGTAAATTTCACTGCAGGGAATAACTCTTTTAATCTAATCATGGTGAATTGCCCTTACAATCTCAATGAAATTCATTATTTTTATTTAAATACACCATACTAAACTTCAGTTTTTATTTTACTGCAGTGAAAGAGAGATTATCAACAATATTAGCAAAGTAAAATGTGAAAAAATACGCATAAAATTATTTATTGCTTGAGATACACTCAGAACACAGGTAACTTCTACAGCAAAGTAACACTAGTTTTATACAAAGTTATGATTCTGCATTTTACTGATTAAATATTACTGTAAATGCACATGCTAGGCGACTTTTGCAAAACAGATAAATCAAACTCTCACAAATCTCCACCAATATTTCAGTGACGGAATGGGAGAAGCTCCAAGGAAATTCCTCCCCCCTTTAAATTTTTCGCAACTCAATAAAAGCTGGGGGATGGGGATTATTTTGGTTGATTAAGATCAAGAACTTTCTTCCCCAAAAAGCTGTGAACTCTGGGTCAATTGGAATTTTGAAGATTAGGATCGGTAGATTTATGACAAGTTAAGGTACAGATTGACCATGATCTAACTGAATAGAAGAACAGGCCCGTGGACTAAATGGCCTACTCCTGTTCCTATGTTCCTAAGATCTGTGAATTAGCAATGGTTAACAAACTGTTGAATGCTTTACACCAATGGATAGAGCGATTAAAAGATGCGATTAACAGATGCGATTAACACTCATACAGTGACTCATCGGATCAATGCAGTCCATGGCGTGGTACTGAGCCATATAGATCAAGTTATGTTGAACCTTTATAAAACACTGATTAGGTCTCAGCTGGAAGCAATGGCCGGAATTTTATCTGTCCTGGAGGGTCTGTGGTCCGCGAGGTGGAAGTGGGTGCCGAGGTCGCTCCTGCTCCGAGCTCAGCAGCCGCCCCGATCGAGCACTAAGGGTCCAATTAGCTTCTCGGCGGCAGATTACTGGTTGAAAAAGCCATTTAAAAGGGCTTTCAGCACCTTCTGTGACTCTGAAAGGGCTGCTTTCATCACTGAGGATGGTGGGAGGAGCAAGAGTTTAGCACCAGGCATATACCTGGCTGAGAGGGAAAGGAGATGTCATTTCAATTAAAGGGGCGACCCAGTCAATTTCCAGAAATCTACTCGATGCTTTGGAGGACCAGAACCCGCTTGCAGCAATGTCAGAGAGAGCCAACCGCATGACCCCAAGGTTCACAGAAGACTCCCTGCATGTCCTCATCCAGGCGGCTAAGGCAATGCGGAAAGTCCACTTCCCAGCAGACAGAAGGAGGGGGCCTCCCCAGATCACCAAGAAAGCATGGTTGGAGGTTGCGGAGGAGGTCAGCAGCCATGGGGTTGTGAGGAGGACATGGTTCCAGTGCCGCAAGCGGGTCAATGACCTTCTCTGCTCTGCCAGGATAAGGAGCATGTCGCAGTCATCATTACTTTGTACTTATACGGGAGGGTTACCAGGTGTTGATGCTGCAAAGTCGAAGCCATCCATCTGGAGTGAATGACTGCAACCCTGTCTTGGGCCATATGCTGGACACATCTGAGAGGAACAATGGTCCAGAAGTGTGCCAACCGTACACTTCAATGGCAGTGGTTCCAGATGTAGCACGCAGCACAGGGGTTGAGCGGGTGCTCCTTCAAGTCAAGGAACTGAACTGATTGCCATGTGTTTTCACAGGCGAAGAGGGCACAGAATGCCCGAGAGAAGTCACGGACCGGTAGCACTCACGAGTGTGGAGGAGGAGGCTTTGTTGTTTGCTGGAGAGGGCAGAAGATGCTCAGTAGCCGATGGTGAGGCCGGAGCACCTGGCCAGCAGGGTGAGTTCCCCAGAGTGTGGGTGGGGGTGGGGGAGGGGTTGGGGGAGACTGGCTCAAGCAATGAAGTTTGCTCACGAGTTCAAAGTCACACAGCTGTGGTTACACTGCAGTCAATGACATGTCCTTCAGTCAGGAGTATGACTCACCTGATCATTCTGTTTTCCACTGCAGGTGAAACACAAGAGTGGCCAGACAATGTCTCCGGGGCAGATCTGTCCACCTCTGTTTCATCTTATGTTGTTTTCTGGTTCCCAGCAAAAAATCACACTCTAAACTTGGAAAAGGCTGGAGTCAGTCTAGTTTATTTCAGCACCATGCTTTGTGCTATGGAACCTGGTTCAACTGGTTCTTGTTTTACATATAACATGACTCCCCAGTGCAGCCGTGAATGAGACCCCCCACTGGAACACTTACACATAACAACTAGTTCCTAGCTAATCAGTTCCTAACACTTTACAGATAGTATATACATATATAACATCTGTCTTTCTTTAAAACATAATGCCGCTATATCAATATAACTGTCAATATAAATAAAGATTATCATCCAACCTGTGGAAATAATCTGAACCCCTTTTTAGAGTCTATTATAGCGTGTATTTTTTAAAACAATATTATTCACGGTATCGCTTGTGCCTCCATCTTGTAGATTTGGCATTTGTTGCTCTCAGTGGTGAGTTGGCACGTTGTACAGGCGATGTCGTGTCACTTGCTGGTGATGTTAATGTTATCTCGCTGGATAGTGATGTTTCCGGTGTTATTCATGATCTTTTCTGTTGTTCCAGCTCAGGTGTAGGTCGAATATGGATTCTGTTCCTTCTCATTTTGCTACCGGTTTCGGTCTCAATGATATACGACCTCGGAGTCTCAGCTTCACTAACAACTTTTGCTGGGCTCCAGGTTTTCATGATTGGATCCTGTACGTATACAGTTTGTCTTTTCAACAGCTTTGACATATTTGTTGAAGTGTTGCTCTCCCCTTACCTGTGCTTCAGTGAGTTGTTGTCTCATTTCCTCCTGGTCACTTGAAGGATGTATTTTGCTTGGCAGAGTTGTCTTATATTTTCTTCCATTTAACAGCTCTGCAGCTGATTTCATGTCAGCCTTGGGAGATGTCGATCGGAGTGACAATAAGGCCAGGTTTGAGTCTTCCTTCGTCTCTTGGCATTTCACAAGTGTTGTTTTGACCATCTGGACGTGTCTTTCTATAAATCCATGTCCCTGTGAGTAGTGTGATGATGAGGTGATGGTGTTGAACCCATACTGGTCAGTGAATTCCTTAAATTCTGGATGTAAATTGGGTGTCATTGTCACATATTAACCTTTCAGGAATCCCTTGCTCAGCGAATAGAATTCGTACTGCTGAGATGATTGTGGCTCTCAAGTCTCATCTTCTAGATAAAAGGGAATTTTGAGTAGTAGTCTGAGACTATGAGATATCATTCTTGATTTTGTGTGAATAAATCGACTCCTACAGTATGCCATGGTGGGTGATACTTCAGTAGCAATCATCTCCTCTTTCTGTTGTGAGTTTCTGTACTTCTGGCATACATTGCATGTAGACACTATATTTTCGATATCTTTGTATATGCCTATCCAGTACACAGCTGATCTGGCTCTAAGCTTACACTTTTCCATTCCCATATGGCCTTTGTATATCTTTTGGAGAAGTTCTTCCTGCAATGTTTTGGGTCGGATTATTCTGGATCCGGCCAGCAGAACACCACCTTCTAGTGAGATGTCATCTGTGATAGACCAGTACTGCCGTATTGCTGGCTGTGTGTACTGTTTCCTATCAGGTCATCCCTGGATCACTTGCTGAGATAGCATCTGTAACCCCTCGTCTTTGGTCTCATCTCTAATTTGACTCAGTTTCGGTGGTGTTACGTTCACTAGGTGATGAATCTTTATGCTTAGATCTTCTATCTCATGCTTCTCCTGTGGTGACAACCGAGATAGGGGGCTGAATTTTACGCTGCCCCAGCGGGTCAGATGGTGGCGTAGGGGTTGTGTAAAATTGAGCTGGAGGCTCCAGGAGGCCTACCCGCCCCGCTTCCGCCTCCGGCCAAGCTTATGGCGTCGGGTGGGGGGTGGGAAACGGCCCGCCCCCCGAGGCCACTTAAGGCCCTTAAGGGCCCTCGCCCACCTCCACAGGTATTTTACCCGTGGCAAGCGGGCGTGCTGGGGACGTGAAAGGCCGCCCAGCGATAGCTGCTGGCCTTTCCGCACCCCAGGTGGGGGGGAGGCATGGCAGTCAGGCACAGGTGACAGGGATTGTGCAGCACTCATGGCCTGGATGGAGATCTCCAAAGTCCTCCCAACCCATTCCCAGGACCCAATACACCCCCCTCCCCCAAACGACCACTTCAGCCTCACCAGGGAATGGCCGATCCCCCTGGTGACGCAACCCCTACTTACCTTCCCTTCTGGATCCATGGCATTGGCTGGGCTGCAGTCTCAGTAGTGGCCACCGCTCCTGGTGGCACTGCTGGGACTAAGAGCTGTTGGCCTGCTGATTGGCCGGAATCTCACTGAGTCAGGACTTCCTCCCTCAAGCGGGTGGAAGTCCCACCTCGGGACAATTAAAGCCCGGTGACTCTTAAAATGCGGGACGGATCCCTAGGCTAGGTGGAAGTGGGTTCGCCACCGACTTTCACGTTGGTGGCAAATTCCCGTCCGCCTAAGGTAAAATCCAGCCCAGGGTGTCTGCCAGTACCATGTCTCTTCCTGGTTTATATTTCAGAGTGAAATCATAACTCTGACGTCTCAGGAGTAACATCTGAAGTCTTGCTGGTGCTTTACATAGATTTTTCTTCTAGATCTGCTCCAGTGGACGATGATCACTCTCCACTGTGAAGTTCCTCCTACAGAGATATGTGTAGAGCTTCTCACATCCACACATGACTGCCAAAAGCTCTCTCTCTATGTTAGCATATCTTGTCTCAGCTGATGTCAGACGTAAATGCTATTGATTTTCCCTCTTGTACCAGGGCTGCTCCCAGTCCTTTTGAAGAAGCATCTACTTGCAGAGTGACAGGTTTCTTTCTGTCTTCTTCGCTTGGGTCCCAGCTGTTAAATAAATGTAATCCTTTATCTCCAGCCTACAGAAGGATATTGCTGACCCTCTCCTCTTCACTAATGCTTTTTAGGAAACTACTGAATGCCAAATTGCACTTTTGTTTAAACTTCTCAAATGCGTCTACGACATCATCAGCTTCCCAATTCATGATGGGCTGTAGCAGTGCATTCATTCCTGTCCCGGCTGACATTTCATTTTTTTTTAGAGTTTTCGCATGAGTCACTTAGTTTTTTCTTTCTGTCTCTCTGGCACTAATTTGGGTCAGTTTTCTCAATCTGATGCTTTTAAAAATGTTTTAGGTTTACTCAAAGACACTCGCTGCCACCATGTTTCATCTTTATGTTGTTTTCTGGTTCCCAGATGTTGGAAAGAATCACACTTTAAACTTGGAAAACGCTGGAGTCAGTCTTGTTTATTTCAGCACCATGCTTTGTGCTGTGGAACCTGGTTCAACTGGTTCTTGTGTTACATATAACATGACGCCCCAGTGCAGCCGTGAATGTGGCCCCCCACTGGACCACTTACACATAACAACTAGTTCCTAGCTAATTAGTTGCTAACACCTTACAGATTGTATAACAATATATACATATATAAATAAAAGCAAAATACTGCGGATGCTGGAAATCTGAAACAAAAACAAGAAACATTTCCAGCATCCGCAGTATCCACAGATGCTGCCAGACCTGCTGAGTGATTCCAGCATTTCTTGTTTTTGTTATACATATATAACACCCTCTGAGGAGGAGGAGGGGACCTCAGAGGGTGCAGTGATACATCCTTTGACCACACCAAGCACCAGCTCAGATACAGTCTCGGTTGGGCTGGTTGTGTCTTTGGATTCGTGGTCACAACCTGGTGCCAGCACCACACAAGTGCCGGACCAGCTGCCAGAGGCAGTATTGGCCGACGCCTCTGACATTTGGAGGACTATGGGAGGCCAGGCCAGTACTGAGCCCCATGCTGATGATGAGCCTCTGAGGACATCCATTTGGTGGGAGATAGTGCAGGTGCGGCGTGAGGTGCATGGAGATCTGGCGGAGTTACCAGAGACGATGTGTCCTCTGGCTTGGACTTTGGAGATCTCCATCCAGGCCATGAGTACTGCACAATCCCTGTCATCTGTGCACTGGCTTCCTGCATTGACAAATTGGTGGCTGCAGTGGAGGGCTTGATCCTGCAGGCCCTGCAAAACCTCACAGAGAAAGTGAGCTCTATGGAGCTGTGCCTCAGCAAGCTGTCGACGAAGCTCCTGTGACATCCAACAATTGCTCATCCCTCTAAGATCAGCAGGGAGGCCCAATTGAGCTTTGCGAGGGCACAGGAGCAACAGCAGTATGCATCCGGTGGCTCCTGTCAAGGCGCTCCTGATGTGTACAGCGAGCGGATCCTTGTCCCCTCTGCCAGTGACATTAGCACCTCAGAATCCCAGGGTGACAGAGGGTGATCCTGAGACAGCTCAGGGTCACCTCAGCATACCTAGGCCCCCTTGCTCAGTCAGAGGATGCCAGTCAAGGTCATCCCAAGCCACGGATCATCCTGAACAGCCACCTGCCTCTGCCGTGGCTGGCGGCGAGGGGTCATCGACACGTGTGAGCACTCACAAACATTTCAAAAAATCACATTAACTGCACCTAGGTTCACTGGTGAGATTTTGAATTATTTATTTGTTGTTTTACTGCACACAGAGCATATTAAATTTCACCCTTGGCTTTTTTATTTGTCTCAAGTCAATGATGATGTATTAGGCGATCTTTTTGTTCTGAATGTGATGGAGACTTAGGTGAAGTACCACATTGGGCTATGTTGTGTTTGATGGAAAGGTGGACCGTTGCAGCTGAGATGAATGCCTGAATTCAGATTGACGTGTCCATCACTGGTATACTACATGGGTCATGAACCTCCGATCAGTAGAAACACCTGAGTATTAGAGCCTCCTGAGCCTCCCTGGCACTCAACTCCTGCAAACCTCCAACTCCTTCCTCCTGATGTTCATGTGACTGCGCCTCTTCCTCCTCAACCCTTTCAACATCCTCGACTGAGGATGCCTAATGCTGAACAATGTCCTCATCCTCCAGTCTCCCCCCTCTGCAGCACCAGGTTATGTCAGGTGCATCAGATGACAACAATGCGAGATACCCTTGCTGGCAAATACTGAAGGGCACCACCTGAGCGATCCAGGCACCTAAATCTCATCTTCAGAAGACCTATGGTCTGCTCAATGGTGATTCTGATGGTCGTGTGGCTCGCATTGATACCTGGAATGAACGGGTTGTCTTATGAGGAAAGCTTGGACAGACTGGGCTTGTTTTCACTGGAGTTTAGAAGAGTGAGGGGAAACTCGATTGAAGCATATAAGATCCTGAACGGTCTTGACAAGGTGGATGGGGAAAGGATGTTTCCTCTTGTGGGTGAATCCGAAACTAGGAGGCACAGTTTTAAAATTGGGGGTCTCCCTTTTCGGACAGAGATGAGGAGAAATTTTTTCACTCAGAGGGTTGTGTGACTTTGGAACTCTGTCTCAGAAAATGGTGGAGGTGGGGTCATTGAATATTTTTAAGGTGGAGGTAGATCGATTCTTGTTAGGCAAGGGAATCAAAGGTTATTGGGGATAGATGGGAGTAAAATAGAATCATAGAATCATAGAAAAGTTACGGCACAGAAGGAGGTCATCCAGCCCATCGTGTCTGCACTGGCTGAAAAAACTAGCTGCCCAATCTAATCCCACCTTCCAGCACCCGGTCTATAGCCTTACAGGTTACAGCACTTCAGGTGCAGCTCCAGGTACCTTTTAAAAAAGTTGAGGTGTTTCTGCCTCCACCACCGATCTGGGGAGTGAATTCCAGACACCCAGCACCCTCTGGGTGAAAAAGATTTTCCTCAAGTCCCCTCGAATCCTTCTACCAATCACCTTAAATACAAATTAGGAACAGAAGTAGGCCATTCAATAAGATCATGGCTGATCTGTTTGTGTCTTGAATTCCACACTCCCATCTACCCCTGAACAGATGCACTGGTTGCCGCTCTTTTAAAGCTGCCGGGTTCCTCACCCCCTCTTTGACCCGTTTGCTAAACGTAAAATATAACGGCCGACGTAAAATAGATGTCAATTGGCTTTTCAACTACTTCAACTGGCCCTTAATTGATGTAAATCGGACGGTGCGCAGTGCCTCCATCTCACCCGCCGTCCGACCTGCATAAAATGGGGATTGGGTGTAATGATGTAATCGCCCGCCATTTTTCAGTTCGGCCATCTTGGAGGACTTTCTATTTCAGCAGGTAAAATTCCGGCCAATGTGTTCAAAACTTTAGGAAGGATGTCAGGCAGAAGAGATTTACAAAAATGCTTCCAGGGATGAGGGACTTCAGTTATGTGGAGAGAGTAAGGAAGCTGGGGCTGGTCTCCGAAAAGCAGAGAAGGTCAAGAGGGGATTGGTAGAGGTGTTTAAAATCATGAACAGTCATGATAGTGTAAATGGGGAGAAACTGTTTCCAGTGGCAGAAAAGGTGGCAGCCAAAGGATACAGATTTAAAGTGACTGACAAAAGAGCCAGAGGTAATGAGAAAAAACAATTTTTTACACAATGAGTTGTTATGATCTGAATGCGTTGCCTGAAAGCATGGTTTAAGCAGGTGCAATAGTAACATTCAAAAGGGAATTGGATAAATACTTGAAGGGAAACATTTGCAGGGTTAAGGGGAAAGAGCAGAGTAGTGGAACTAATTGGATAGCTTTATCAAAGAGCTGGCACAGGCATGATTGCCGCGTGGTCTCATTCTGCACTGCATCATTCTATGAAACCAGGGAAGACCCAGGTTTAATCTTTGGTCTGTGCTGATTTAGCTCTCAGAGCAGTTGTTCCTATAGATAGGTTGGTAAGTGGAAACTGGTTGCTGTTTCCAATCCAATTAATATTTAATGAGCCCTCACCACTCAAAATCCATGTCTGTGCCCAGGATCAAAGGAAGAGTTCTGATGAAAGATCATCAACCTGAAACATTAATTCTGTTTCTCTCCCCACAGATGCTGCCAGACCTGTTGAGTATTTCCAGCACTTTCTGTTCTTATATCAAAGAAATAGCTTGTATTTATCCCTCTCAGAAGCATTCCAAAGCATTTCACATACAATGAATAGCAATTTCCTATATTACAACAGTGACTACATTGCAAAAATACTTCATTAGCTGGAAATCACTTTGTGAGGTCCGGTTCTTGTGAAAGGCACTATATAAATGCAAGTCTTGAAAGCAAATATGAAGCCATTTTGCACACAGCAACGTCCCACAAATTGACCAATTAATCTATTTTCGATTGTGCTGGTTGAGGTCAGGAATGTTGGCCAAACCACCCAGAAAACTTCTTACTCTTTGCTGAATAGTGCCATGGGATCTTTAATGTCCACACAAACCACCAGTTTACATCTCCTCCAAAGGACAGTACTCTGAATATGCAGTATTCCCTTAATACTGAGGTTATGTGGTCACCAAAGCTGTGTGTTTAAGTCTTGGAATGGGGCTTTAAATTACAGGTTCTGACTCAGAGACAGGAGTGCTCTCAACAAAGCCAAGCTGCCACAAGCTGATCACACTCAATGCTGACAGTCACTATCTAGACTTACATATGAAAAAGACCACTTTTTGAGGCACTAGAGGACATGGAACTACATCCCATCTGAGATATTGCCTTTAGGAGAGAAAAGAACACTGGGGAGGGATTGGGGAATAAAATTAGTAACTGAATACACAATTAGTGTTAAGTTCACACGACGTGAAGCAATTGAAAATACAGAACTCAACTTGAAGAGTTATAAAAATGGACTTTTCTTTTAAAAAGTGGACAATGTGCTAAACCATGGTCACGGAAGGTTAAAAGACCTGGCTTTGCATATTCAAACTGTTTGGTAAAGACAAAAGAACACATTCAAAATGAAGAAGTGTCAATTACACCCATCCTGAACCCATTGAGACATTTTTGAAGTGAATGGGATCTTCTGAAACAAAGAAGGGGTGAAGTAGCCATATCCAGGGCCATTGTCGGTCACCACAGGGAGGAAAATCCCAGTGCCCAAGCAGAAGTGAGATGTGAGAAACGTTTAGTTTGAGATACAGCACTGAAACAGGCCCTTCGGCCCACCGAGTCTGTGCCGACCATCAACCACCCATTTATACTAATTCTACACTAATCCCATATTCGTACCACATCTCCACCTGTCCCTATATTTCCCTACCACCTACCTATACTAGGGGCAATTTATAAAGGCCAATTTACCTAACAACCTGCAAGTCTTTGGCTGTGGGAGGAAACCGGAGCACCCGGAGAAAACCCACGCAGACACAGGGAGAACTTGCAAACTCCACACAGACAGTACCCAGAATTGAACCCGGGTCGCTGGAGCTGTGAGGCTGCAGTGCTAACCACTGCGCCACTGTGCCACCCATAGCTTTAAAGGTTTGAAGTGAGAGAGAGGGAGAGAAAACCCAGGAAGAAGCATCACCAAAAGCTTGTCCAGTTAAGAGCTGGGAAAAAAATCCAACAAGCCAAGAAGAAGGGCACCCTGCTGTAAATTCAACATTTTCAACCTTTGCAACAGTGAATTGGAAGTGATCCTTTGTCTTCAAACTGAACTTTCAACGAACAGAGAAATTTACAAACACCTCAGGCCTGCAAACAAAGAGAACTAGACCTCCGAGAGAATTCAATAGGTTTACCGTGAGCCCTATAACCATACCTCACTTAAAACCACTTACCCTTTTCATCATGATCTGTTTTGTGTGTGTGTGTGTGTGTGTGCGAGCGAATTAATGTGTGAGTGGATGCGATTGTGACAATTTTGGGATAAGGCATATTGCTCAATAAATAATTAATCTTTTGTTTTAAACCTACAAGAAAACCTGTCGCTGTCTGTTTATTTGACAAATATAACACAAAGGCATTAAGTCCTCATAACAGAAAAACACTTGCTGCGGCCAGCAGGGAATTGAACAGTGGGGATCACCCATACTCCTCACCACGTGGCCGTAACATTAGGAAAAGGCAATATCCTTGAAGTCAAACACTTTTGTAATGACTACATAGAGTCATAGAGTAATAACAACATACCTTGCACTTATCTAGTGAATATTACATCCTAAAGATATCCCAAAGTATTTCACAGCAATTAAATTACTTTTGGATTATAGTCTATTGTTTTGCTGCAATCATGACAGGAAATTTGTGAACTGCAGGATCCACAAACAAGAAATGGTAAGTGACCAGTTAATGGGAATGGAATTAGACATTGTAGTAACTATTTTTTCAGCACTACGAGGCCCTGTAAGTATCCAAAATGGAATCTGTGGCTTGTATACAGACGTCCAACGGGAAGTGCACCGAATGCCATATTTGTAAAGGAGTTGGCAGCTGCACTTAATGTCCAATGGAAGCATGCACAAGAGGCAGATCATGATGTCAATCAGTGTGCAACGCTGATTTAACAGCAGCACTGCCATTTTGGAGTTCCACGCTGCACTCTGCGCCCTCTCTTAATCTCACAAAGCTGAACATGCATTAAATGCATGAAGGAGAGCCCACCAGTGCTATTTAAAGGATCATAAACTACTTACTGGTTAGTTGCTGGTTTCTTTCTTCTGTTGATGTAATCCTATGAGGTTTGGGTGCATTTTTATAGTTGGTTAAAGTTTCAATAGTTTACATGGAGTGATGTGGCAGTGCTGAAGTACTTTTTGCCTGACTTAAAGGATTCTGAACAGACAGTTGCTTCCAGATATAAGTGGACTAGTAAGTCTTCCTCTGCATTGAGCATGACTGGGAGAATGAAGAGAGGTCACACAGAGTAGGACAAGCTGCTAGAAGAAGGAGGAGGAGGAGGGGGAGAAGGACTCTCAAGAGGGAGCCATATCCACAGAAGGTATTTAGGGAGCAACTCTCCTACCTTAACTTCAGTGATGACCAATGCATGAAATGTCTGTGCTTCACCAAAGAGTTTGTCACTGAAATCTGCCACCTGTTGCAGCTACAACTGAGCCTCACAGAAGGCCAAGGACTGCATTGCGGATGGCTGTCAAAGTGACTGTGGCTCTGAGTGTCTACGTGTCTGTCTCCTTTCAAGCTGCTGCTGGATATTTAAGCAACATCTCTCAGTTTGCAGTGCACTGCTCCATAAAGGAAGTCACTGAGTCTCTATTCAAAGAGAGACGATTTCATCTCCTTCCCTCTTGCCAGGGAGAAGCAGGTGGAGTCAGCACAAGGGTTTGCAATGACTGCAGGCTTCCACATGGTGCAGGGTGCCATGACTGCATACCCATTACTTTGTGAGTGCCTCAAGTCAACTCTGTCATGCACCTGAACCAAAACGGATTCCACTCTCTCAACATGCAGCTGGTGTGTGACCAGAAGACATGCATCATGCAGGTCAATGCCCATTATCCTGGCAGTGATAATGATTCATTCTGTGGCAGTCCCCTGTACTAGTTGTATTTCAACCAACACGGCAAACAAAGGCTGGCTACTGGGTGACAAGGCTTTTGTGCTGGTGACATGGCTCATGACATCGGTTCGCAATCCACATCCCCGTACGCAGCAGGCATACAATGACAGCCATGATAGCACAAGAAATCTGATAGAGCGGACCATTTCCATCCTGAAACAACGATTCTGCTGGAGGAGCTCTGTGATAAGCAGCTCTTGGGATTATGCCGTGTACTGCGCAACCTTGCTATCATGAGGGAACAACCCTCGCCACCAACTATCAGCCGAGAAGCTGAGGAGCAGCAGCACGAGGAAGAGGATGCAGGGATGGAGGAAGTGGAGGAGGAAGTGGAAGAGGAACGGGCGGCACAGTGGCGCAGTGGTTAGCACCGCAGCCTCACAGCTCCAGCGACCCGGGTTCGATTCCGGGTACTGCCTGTGTGGAGTTTGCAAGTTCTCCCTGTGTCTGTGTGGGTTTTCTCCGGGTGCTCCGGTTTCCTCCCACATCCAAAAGACTTGCAGGTTGGTAGGTAAATTGGCCATTATAAATTGCCCCTAGTATAGGTAGGTGGTAGGGAAATATAGGGACAGGTGGGGATGTGGTAGGAATATGGGATTAATGTAGGATTAGTACAAACGGGTGGTTGCTGGTCGGCACAGACTCGGTGGGCCGAAGGCCCTGTTTCAGTGCTGTATCTCTAAAACTAAGGAAGAAGCGGAAGGGAGACTGCAACTTGGACAGCCGTTTTCTGCCCAGGCTCTATGTGAACAAATAATTCATGAGCAATACCAATAACCTCCACCCTGATTCTTTATTCGCCAACAATCCCACACTCCTTAACTTCCCTCTATCACTGACCATCACACTGTCCTCTATCCCACAATGAAAAAGTAAAGCCAACACAAAATACACATTCCAATCCAAATGTATACATTAATTCATGTCATGGGGCATACAAAACTAAACTAATCACCCCTGTGCATTCCCTTATTCTCTCTACCTGTCTTTTGCCTGTGCCTTTGCCTGTCCTAATGCTCCTACAAAGTGCTTTCAGAGTGGCTATAGCATGGAAGGCTGTGCACTTTCAACAACAACAACTTATACTTACCTAACATTGTTAATGTAGTAAAACATCCCAAGGTGCTTCGCAGGAATGTTGTAAAACAAAATTTGATCCCGGGCCACAAAAGGAGATATTACTGCAGCTGACCAGAGGCTTGGTCAAAGAGTTAGGCTTTGAACAGCATTTTAAAGGAGAAAAGAGAAGCAGAGAGGTTTGGTGGAGGGGGAATTGCATGACCTTGGCATCTGGAGGCACAGCCACCAATAGTGGAGTGATTAAAATCGGGGTGGCTGGACAGATCAGAATTGGAAAAGTGCAGATATCTCAGCATTGTAGGGCTGGAGGAGATTACAAAGACAGGGAGGAGAGAGGACATGGAAGGATTTGAAAACAAGGATGAAAATTTGAAAATTGAGACCTTGGTTCTCGAAGCCAATATAGGTCAGCAACCCCAAAGCTGTCCGAAGTTCAGAAACTGCTGTTCCCGCTCCTAGCATCTGTCAGCTGTCAGCTTTGAACCTGACATCTGCATTTTTAAAAAAGTCGGTCTGGTCTTAAAGACGAATCCAATGGGAAATTTCTTGTCACTGAAATTACCAATGGACTAGTCAGGTGGGCAGAACATTGGCAAATGGAGTTCAATCCAGAGAAATGTGAGGTAATGTATTTGAGGAAGGCTAACAAGACAATGGAATGCACAATAAATGGTCGGATACTGAGAAGTGTAGAGGAACAGAGGGACTTGGAGTGCATGTCTGCAGATCCCTGAAAGTGGCTGGTCAAGTAGATAAGGTGGTCAAGAAGGTATACAGGATACTAAGGCATAGCTAAGGCTTAGCTAAGGCTTAGCTAAGGCATAGAATATAAAAGCAGGAGGTTATGCTGGAACTGGATAAAATACAAGTTAGGCCACAGCTGGAGTATTGCATGCAATTCTGGTCACTGCACTATTGGAAAGACGTGATTCCAATCGGAGGGTAGAAAGGAGATTTATGAAGATGTTGCCTGGACTGGAGAATTTTAGTTATGAGGAAAGATTGGATAGACTAGGATTGTTTTCTGCGGAACAGAGGAGGCTGAGGGGAGACCTAATTGAAGTGTATAAAATTATGAGGGGGTCTAGATAGAGTGGATGGGAAGGCTCTCTTCCCCTTGGTTGTGGGGTCCATAGCTGGGGCATATATTTAGGGTAAGAGGTAGGAGGATTAGAGGGGATTTGAGGGGTAATATTTTCACCCAGAGGGTTGTGGGGACTTGGAACTCACTGACTGAAAGTGTGGTAGAGACAGAAACCCTCATAACACTTAAAAAGTACTTGGATTTGCATTTGAAGTTCTGAAACCTACAAGGCTATGAACCAAGAGCCGGAAAGAGGGATCAAGCTGGGTGGCCCCTTGTCAGACATCATGGACACAATGGGCCAAATGGCCTCCTTCTGTGCTGTAAATTTCTATGATTCTATGTTTCTTTGACTCTCAGATTTTGAGTCCACTGGTGATGAGGAGCAACATCCTCTGCAGGAAGGCAGAGCCCTGGGCATCAGGAGGGCTGAGGAGAGGGATGAGGGCCAGGAAGGTATCTGAGGCCATACCCTCAGCATAGGATCAACCCCAAAGGTGGAGCTACCTGGACTTGTCGGAGCACCAGTACCACAGGAGACTGTGACTGTCAGGCAGATGGTCACAGAGATTTGTGCCCTTGTCACCGAAGATCTCACACCTTACAGCACTGCTCACTATGCCCTGCCACTAGCTGTCAGAGTCACAGTGGCCTTGAACGTCTTCGCTTCTGGCTCCTTCCAAGGGTCAGCTGCGGAACTTGGTGGTGTCTTGCAAACAGCTGCACACCATTGCACCTCGCAGGTCACTGATGTCCTATCTTCCAGAGCTGGCAGACAGGGCACTGAGTTTTGCTTCTATCGCTGGATTCCTCCAGGTGCAGGGCATCATCAGTTAAACCTATGTGGATGTGGTCTTCAAGGCACTGACTGACCAGCCAGTGAGATTCATCAACTGGAAGAGCTTTCACTCCCTCAACGTACAACTGGTTTTTGACCACAACAAGCACTTCTTTGATGTGTGCACTCGCTTTTCTGGCAGCGCCATGACTTCTTCATCCTCTGGCAGTCCAAGGTGCCACAGCTCTTCATTCCACCCCCCAAAGTACATGGTTGGATTCTAGGGGACAAGGGTTTCCCTTTGAAGAAATAGCTTCTCACTCCTTTACGCAAACTTGAGAGAGAGGCACAGGGGTGTTACAACTGAAACCATCTGCTCACTAGGACCACCATTGAGTAAGCCATTGCGCTTTAAAGATGCGGATCTAGTGCTTGGACCGGTCGGGGGGAGCCCTGCAGTATACTCTGTAGTTTAAGAGTCTGTAATGGTTAATGTTGAGAGTGTAAAGAAAACTCCAACCATGGTGTTGTAAGAGATCACATGTGAGAGAGACTTGAAGCTAGATGCAGTGCGGCTTTAGAGAAGTCACACAGACTAGTATGAAGCTGTACATAGTTATAATGTAACAAAGGTTAATGTTCTAATTACTCCAAACTAAAGAATCCCTCTAAACTAGATTAACTAAGGTGGCAGCATACCAAACAAATATACAACATACTCCTGCAAGGGTCTCGCAGAGATGTGTAGACCTTGAACTTGGTGATGCCCTAGATCAACACAGCTCATTGGAGGAAGTGGAGGAGCAGGATGTGGAAGAGGAGAAGGAAGAGGAAGGTGCAAAACAGAGGTGCCCTGGCTGCACAGGGAAGTGACCGGGTCTGGTGCAGGACTCTTGAGTCTCATCAGGTTACCATCAACATCTGATCCAGGCACATTTCAGAGGAGCCTTTCTAACCTAGGAGGGCATTATGGTCTGGAACTCACTTTGCGATGCCTGTGAGAACACTTCCATTGAAGACACAGCCTGGAATAGATCAACTCTTATCAACAATGAAGGATACACATGTATCTGGTGGTTTCAAAGTCCTCATTCAAGGGCCTTGCTCCCTTCACCACTTTATTCCTCTTTTCCTGCCCTCCATTAATAAAAAGAAATTCACACATCTGGCTTCATGTGCCAATATTTGCATGGTGTTCAGAGAGAGAAAAAGTGCACAGTTACAGTTGAAACAGATCCCAGTGACCCACATGGTGCTCTGCCTGACGCGGTGGCATCCGCTCACGGCCATTTCTACGTGGTGCTTCCCTTGTGGCCACGGATAATATGGAGGCAGCCTGCTCACTTGTCTCTGCCTGCAGCTGAGATGCAGGCGGCGGTTATCCTCGTCTTGGAGGTGGACCCTCAGTCAGTGGGGCCAAGGAGGTCAATGATAATGATGGCACCCCATCAGAGGTGGCACGCTCATCCTCCTCTACCACTGCCTGAGCCCCTGGCTAGTGCTCCAGATGGCTGGAGGCCATCGCCTCATGGGGAGGTGATGGCGTAGTGGTAATGTCATTTAACCTAGAGCCCCAGACTAATGCTCTGCGGACATGGGTTCGAATCCTACCAGGGCAGATGGTGAAATTTGAATACATTTAATTAAAAAAATCTGGAATTATAAAAGAGTGTATTGGTGAGCATGAAACCATTGTCTATTGTTGTAAAAATCCATCTGGTTCACTAATGTCCTTTCGGGAAGGAAGTCTGCTGTCTTTATCTGGTCTGGCCTACATGTGACTCCAGACCGACAGCAATGTGATTGATTCTTAAATGGCCTCTGAAATGGCCGAGCAAGCCACTCAGTTGTCTCAAATCCCTACAAAACCTAAGAAAAGGAATGAAACTGGACGGATCACTCGACATCAACCTACGCATTGGAAATGACACCAGCAAACCCAGCCCTGTCAACCCTGCAAAGACCTCCTTACTAACATCTGGGGACTTGTGCCAAAATTGGGAGAGCTGTCCCACAGACTAGTCAAGCAACAGCCTGACACATTCACACTCACAGAATCACACCTTACAGACAACGTCCCAGACACCGCCATCATCATCTCCGGGTATGTCCTCTCCCACCGGCAGGACAGACCCATCAGAGGTGGCAGCACAGTGGTAGACAGTTGGGATGGAGTTGCCCTGGGAGTTCTCAACATTGACTCCGGACCTCAGGAAGTCTCATGGCATCAGGTCAAACATGGACAAGGAAACTTCCTGCTGATTACCACCTACCGCTGCCCCTGCCCCCCACCGCCCCCCCCTCCCCCCCGCCCCTCGGTTGATTAATCGGTGCTTCTTCATGCTGAAGACATATTGGAGGAAGCACTGAGGGTAGCAAGGGCACAAAATGTACTTCAATGTCTATCACCAAGAGTGGCTCGGTAGCACCCAGCTGGCCAAATCGTAAAGGACATAGCTGCTAGACTGGGTCTGCGGCAGGTGGTGAGGGAACCAAGAAGGGGGAAAAACATACTTGACCTCATTTTCACCAATCTACCTGTTGTTGATGCATCTGTCAATGACAGTATAGGTAGGAGGGACCACCGCACAATCCTTGTGGAGACATAGTCCCTTCTTCACATTGAGGATACCCTCCATCATGTTGTGTGGCACTACCACTGTACTAAATGGGATAGATTTTGAACAGCTCTAGCAACTCAAAACTGGGCATCCATGAGGCGCTGTGGCCATCAGGAGCAGCAGAATTGTATTCAACAACAATTTGTAACTTCATGGCCCAGCATATCCTCCACTCTACCATTACCATCAAGCCGGGAGACCAACCCTGGTTCAATGAAGAGTGCAGGAGGGCATGCCAGGACCAGCACCAGGCATACATAAAAATGAGGTGTCAGCCTGGTGATGCTACAACACAGGACTACTTGCATGCCAAACAACAGAAGCAGCATGCATTTGACAGGGTTAAGCAATCCTCAACCAATGGATCAGATCCAAGCTCGCAGTTCTGCCACATCCAGTCAGGAATGGTGGTGAGCAATTAAACAACTAACAGGAGGAGAAGACTCCACAAACATCCTCATCCTCAACAATGGGGAGCCCAGCATATCAGTGCAAAAGACAAGGCTGAAGCAATTGCGTCCATCTTCAAGCCAGAAGTGCTGAGTTGATGATACATCTCGGACTCCTCCTGAAGTCCCCAGCATCACAGATGTCAGTCTTCAGCCAATTCGATTCACTCCGTGTGATATCAGGAAACGACTGAGGGCATTGGATACTGCAAAGTCTACGGGCCCAGACAATATTCCGGCAATAGTCCTGAAGACTTGCGCTCCAGAACTAGCCGCTCCCCTAGCCAAGCTGTTCCAGTACAGCTACAACACTGGCATCTACCTGACAATGTGGAAAATTGCCCTGGTATGTCCTGTACACAAAAAGCAGGACAAATTCAACCCGGCCAATTATCGCCCAATCAGTCTACTCTCAATCATCAGCAAAGTGATGGAAGTCGTGATCAACACTGCTATCAAGTGGCACTTGCTTAGCAATAATCTGTTCACTGATGCTCAGTTTGTGTACCACCAGAGCCACTCTGCTCCTGACCTCATCACAGCCTTGGTCCAAACATGCACAAAAGAGCTGAACTCAAGAGGTGAGGTGAGAGTGACTGCCCTTGACATCAAAAGAACAAAGAACAAAGAACAGTACAGCACAGGAACAGGCCATTCAGCCCTCCCAGCCTGCGCCGATCTTGATGACTGTCTAAACTAAACCTTCTGCACTTCCAGGGACCAGGCAGCATTTGACTGACTATGGCATCAAGCAGCCCTAGCAAAATTGCAGTCAATGCGAATCAGGGAGAAAATTCTCCACTGGTTGGAGTCATACCTAGCATTAAGAAAGATGGTTGTCGTTGTTGGAGGTAAATCATCTCAGTCCCAAGACATCACTGCAGGAGTTCCTCAGGGTAGTGTCCTAGGCCCGACCATCTTCAGCTGCTTCATGAATGACCTTCCCTCCATCATAAGATCAGAAGTGGGGATGTTCGCTGATGATTGCACAATGTTCAGCACCATTCGCAACTCCTCAGACAGTGAAGCAGCTCATGTCCATATGCAGCAAGACCTGGACAACATCCAGGTTTGGGCTAATAAGTGGCAAGTAACATTTCCGCCATACAAGTGCCAGGCAATGACCATCTCCAACAAGAGAGAATATAACCATCTCCCCTTGACGTTCAATGGCATTACCATCGCTCAATCCCTCACTATCAACATCCTTGGGGTTACCGTTGATCAGAAACTGAACTGGACCAGCCACATAAATGCCGTGACTACAAGAGCAGGTTAGAGGTTGGGAATTCTGCAGCGAGTATCTCACCTCCTGTCTCCCCAAAGCCTGTCCACGCTCTCCAAGGCACAAGTTAGGTGTGTGATGGAATACTCTACAATTGCCTGGATGGGTGCAGCTCCAACAACACTCAAGAAGCTAGACACCATCCAGGACAAAGCAGCCCGCTTGACTGGCACCCCATTCACCACCTTCAACATTCACTCAGTCTGACACCGACGCACAGTGGTAGCCATGTGTACCAGCCACAAGATGCACTGTAGCAAAGCACCAAGGCTCCTTCGACAGCACCTTCCAAATTCACGACCTCTGCCACCTAGAAGGACAAGGGCAGCAGACGCATGGGAACACCACCACCTGCATGTTCCCCTCCAAGCCACACACCATCCTGACATGGAACTATATTGCCATTCCTTCACCGTCGCTGGGTCAAAATCCTGGAACAGCTTTACAATACAAATACAATACAATATGAATTAGGAACAGAAGCAGGCCACTCAGCCCCTCGAGCCTGCTCAACAAGGTCATGGCTGATCTGATTGTAACTTCAACTCCACATTCCCGCCTGCCCCCAATAAACTTTCACCCCCTTGCTTATCAAGAATCTATCTACCTCTGCCTTAAAAATATTCAAAGACTCTGCTTCCACTGCCTTTTGAGGAAGAGAGTTCCAAAGACTCAGGGCCCTCTGAGAGTTAAAATTTCTCCTCATCTTTCTCTTAAATGGGTGACCCTTATTTTTAAATAGTGATCTCGAGTTCTAGATTCTCCCACTAGGCAAAACATCCTTTCCACATCCACCCTGTCAAGACCCTTCAGAATCTTACATGGTTCAATCAAGTTGCCTCCTACTTTTCTAAACTCCAGCAGATACAAGCCTAGCCTGTCCAACCTTTCCTCATAACACAATCTGCCCATTCCAGGTATTAATCTGGTAAACCTTCTCTGAACTGCTTCCAACGCATTTACATCCTTCCATAAATAAGGACACCAATACTGTACACAGTACTCCAGGTGTAGTCTCACCAATGCCCTGTATAACTGAAGCATTACCTCCCTACTTTTGTATTCAACTCCCCTCGCAATAAACGATAACATACTATTAGCTTTCCTAATTATGTGTTGTACCTGCATACTAACCTTTTGTGATTCATGCATACAGACACCCAGATCTCAGAGCTCTGCAATCTCTCACCGTTTAGATAATATGTTTCTTTTTTATTCTTCCTGCCAAAATGGACAATTTCGCATTTTCCCCACATGAGACTCCATTTGCCAGATCTCTGCTCACTCACTTAACCTATCTATTTCCCATTGTAGCCTCTTTATCTCCTCTTCACAACTTACTTTCCTACCTATTCTTTGTGTCATCAGCAAATTTAGCAACCATACCTTCGGTCCCTTCATCCAAGTTATTTATATAAATTGTAAAAAGTTGAGGCCCCAGCACTGATCCCTGTGGCACACCACTTGTTACATCTTGTCAACCAGAAAATGACCCATTTATGCCTACTCTCTGTTTCCTGTGAGATAGCCAATCTTCCGACACCACGAGCTTTAATTTTCCTTTGATATGACACCTTATCAAATGCCTTCTGGAAATCTAAGTACAGTACATCCACAAAGAACAAAGAACAAAGAACAGTACAGCACAGGAACAGGCCATTCGGCCCTCCAAGCCTGCGCCCATCTTGATGCCTGCCTAAACTAACACCTTCTGCACTTCCGGGGCCCATATCCCTCTATTCCCTTCCTATTCATATATTTGTCAAGATGTCTCTTAAACGTCGCCATCGTATCTGCTTCCGCCACCTCCCCTGGCAGCAGGTTCCAGGCACACACCACCCTCTGTGTAAAAAACATGCCTCGCACAACCATCTAAACTTTGTCCCTCGCACCTTAAACCTATGTCCCCCAGTAACTGACTCTTCCACCCTGGGAAAAAGCTTCTGACTATCCACTCTGTCCATGCCGCTCATAACTTTGTAAACCTCTATCATGTCGCCCCTCCACCTCTGTCGTTCCAGTGAAAACAATCCGAGTTTTTCCAACCTCTCCTCATAGCTAATGCCCTCCAGACCAAGCAACATCCTTGTAAACTTCCTCTGTACCCTCTCCAAAGCCTCCACGTCCTTCTGGTAGTGTGGCGACCAGAATTGCATGCAATATTCTAAGTGTGGCCTAACTAAAGTTCTGTACAGCTGCAACATGACTTGCCATTTTTTATACTCTATGCCCCGACCGATGCAGGCAAGCATGCCGTATGCCTTCTTGACTACCTTATCCACCTGCGTTGCCACTTTCAGTGACCTGTGGACCTGTACGCCCAGATCTCTCTGCCTGTCGATACTCCTAAGGGTTCTGCCATTTACTGTATAACTCCCATCTGCATTAGACCTTCCAAAATGCATTACCTCACATTTGTCCGGATTAAACTCCATCGGCCATTTCCCCGCCCAAGTCTCCAACCGATCTATATCCTGCTGTATCCTCTGACAATCCTCATCATTATCCACAACTCCACCAACCTTTGTGTCGTCCGCAAACTTACTAATCAGACCAGCTACATTTTCCTCCAAATCATTTATATATACCGCAAACAGCAAAGGTCCCAGCACTGATCCCTGCGGAACACCACTAGTCACATCCCTCCATTCAGAAAAACACCCATCCACTGATACCCTCTGTCTTCTATGACCGAGCCAATTCTGTATCCATCTTGCCAGCTCACCTCTGATCCCGTGTGACTTCACCTTTTGTACCAGTCTGCCATGCGGGACCTTGTCAAAGGCTTTACTAAAGTCCATATAGATAACATCCACTGCCCTTCCTTCATCAATCATCTTTGTCACTTCCTCAAAAAACTCAATCAAATTAGTAAGACATGACCTCCCCTTCACAAAACCATGCTGCCTCTCGCTAATAAGTTCATTTGTTTCCAAATGGGAGTAAATCCTGTCCCGAAGAATCCTCTCTAATAATTTCCCTACCACTGACGTAAGGCTCACCGGCCTATAATTTCCTGGATTATCCTTGCTACCCTTCTTAAACAAAGGCACAACATTGGCTATTCTCCAGTCCTCTGGGACCTCACCTGTAGCCAATGAGGATGCAAAGATTTCTGTCAAGGCCCCAGCAATTTCTTCCCTTGCCTCCCTCAGTATTCTAGGGTAGATCCCATCAGGCCCTGGGGACTTATCTACCTTAATGCTTTGCAAGACACCCAACACCTCCTCCTTTTTGATAATGAGATGACTGAGACTATCTGCACTCCCTTCCCTCGGCTCATCATCCACCAAGTCCTTCTCTTTGGTGAATACTGATGCAAAGTACTCATTTAGCACCTTGCCCATTTCCTCTGGCTCCACACATAGATTCCCATCTCTGTCCTTGAGTGGGCCAACCCTTTCCCTGGTTACCCTCTTGCTCTTTATATATGTATAAAAAGCCTTGGGATTTTCCTTAATCCTGTTTGCCAATGACTTTTCATGATCCCTTTTAGCCCTCCTAACTCCTTGCTTAAGTTCCTTCCTACTGTCTTTATATTCCTCAAGTGCTTCATCTGTTCCTAGCCTTCCAGCCCTTACAAATGCTTCCTTTTTCTTTTTGACTAGGCTCACAATAGCCCGTGTTATCCAAGGTTCCCGAAACTTGCCAAACTTGTCTTTCTTCCTCACAGGAACATGCTGGTCCTGGATTCTAATCAGCTGACGTTTGAAAGACTCCCACATATCAGATGTTGATTTACCCTCAAACAGCCGCCCCCAATCTAAATTCTTCAGTTCCTGCCTAATATTGTTATAATTAGCCTTCCCCCAATTTAGCACCTTCACCCGAGGACTACTCTTATCCTTATCCACAAGTACCTTAAAACTTATGGAATTATGGTCACTGTTCCCGAAATGCTCCCCCACTGAATCTTCGACCACCTGGCCGGGCTCATTCCCCAATACCAGGTCTAGTACGGCCCCATCCCTGGTTGGACTATCTACATCTTGTTTCAAGAAGCCCTCCTGGATGCTGCTCACAAATTCTGCCCCATCCAAGCCCCTAGCACTAAGTGAGTCCCAGTCAATATAGGGGAAGTTAAAATCACCCACCACTACAACCCTGTTACCTTTACATCTTTCCAAAATCTGTCTGCATATCTGCTCCTCTACCTCCCGCTGGCAATTTCCCCTTTATCTACAGCACGTTACTTCATCGAAGAACTGCAATGAATTGGTTGAACATAATGTCCCTTTCACAAAATCATGTTGACTCTGCCTGATTATCTTGATTTTTTCTAAGTGCCCTGCTATTATCATCTTTAATAATAGCTTCTAACATTTTTCTTATGACAAATGTTGAGCTAATTGGCCTGTTGTTTCCTGTTTTCTGTCTCCCTACCTTTTTGAATAAAGTAGTAAAATTAGCTATTTTCCAATCTAATGGAACCTTCCCTGAATCTAGGGAATTTTGGAAAATTAAAACTAACGCATCAACTATCTCACTAGCCACTTCTTTTAAGACCCGAGGTTTAGACCATCAGGACCTGGGGACTTGTCAGCCTGCAGCTGCAACAATTTTCTAAGTACCACTTGCCTGCTGATTGTAATTTTCTCGAGTTCTTCCCTCTCTTCTATTTCCTAATTTACAGCTATTTCTGAGATGTTACTTGTATCCTCTATAGTGATGACAAATGCAAAATACCTGTTTAGTTTATCTGCCTTATTTTCCATTATTAATTCCCCAGACTCACTTTCTATAGGACCAACATACACTTTGTTAACTCTTTTCATTTTAAATATGTATAGAAACTCTTAATATCTGTTTTTATATTTCTAGCTAGCTTTCTGTCATACTCTAATTTTTCCCTCCATATTAATATTTTAGTCATACTTTACTGTTTCTTATATTCTGTCCAGTCTTTGACCTGCCACTCATCTTCACGCAATTATATGCTTTTTCTTTAATTTTGATACTATCTTTAACAGTTTTAATTAACCACGGATGGTGGTCCTCCCCTTGAAATTTTTCTTTCTCGTTGGAATGTATCTACTCTGTGCATTCGGAAATATCCCCTTAAATGTCTGCCACTCCATCTCTATTGGCCTATCCCTTAACTTACTTTGTCAGTTCACTTCAGCTAGCTCTGCTTTCTGCCCTCATAATAGCCCTTATTTAAGTTTAAAATACTTATCTTGGACCCACTCTTCTCTCCCTCAAACTGAATGTAAAATTCCATCATATTATGATCGCTGCTGCCTCGGGGCGCCTTCACTATGAGTTCATTAATTAATCCTATCTCGTTGCACAATTTCAGGTCTAGTATAGCCTGCTCTCTGGCTGGCTCCAGAACGTGCTGTTCTGAGAAACTATCCCGAAAACATTCTATTAACTTCTCATTTAGGCTACTTTTCCCATCTGATTTTTCCAGTCTATATGTAGATTAAAACCCCATGATTATCACCGTACCTTTCTGACAAGCTCCCATCCCTTCCTAACAGCACCGTTGGTGTACCTACACCCCATGGTCCGCAGCGGTTCAAAAAGACAGTTCATCACCACCTTCCCAAGGGCAATTAGCGATGGGCAATAAAGGCTAGCCTAGCCAGTGATGCAAACTTCCCATGAACAAATAAAAAAAATGACCACCAGTTCAGGTGCAACAGGCATTCCCTCCAAACATCCCTGCACCATCAGCACCAGTGACTGGGCCATGCTACAGAGTCCGCATTCTGTATATGTCAGTGAGCAGTTCCTACATGCACTCTGAGTGCTGTTGCATAAGGCCCTCCTTGAGATTGGTCACTGTCTCACGGAGGAGCTCATGCACTCAAAGCCCTGAGTCATGGTAGTGCACATGAGGTGAAAGGACCCCTCCATTCTCAGCCTGTGACCCTGCACTGTCTCAGGGAACTCTGACATGTGGGAACACATCTGATGCTACTGGTCCAAGCAAAACTTTCCTTCTTGTGACTCCCGAGGCCCACCTGACCATGGCTGTGTCTGTTTTCCATCCTGCAAGGGGAGCTGCCTCTGTCTTTCACACCTTCTCCTGGTCACTTGTGATGTGCTCATCACCCACTGGCACCTTATCTAATTGCGTGCATTGCAGCAACTATTCACCCTCTCCACCAGGGATGCCTTCCCCAACTTTCTCATGGTCAGCCACCCTTTTTAAATTGAGCCCTCACTTCCTCAGTTTTTCCTATATTCCCACCCCCATGACTGCTAATTGGCCTCAGCAATGACCCTTTCCATAATGGCCAGCAGCATCTCCTCTATGGTGGTTAGAACATGCAGGTGTGCTTCTCACCCTCCAGTTAAATCCTGCTACATCTGGTTGTGCACCACCTTCTCCTGCAAGAGAGTGGGAAGTGTGTGGGCACACGGGGGAGGGGGGAGGGTGGTCAGCAGCAAGGACAAAGAGGTAGTCCTCAGCGGGCCTCCCCTTCTTGATGCCGGGTCCCTCGTTCAGGCACTAAGTGCCTTTGAACAAGGGAACGCCCTCCACAGCCGGGAAGCAGCCTGCATGGTTGTTTGTGCCGTGCTTCCAATGTAGCAACAGGGCCGCACAGGGCTGCGGTGGAAAGAGGTCCTTAATTATTGGTTAATTACCCAGTTAACGGCCTCAATTGGCAGTGGGGCAGGAAGGCTGTTCACAGGCATTCCCAGTCTGGACTATATTTCGGCAGAGACGGGATGGTGGCAGGAACGCCCCTCCGCCACCATCTCACCCGATTTTGTGCTCTCCCCTCCTCCAAACCCGCTGTGGGGGAGTGCATAAAATTCCACCCAACACCTTTGATGTTTAATGATGTGGAAGCAAGTCAGTTAATGACTTTAATGTACTTATTGCAGATTTATTAAGAATTAATCTGCAGTTGTTTCCCAGGAAATTACAGTGAACTACTGCTTAATGAAGAGTGTTCAAACTAAATTGATTTCATACTTTTAGGTATTGTAGTTCTGAATGTAAATTAATATTAAAATCATTCCACTATAATCCAAGACACAGAAAAAGGGGTGGGGATGGGATTATACTATTTACATAAATTTGGACCTCTTCATTTAAATATTTTCTCCACACTGCCAGTTAATAGATAGGGGCCAGTATAGCACAGCTCGACTCTTGAGATGACTAGTCGGCCCTCAATACCTACCTGACACTTTCCAGACTCAACCATTACTGTAGCATGAGATGAAACTGAGACACAAATTAAGGGTAAATATGGCCTCTGTTGTTCTGTTGTCTTCCTTCACAAATCATTGAGCAAAAGCTGCACAGCATGGTCAAAACTTACTAGCTTTTCTTTCCTTTTCATATGCATTAGTTTCATTATTGGTCACAAAGGCTTCAAACAAAACAGGCAGTGATTGTAGTTCAATTCATCACAGCTGAAGCCTTCAGGGAAATTAAAGGATGTAGCTGACCTGGGGAGGAGAAGTTGGGATCACACATCTGATGCTTTCATTGATGCTAATGGCTAAGCATATCCGAATACAACAAACTGACCCTTCAGAGAATAAGGGGAGATTTAATTCATTAGCTTGTAAACCAAAGGGAGAAAAATAATTTGATAAAATGCTTAAGGGGTTTCTAATGACACAAATCACTGACAGCTTTGGATAAAACTTCATAAATTTAATTCTGTTGAAGAAAATTAAATAGTACTGTATCACCTTTCTTATAGCACCGTAACATTTCTTAATCTGATAGAAAATGCATTGTTTTATGGCTCCCTTAGGAACCCCCCCCCCCACATGATTTTATTGATATGATTTTTGTATGATCCCCAAAGAACCCTTGATTGAAGAAATACATTGTATACATTTTTAAACACTTTTTTGTGCTATTAAGGTAAGGGATGTCAGCACTGGAATCATTTAAAAAATCTGGCACCATTATCAGTATCAGCTTCCCAGGCTGCGTATGGAATGGGTAGACACGGAGTAAAGCTTCCTCAAATTTTCCCCAAACTCAATGGTGCAACCCCCTCGCTGCATCAGTATGACACTTCTCCAGTACCAAAACCATTCACGATATGTCCTCACAGTGATCAATTTAAGGGTAAATTTTACAAATTTGCACTCCTTGCATGGAGCTTCACCTGCTAGGAATGGATATTGGGAATTTAAGAGCTGAGAGCAAATTAATTCTAAAATAATGATAACATGAATGATGGAGCCAACTGAATTTAATTTCAAAATTCTTAATATGTCAACACTTCATGCTGGGAGCACAAATTCATAAAATGACCTCTTCCAGTGCCATTTAGTGTTATACAGTTTTTATGCTGCGAGACCATGCCCACAAGGCACTGGATTCAGACTGAATGCACTCATAGAGGGGTCTTTCATCCCAGAGCTTTGTGTCTGGTCCACTATACTAACTAATTTCTTACCTTTATAAATTATTAAATATTATGGAGGTGAAATTGGTCTATACCACTAGCACCAAATGCGATGAAATGAATTGGCAGCCTGTTTACTTCATACCTGATCTTCTCCATCAGCCCATTTCGCACCACTAGTGAATCTATATTTTAGGTTCTCAACTTCTGTAGACTCTTTTCTGCTATCTTCTATCAGTAACAATCACATATTCCCCAGAGTATAATTTGGATTCAGTAAAGGAAACCAGAGGACTATATTTCGTGGAACTATTCTTTTTTTTAAGATATACATATTGTTGTTATATTGATATAGAAGAATAAAAGGTGCTTGCAAATGTTGTGGCAATTGGCAAGAAGAATAGGTAAATTGACCATTGTAAATTGCCCCTAGTGTAGGGAGGTGGTAGGGAATATGGGATTGCTGTAGGGTTAGTATAAATGGGTGGTTGTTGGTCGGCACAGACTCGGTGGGCCGAAGGGCCTGTTTCAGTGCTGTATCTCTAAATAAATAAATAAATAATATAGACAAGGTTCTTTTGGGCCTCCTTATCTCGAGAGACAATGGATACGCGCCTGGAGGTGGTCAGTGGTTTGTGAAGCAGCGCCTGGAGTGGCTATAAAGGCCAATTCTGGAGTGACAGGCTCTTCCACAGGTGCTGCAGAGAAATTTGTTTGTTGGGGCTGTTGCACAGTTGGCTCTCCCCTTGCGCCTCTGTCTTTTTTCCTGCCAACTACTAAGTCTCTTCGACTCGCCACAATTTAGCCCTGTCTTTATGGCTGCCCGCCAGCTCTGGCGAATGCTGGCAACTGACTCCCACGACTTGTGATCAATGTCACACGATTTCATGTCGCGTTTGCAGACGTCTTTATAACGGAGACATGGACGGCCGGTGGGTCTGATACCAGTGGCGAGCTCGCTGTACAATGTGTCTTTGGGGATCCTGCCATCTTCCATGCGGCTCACATGGCCAAGCCATCTCAAGCGCCGCTGACTCAGTAGTGTGTATAAGCTGGGGATGTTGGCCGCTTCAAGGACTTCTGTGTTGGAGATATAGTCCTGCCACCTGATGCCAAGTATTCTCCGAAGGCAGCGAAGATGGAATGAATTGAGACGTCGCTCTTGGCTGGCATACGTTGTCCAGGCCTCGCTGCCGTAGAGCAAGGTACTGAGGACACAGGCCTGATACACTCGGACTTTTGTGTTCCGTGTCAGTGCGCCATTTTCCCAAGGTAATACTCAGCTAAGATGCACTGTTTTAAAAAGGGTATGATTATGAGGCAAGGGTTATATGTAGGTAATAATAATTGGCATACGATTGTGGCAATAAATAAAGGCATAAAGGTACTTTTCCAATATCTACCAAAATAAAATAAAATTTCTGAAATATATAAGAACGTCAGATGAATCAGCACCTGAAACGTTCATATTTCATTCCATTTTAATTGGCCAGTCACACCTGAAACATTAAGTTGTTTCATAAGACTGATCTGCAGTATATTACACAGATTTTTTTGTTTTCATTTCAGGTTTTCAGCATTTGCAACTTTTCTTTTTGTGCAAGCTAAAATGGTTTCTTTTTTTGAGATGGTGATATTTGACTGCAGCGGTAGCGCAAAATGGGTTAGAGCAAACTGAAGCTCATTTCACACCCTACTCGAGTTTCCTTTTCATTGAGGTCAACAGGGAAGAAAATGGGGTGGGTGTTAAACAGGCAGGTGATTTGCTTTTACCCCTTTTGTGCCCACAGCACAGTTGAATTTCAGCCTTCAGTGTCTAGCCGACTGAAATAATGTACGTCCCAGTAATACTGATCCTGTGCAAGTGAAAACTAATGAATGTGTATTGTAGTGGACTTTATTATGCTTTTCTTGTGGTCAGGAGCACCTGTTATTAATACCTATTCTTCACAAGCAAATTAACTGTAATATCAAGTATTATACTTGTAAGCCCAATTCATTTATTATGTAGATCTGAGTTAATTAGATTTTTCAAGAACGTCTATTGTCCTTAATCAACTATGAAGTATAAAATATTATGTGAAAGTGAATGTAGTTTTACTTTAGGGATTGACAATATATAATGTTTTTAATATGCATTGCCAAAATTAAAATACTAGCTACCATTTAGTTTTATTAAAAAGTAGAGCAAATTCAACATACATAATCATTTTTGTGCAGTTTTCTGTTTTTGCACATTTTTCTCTAATCCTTTATTAGACTAGAATAAAAAATAGTGAGTGATTTGTGAATTGGAATTATCTCAATCACACAATCTAACGTCAGCATTTATCTTGGTCATTTCCTCGCCTTTAGATGTCATCTCACCAACCTATTCTTTCATTGACGTTTTTTAATTTTGTGCTGATTTTTTTAAAGAATTTTCTTTTTAGTTCATCCCACTTGAAATAGCTGCTTCCATCTGGAAGCATTTCAAATGCTGGATGTGAAGAGTCCGCCGTAGCTCCTGGCAGCAGGGGAAAAAAATGGCGGCCCACAAGCTGCCGAGCCGCCACGATCTACCACACAGCAGCTCATTTACATACCTGGGATGGCCCACCTCTCAATCATGTGGAGGGGGAAGGCTGTCCGACGTGGCAATGCGTCAACTGCCTATGTGCAGCCACTGGCGCCATTTTTAAAGGGCAGCCAGCCCTGCCGGTAGATTTAAATTTTTGAAGAGATACCCCCCACTGTTGCAAACAAAATTCTAATGCCCCTTTCCAAACCCCCATAACAATAAAGTTAAGTATTTGCCGTTCTCCCCAAAACACGTACCTTATAAATATGACCTTTCCCCCCAAACTGTACAAAGTTCACAGTTCACCCCTTCCCACCATTATTTGACTCTGTTCCCCCCAGGCACTAAAATCTTAACTACCCCCCCCCCACTATCACACCTGCTTTCCCCAGACAGGGAAGTGAAAGCACAGGAGGGCCGGCTGCCGCACTGAAGATCATGGCGGGTCCATAAGATGGGAGGTGAATTCATTTAAATGAGTTCTTGGTGCTCATTTCCATATGCGAAGCCAGATCCCGTCGTCCAGTGGGGAGGGGGCTGCTACGGAGCCTCACCGCCGCTGCGAAGATCAGGCCCAGCCCTCCCAGTGTCGGACTGCATGGCAGGCCTCTGCCAGAACGATCTCCGGCACCCCCCCGCCACGAAGCCCGATGTCGGTAAAACCCAGCCCACTGTGCAGAGTTTTACAGAAATATGTTAAAAAGTAAACAGACAAAGAAAGGTACAAGAGGAAAAAAATTGCAAAGAACAAGATAAAGTAAATACGGAATAAAAGATAACATGCACCAAAAAACACAAAATAGTTGGAAAAATGGAGAGAAAAACAAATGAAACACAAACCAAATAAGTTTTTAAAAAAAGGAAAAGGAAAAACTGAAATGTAGAATAAGAAACAATAACTGGGACGTGGAGAGATATATTTTGTATCCACACTGTAGTTTAGAACTACCTTAGTCCCTATTTGACATATGTGTACACACTACTTTTGCAGTAAACTGATCAGTGCTGGATATCCCTCTGCTCCACCCCTCCCCAAAGTGGATTGAACCAGGAAATTATATGGTTAACTACTGGTCCCAGAATTTTAACTAAAACAGCATGAATAGATTTAGCCATTTGTGAGCAAGCATTTTCCAGCTCATTCACAGTCCAGACGAAATTCCTAAAGCTATTGTGATTGAGACATTAAAACCAAAGGAAACAGAGACTGTAAAATACCTTTGCATGAATAAAAGGCACCTTGTCAAAGAATACGCATGAACACGAGGTGTTGTATGTACATACCACAGTATTTCATGAACTGAATTTTCTAGCAGTTTCATTAAATGTTTTTGAAATACGGAATCTATTTTTTAAAAATTGTATAATTTTGCTAAAATGCATTATTAATAAAATTGAGTTATAAGGTGCATGTTTGGAATTTTTGCTTTTAATTTAATATATATGTATATATGTATATCTATATATATTTGCAATTGCTGTTATTCCTATTGCTTTCACAAAACGTTTTGCAATAATAAAATTCTACCCACAACATATTTTTATCTATTTCTAACAGTCCCCCTGCTGCAAGCATTTCCAGTATTAAAATCATCACAGTGATTACAAACAGCACAAATATCTAAATGCCCTGAAAAACTTCACCAGCCTTTAATACCACATAAACGATGTCAATCATTAAACCACAGAGGTTTACAGATGGAAAAAAAAGCTTTCTTTGCAGCATTCATATTTCAAGAATCAGGGAGATAACTACCTCAAAAGTGGGATAAGACTGGATTATTACAAAAATACATTAAATTGTCATGTTTGTCAATGACCTAGATAAAAACTTCACCAGCCTTTTTTTCCTAAGGAGTGTATATCATAATACATTTCCACTGCAAGAGACTTATTGGTCCTGAGATACTGCCCACAGGTTAGCAGGCCTCATTTCAAATCTCCGACAGCAATACGTGTCATTTCATGCTTCATCATGATTTCACATGTTCAACAGAAACTGAGGTCACTCTGTATATGGAAATCTCTGTCTGCAGGGCAAAAAAATTAAAAAAAGGTGATACTCAGGCTAGATTGCTGCTTTAACCTTGCTGGCCTTGGCAAATGTGGTACGGCCTGATACATTATACCAGCAGGAATTATTTATCAGGGAGGTACAAGCTCGATATTTCAAGAAATAATGAGATGGTCTGACTCCAGCTGAAACTTTATGGTCCACAGAGCACTAAATCATCAATCCAGGGAAATTCAGTCATTATATACAATAGCTATTTTCCATATTGTATGAAGCACCAGTAACGGCACTCCCGGGTCGGGTATGATACAGGCCTGGAAATCTATAAACGCTAATTCTTTGCTACCCTTTCCCACTGAAGTGCTGAAACAGTGCAGGTAAATCAAGATTCCCACCAGAATTTGTTAAATGTAAGCTCCAGGATTTAAATAGGATCTAAAAAATGTTGTACCTTTTTCCAAAATGTGACCCCCGCCCCCCCCATCAGATAAAAGTTTTATAAATGTATTATATGGTACCATATACATATAGTGGTAGTCATTAAAGTAGTGGACTAACAATTCAGAAGTCATTTTCAAATTCAAATGTGAATTGAACTCCATAAATCTGATAACTGCGAGCAAAGAACTCAGCATGAAAGCTGCAAAATTGTTGTAGTAACCCTGCTGGTTAGAGAACATGTCATCTCTGCCTGGTCTGACCTAAATATGACTCTAGCAAGCCTATCAGCAGCTTTTGGAGAACTGGGGATGGACAATAAAATGCAGCTTTGTCAGCATTTTCCAGATTCCAACAATAATTAATATATAATTATTTTGAAAAAAATAATTAATATATAATGGACACATATGGTGGCTTATTAGCACTTTTTCCTAGCATGGGGAGATGCACAGTGTGTAGTGACAGTTTAAATAACACACAATGATAATTTACTCAAAGGAGGATAAATTCTTGAAGAAACATATCAAGTAAGATAGTTGTGAAAAATGCATTAGGACTGTTCATAGTATAGATGGATTCTCTACTGGGAGAGTCAGGGTAAAATCGAGCTGAACTTTGATGGGTTGAACAGTTTTTTCTTGCCCATGACTCTTGCTACTCAGAGCTGGAACTTCCATCTTTTGAGGCCACACAGGCAGCAGGTAGCAAAATAGAGATGTGCGAGAAAGTGGGATCATGGCTTGAGTACTATTATTTTCTATGTCATGATTTTAAGAAATTCAGTAAAAACCTTAATAACCTAAATCACTAGTACTTCTGTACTGTAGGACTCAGGTTAAGTGGAATAAAAAACAGATGTATTTTTAAATCCAGATTTTTGCTATTTTGTTTACATTTTAGAATTTCAGTCTAGTTCACCTGCATGTTTCAACTCAACTTGGAGCAGGAAACCTAGGGTAGAAATTAGTATGTGTTTCACCCGTTTTTCAGGTATAAATGAATGCAATGCTGATAACTGTAGCAGTGAGATGGCCTGCACCACTCTGTGCAGGCATTTGGCCTGCTGCTAAATTTGTTGGGCTCATTGATAGGCATTACAAATGGCTGCCTAAAACATGGCATTAGGCCATTGCATATTTTAATTGAGGACCTAACATTTGTTGAAGGGCCCCTGTGCCAAAGTCACTCCCACCAGGCTTACTTTGTTCAGGTTTTTCAGGCATCCATGAGACCTAGAAAATGGCGACCACAGAAAGCATAGAGCCAGGAGGCAACCCAAAATGGAATGCTTCCATTTTGCAACCTGCCTGTGGAGGTTCAACAGGTGCTGGCAGCTCAGCCTGAATATTTTGATGAGGCCCAAGGACCAACTGCTAAGTGATTCTTGTACCTCCATTTTTGGGTGCAGGGATTGACTCCTGTGGTGCTTGCTGCTGTAAAAATGACCAGGAATGCTGTAAAAATGACAAGGAATTTCTAGAACCTTTACTCCTCCTACTTGTGAGTTACTCATCAACACAGATTGGCTTTTAATCTTCAATTTTCTAATAACTAAGCAAAATATCAACGAACCAATCTCCCTAACAGTTATTACCACTTCATGGTATGCCCAGCATACTGAGGTTCAGTAACTCCACCATGCAACAATAAACATCACAGGGTCTATTCAATCACCAGCCCCATATCTTGTAAAACAATGTTCTTGTGATTTTTCAACAAACAAATAAAAACGACCCGAGTAAAAACATAAAAAAACAGGGTGGAAGACGAGAGATTAAGGGCTGGATTTTATTCGTGTGGTGCACTTTGAACACAGTGGCCTTCTGAGATGGAGGTGCCGCCGGACAGTGCCCATGATATTATCTGCAAGAACTGATTTAAATAGAGGGGGCGGAGCGGCCGCCTCCAATGATGTAGAGGGGGTGGCCGCTGCACCCTGGGCAATGGTGTCTGGTGCCAATTTTTAAGGGCTTCAAGCCCTTCAGTTGCATTTTAAAATTTAAAGGTCCTGACCTCTGGGAAATAAAAATAAAATGTTATTTCAAATATAAATCAGGTCTCCCACCCCCCAATGGGTAACTTATAAAGTAATTGCCCACTTCCCCCATAATAAACTTTTAAAAGCATCCCAAACTTTCCCCCCTGAAATTTGTTCCCTTTGACCCTCAACCCCTTCTTGCCATCACCACAGCCAATGAAAATTGTTTTCCCCGCTCCCCCACCCCTCCCGCCCTGAAATTTTTTTTCTTCCCCCCTCCCCACCATATCTCGCCTCGGCCCTCAGTACGAAGTTCAGAAGGTGCGCGAAGTACGAACGGCAGCTGTAAAATTGGTGTGGGACGGCTGCCATCAGCAGGTAAGTGAATTTACATATCATTACTGTTCATCTGAATATTAAGATGAAGGGCCAGCCACCAGGTGGCACGGGAGCCGCACTGAGGCCCCCCCCCCCCCCACCCCCTGCCCTGCTGCTGGTAATATGTGCCGGACCCTTCTCGACATCGCGGGTCAAGGTGGGACTCTCCCTGCAGAATTTTACCGGCCCCCGCAACGCGACCCATGGTGTTGAGGGACTGGTAAGATTCAGCCCTAAATGACAAAAGGGTTGGTGGTGCAAAGTGAGTGGTAATGGGAAAAGTAAAGAAACAAAAGATGTGTCTGGAGGAGGTATGAATGGCAGGATGATGAACAGCTGTCATTTGAAAGCAAAAAAAAGAGAAAAACAAGAGAGTAAAATAAAACCAGGAAAGGGAAAGGAAATACAAAGGGGGTAGAAGTTACAGGTCAGAAGTCGGGATGTTCGCTGATGATTGCACAATGTTCAGCACCATTCGCAACTCCTCAATTACTGAAGCAGTCCGTGCTAGAAATGCAGCAAGACCAGGACAATATCCAGGCTTCGGCTGATAAGTGGCAGTAACATTTGCGCCACACAAGTGCCAAGCAATGACCATCTCCAACAAGAGAGAATTTAACCATCTCTCCTTGATATTCAATGGCATTACAATCACTGAATCCCCCACTATCAACATCCTGGGGGCTAACATTGACCAGAAACTGAACAGGAGTAGCCATACAAATACCATGGCTACAAGAGTAGGTCAGAGATTAGGAATCCAGCAGTGAGTAACTCATCTCCTGACTCCCCAAAGCCATCATCTACAAGGCAGAAGTCAGGAGTGTGATGGAATACCCTCCACTTGCCTGGATGGGTGCAGCTCCAATAACACTCAAGAAGCTCAACACCATCCAGGACAAAGCAGCCCGCTTGATTGGCACCCCATCCACATTCACTCCCTCCACCACCGATGCACAGTGGCAGCAGTGTGTACCATCTACAAGATGCACTGCAGCAACTCACCAAGGCTCCTTCCACAGCACCTTCCAAACCCGCAACCTCTATCACCTAGAAGGACAAGGGCAGCAAATGCATGGGAACGCCACCACCTGCAAGTTCCCCTCCAAATCACACACATAGAACATAGAACATAGAACATTACAGCGCAGTACAGGCCCTTCGGCCCTCGATGTTGCGACGACCTGTGAAACCATCTGACCTAAACTATTCCATTTTCATTCATATGTCTATCCAATGACCACTTAAATGTCCTTAAAGTTGGCGAGTCTACTACTGTTGCAGGCAGGGCGTTCCACGCCCCTACTACTCTCTGAGTAAAGAAACTTACCTCTGACATCTGTCCTATATCTATCACCCCTCAACTTAAAGCTATGTCCCCTCATGTTTGCCATCACCATCCGAGGAAAAAGACTCTCACTATCCACCCTATCTAACCCTCTGATTATCTTATATGTCTCTATTAAGTCACCTCTCCTCCTCCTTCTCTCTAACGAAAACAACCTCAAGTTCCTCAGCCTTTCCTCGTAAGACCTTCCCTCCATACCAGGCAACATCCTAGTAAATCTCCTCTGCACCCTTTCCATAGCTTCCACATCCTTCCTATAATGCGGTGACCAGAACTGCACACAATACTCCAGGTGCGACCGCACCAGAGTTTTGTACAGCTGCAGCATGACCTCGTGGCTCCGAAACACGATCCCCTACTAATAAAAGCTAACACACCATATGCCTTCTTAACAGCCCTATTAACCTGGGTGGCAACTTTCAGGGATTTATGTACCTGGACACCAAGATCTCTCTGTTCATCTACACTACCAAGAATCTTCCCATTAGCCCAGTACTCTGCATTCCTGTTACTCCTTCCAAAGTGAATCACCTCACACTTTTCCGCATTAAACTCCATTTGCCATCTCTCAGCCCAGCTCTGCAGCCTATCTATGTCCCTCTGTAACCTACCACATCCTTCGGCACTATCCACAACTCCACCGACCTTCGTGTCATCCGCAAATTTACTAACCCACCCTTCTACACCCTCATCCAGGTCATTTATCAAAATGACAAACAGCAGTGGCCCCAAAACAGATCCTTGCGGTACACCACTAGTAACTAAACTCCAGGATGAACATTTGCCATCAACCACCACCCTCTGTCTTCTTTCAGCTAGCCAATTTCTGATCCAAAGCTCTAAATCACCTTCAACCCCATACTTCCGTATTTTCTGCAATAGCTTACCGTGGGGAACCTTATCAAATGCCTTACTGAAATCCATATACACCACATCCACGGCTTTACCCTCATCCACCTGTTTGGTCACCTTCTCAAAAAACTCAATAAGGTTTGTGTGGGCATCCTGACTTGGAACTATATCGCCGTTCCTTCACTGTCGCTGGGTCAAAATCCTGGAACTCCCTTCCTAACTGCACTGTGGGTATACCTACCCCAAATGGACTGCAGCGGTTCAAGAAGGCAGCTCACCACCACCTTCTCAAGGGCAATTAGGGATGGGCAATAAATGCTGGCCTTGCCAGCGATGTCTACCTCCCATGAACAAATAAAAAAAGGTCACGAGGGCCTACCTGCTTCCAAGCTGCTGCCTGCCTCCCGACTCAGTGGGACGGTCAGTCCGACGCCGGGCGGATCGCGGCAGTGTCACTCATTGGCCTCCAAGTGTGCATTTATAATTGTCCTAATTTGCTACACACTGCTGCCAGGCCGGTAGCCAGTGCCGCTTTGACCCTGCTTCTGGCAAGATCACTCCGAGGAGGGAATGCGTCGGGGAGTTGACCCGCGCAACAGTTTCACATTTTGCTCTTGGTCTGCCTCCAAACCAGTCTCTGCGGGACCGGGGGAAGATTCCACGTTGTGTTCCCAGCAGGCAGCTTCACATGTCAGGAGTGCATGTCAGATTTTTCAGCACAAGCTTCTTATGATTTTCTGACTATTTAAATTAGCGATATGAAAATCATGCACAGTGCACAGCCAAATGAACAAATTGCCCCAATAAGCAAAGTTCCTTCTTGAAATTGGAAAACTCCCCTTATATATTTTGTCAGCATTTTAAAATCAGGATGGTGCCCCAATCAATACTCTTCTCTCTAACTCTGTAATATTCTTTTCATAATGCAAGATTCAAAATAATTTTACAACATAGAAATTTATCATTGAAAATTGGTTGAAAACTCCTTACAGTTTTATCATATGTATGACACTTAGAGAACACATATATTAGTTTATAATTCTAACTCTCTAATAGCGTTACAAACATATGCCTTATATCAGATATTTATAAAAGGGGTCTATTGTATTTATTTATCTTGATGCAGCTACATCAATTTTCCATTTTGAAGTGTTTATTGCCTTCACTATGGTAGAATGGTATTTAGTTAGTTTTGGACTGTTGTCATGGACTACCCTCAGCTACTGCAAAATTTAAAATGCCAGCTTTGGTAAACATAATTATATGTTTCCCATTACGTTAGACAAATTCCTGGGAGTTCTGAGTGTCTCCTCCGGGTGCTCCGATTTCCTCCCACAGCCAAAAGACTTGCTGGTTGATAGGTTAATTGGCCTTTATAAATTGCCCCGAGTATAGGTAGGTGGTAGGGAAATATAGGGACAGGTGGGGATGTGGTAGGAATGTGGAATTAGTGTAGGATTAGTATAAAATGGGTGGTTGATGGTCGGCACAGACTCGGTGGGCCGAAGGGCCTGTTTCAGTGCTGTATCTCTAAACTAAACTAAAAAATTAAACTAAACTTAATCTCTTGATTGACAGATACGGATATTGTCTGCTGATGGTCTATCTTCAAGGCGGGAGTGGGGACGAGGTGGTTCCTCTTTATGGCCTTGGTATTAATCTCCTCACTGTTGCAGTTTTTCTTTGTAGTTGGTTCTTTTGTTGTGGTGATGCTTTGATCACCATTTCCCTTTGTCAGTTTTCCTTTTGTTGTACTATTAATCTGAGCTTCGGCTCTCTTATTGTTCAACAGATCGTTTGTTTGTAGCTTGTGATAGCTGGCTTTAACTTTTTCTTTTTGGCTATTGTGGCTCAAACTTCAATGTATTTCTCTAACATTGCTACTGTTGTTGTGAAATCTTCCTCCCCTATATTGAATACATTTCCATTAGAAACTCATTTGTTACTGTATGGTGTGGTTTGTTTGTTTGAGATTGTTTTAAAGGGCCTTTTTTCCCCCTAACCTGTTCCCCAGTTTCCTACTTTCCTATTTATTTGGTTTGTTTGCTGGTTATATGGGGTTTTCAAACTTCTTCTGGGTGGTAGACCCCCAACACATATGGATACATTCCTGGAAAGTAGTGACCTAATTTCTGAAAGCCGATGTTAGAAAGAAGCAGTGCTGCCTTTGTGGAAAATGTTTTCGTTAGTAAATACATAACGCTCTAGTCAGCCTACAGACAAGTGTAGGAACCTGAGGAGATGGACAGAAATCTGAGGACCTCAGGGGTCCCTGGGCTCACCTCATCAAACCAGGCTCCCTGTTTGAAAAAATGTATCATTTTTAACATTCATTGCGCACAGTGCTTTTCCTTCAAATACATTTAATTTCATAATTTTTTGTTTATGTTCATTTAATTCAAAGCAACTGTGAATTCCTGTTCCTTATAAACAACACAGTAGGTGTGAATTTCATTGTCAGCACCAGCAGCCACTTCCAGTACTGCCCACCCGGTGTGCCCTCTTGAAAAGGGCACCTGGTCGGGGGTCTCAGTGTGCTCAGAAGGCAGTGAAGGAACGCTATCCTGACGTTACACAGGCCAACCAGCTGATGCAACACCACCAGAGCTAATTTGGACCATACAGATCCAGACAACAAATTTGTGAGTCACTCTGCAAACAACAAACACTAAGCACAGCGGCGCAGTGGTTAGCACCGCAGCCTCACAGCTCCAGCGACCCGGGTTCAATTCTGGGTACTGCCTGTGTGGAGTTTGCAAGTTCTCCCTGTGTCTGTGTGGGTTTTCTCCGGGTGCTCCGGTTTCCTCCCACAGCCAAAAGACTTGCAGGTTGATAGGTGAATTGGCCATTATAAATTGCCACTAGTATAGGTAGGTGGTAGGGGAATATAGGGACAGGTGAGGATGTGGTAGGAATATGGGATTAGTGCAGGGTTAGTATAAATGGGTGGCTAATGGTCGACACAGACTCGGTGGGCCGAAGGGCCTGTTTCAGTGCTGTATCTCTAAATCTAAAAAAAATCTAAGCTGCAAGATGGGCCCTGCACTAATGTACCTTAAAGGATCAGGCACTCAAATTGCAGGTAATTTTATAAAGAACTTCTACCGTTGCAAAGAGCACTCTGAAGTGTTTTTGGAGGTTTTGAGTGAGTTCCTGGATTTGGCAGGTAGTGTTTTGCATTCTCACGGGGAGAGCGGAGGAGTAGATAACCTGTCCAAACAAAGGCTGCAAGAGGTAAGGGGGCAGCAGTGGTAGTGCCTCTGCATCTGCAACACAACAGGGATATGGAGCAAAGGCTGCAGAGATAACAAGCTCTGCACCAAGTCCTCTGCCAACTTGGAGCCTGATTCTTCCATGCTCCTTGACAATGATAGGTTGTCCAACAGGCCAGCTAAGGCACCCAGCGTCTTGGTATGCATGCCCATTAATACTGTCCTGTATGTCCCCCCACTGAAGTCCCTATCTGATTCCTCTGCAGCAGAATTTGTCACCCTCCTGAAAAACAATCCATTCCTTGGTTGCAGCCCACTCATGCCTGGATGAGTCACCACGTGCTGACCTCAACTCTATACTAGTCTCCAAGGTACGAGCCGTGCCTTCATCTGAGCTGATGGCTGCCAGTGTCAGATCATGTGACAGGGCCTCTTCATCAATGGTGTGCTGTTGCTGACTCTCTTCCCCCTTTGGCGGCTGTAACTGGGCAGGTGGCAGTACTTGGACATCTGAAAACAGAAATTCAAAAGGGGAAGGCTGGTGTGAGTGAAGGGGGTTGGGACGGGAAGCAAGGAGTCCATGGTGACACCATCAGCAGCTTGATCATCATGACAGATCACAGGATGAGGGTGAGTTGGGAGTTGAGAAGGGACATAAGGCAGGAATGTACTGTCATCCTCAATGTTCCCAGTGATATCGGAAGCCACTGACCCTGTTTCAGCTGACCCCATGATGCTGAGAACCATCTCCTCTGTCAGGCTCAGGAAATGTAGGAGTCCTTGTCCCCTGCTGGTTCTGCTCTGCTCCCTTCTATTGTGTGCCATCCTGTCTTGCAAGACAGAGGGCAGAATGTCAGTGAATGTGGAGCGCTGTGTTTTGGTGATGTGCATGCTATAGCTGAATATCTGGAGGTATGTGGAGGCAGCAAGAGGTGGATGTGAGGCAGGCAGCAATTGTAGGTGTGTGAGGTGAGCATCTGAATATTAGGCATGAGTCCTGAGAGCCAGGGAGTGTTGCTGGGTGAGTGATGGGGATGTGGTGCTTTGAGCAGCATGAGGTGTTGGTGTGTGGTGGGTTTGGGATGTCATGTGAAGATGCATTCACTGATGTTGACCACCCCCGTGAAGTCATTGGACTTCTTGTGTCCCCCACCCCGCCCCTTGCAGAATCATGGCATCTCTATTTCTGACCACTTACATCACTAGTGCCTTCAATGCTGCATCAGTCACCCTGGAACACTTCCTCTGTCCTGGTGTTCCATTTTCCGTGTTTTAAATTGCAACAATATCATTCAGTGCTGCTTCCCTTCAAGATGGACGGACTGCCTTTAAGAAGGGCAGGTGGCTGCCTCATGTGCTCTCAGCACTGTGCTGTCTGGCCTCCTGGTGGGTGCAGAGACAGAGAGACAGCTGGCAGTGACACAGAGGAAGCCAGCAGTGAGAACCTGCTTGGCCCAACACTACAATTACGGTAATGAGGCAGGAGGACCAAATTTACATGCTGTCCAGCTCCAACAGAACAGGTGCAGGAAGATTGCAATTTGAAATCCCCACACCTAAAAGACAGAGGAATTTTATCCCTGTATTCCTTGACAGGGTGGGCAGTCAACCTGCTCCCACAGCTCTGTAGATTGTGCTCTGCAATTGACTGACAGAAGGCAAAGGAAGCGCAAAGGGTCAATAACCTGAAACGCTAGCTCTGGCCTGGATTTCATGGACACTGGAAAAATAATGGCACTTGAAGAAAGCTGCCCACAAAGATCTAACAATCTCTGTGGTGTGGGTTTCCCCTCTCCTAACATTATTTTGAATCAGGCGCCAAATCAAAGTGTAACTCTTTCAAGGGTTTTTGGAGGAGTAATGACGGCAAATACTGATAGATCATTATTAGCTACTGCAAAATCCAGGAACCTGTTTCTCTCTCCTCAGATGATGCTTGACCTGTCGAATGTTTCTAGCATTTTCTGTTTTTAGTTTATATTGCATAAGCACAAAGGTTGCTTTGGTTAACTTTCCTGCTCCTCCCACACCCCACTAAGGAGAAAAATTTTGAAATTGAATTTCTGGAAGTTGGAAGTCTCCCACTGACCCACTGCAACTTTGATAAAAAAGACACAGAAAGCCTGGAAATATCAGCAAAAAGGTTTCTCTTCCACCCAAGTTAGAGCGACTGATCAGGACAATTCGTCTGGTAGTTCATCCACTTGACTCCAAGTGCCACATCTTCTGATCTTCTGCTGAGATTGAGAAATGACTGTAGGAGTTTGCTGGCATCTCTGCTTCAAAATAGAGAGGGTCAGGGGAAAATGAAATCAAACAAGTCTACTACACTACAAGGTTAAATCTATAAAATTGAAAAAAATGGATGTGTTTACCTTTACTTGCATTTGCTGGATTACCTCAGTTATTATCCAATTAAATACAAACCCTACTTTTCAAGGTGAAGGAAGCATTAAAAATATTCTGATGGTCTAACATGAAATTAGATGTCACATTTTCAATGAAATCATGTTATTTAGTGAGACAGTGGATTTCAGAGGCTTTTTGTATGCATTTTCATGTGGGGAAATAGGATCTAATGCTATTTCCAAAGTACAGTTATATCAAGTAAAAAGCAAAATAAGTTTATCACAAGCAGCAAAGCATTTGTGCAGCATGTTATTGTTTAGCATCTTACATATTTAAGGCTGATACTGTGATCTCTTCAACTAATCCTTCAATTCCATCCACAACAACATTGTGCCTGTGCTGATGAGGTTATTTTTTTTTGTGGCATGAACAAGGCGATAGTTGCTCAGAAATGCTTCAACATTTGAAGTATTTACTTTGTAACTGGTGGGTTTCAGAGTATTTTTCTACTGCAACTCTGATTCATTTTGATTTATCTCTCATCCATATACAGCCACTGCCTCACCACGCTTCCATTGTTCCACAAGAACAGGGCTTTTATTGCAGAACATAATGTCCCTACGACCACCACTTTGCTCAAAGCAGATTTTCATTATTCGGCAGCCACTGTAATGGCTTTTTAGAACCAAGCACTTTAGATGGGAATAGAATTTGATACTACATTACGTTGTAGGGCTTCTCACAATAGCTTATGGGTTGTTCTATGTCTGCACACAATTAGAGAGGCCCAATTAAATAATTTGGTACAATAACAGGAAACAAAAGATAGCAAAGACCCTGAAGTGGTGCTTCATTATTGTATTGTCTGCCTTATGTTAATCCGATTTCTTTAAAAAATACAAAATACAGGCAAGGTAGTAGCTCATCTAGACTGTGTAAAGCTTTGGATGTAGTTACAGTATTAAATTATCATTTGAGAAATTATCACAGTTTGTACTGATACTGTTCATATAGTTCAATTCTGGGATTTAATAATATTATTAAATCAAACAAGTGAGATGTAATGGTAATTATAATAGGTAAGGCTTCTGTTTCTGTGTGCTATTCGAGTCCTGAGCTAATTAATATGGCATAGGTACCAGGATTCTTCAGATGTTTCCCTTTGTGAATGGTAATGCTCTGTCAAAGTTGAGAATGGAACACCGCATTTCAGACATCCAGTAAATCCAATACCAAAATGCTGTATCTAATAGTACATCAAGAGCAGTTTCTGGTAATCACTATGGAACTGTGGTGGTTAGCACTCAGTATCTCATCTATTTTTCATCCAGGATTTCACACCTAGTGCATTTTAGTGGTAGGTCAGCTGATCAATTATATAATCTCAGTTCCTTAGTCAACTGATTTTGCAGGAGCTCGGAGCTTACTCCCTCTCAACCTTAGTTGGTCTGCTCAGCCTCTTTTTGAAAATATTTAAATTGTTGGTTGCTGAAACTGTATTGGTTCAACTAGTGTCCTGCAGTAAATCTGTGGGGAGATTGGTGGAAGCTCCAGTGAAATGACGTGAACTGCCTTTTTCAGCCCTTCACGCTTTTTCCCTGGGGTTCTGTCGGACTCCCGCTGGCATCACGATGGGAGTTCAGAATTTCACTACCCTGACATTTACATCTTGTACCACTTGGTATGGTGAATATAAACTCAGCATTATATTTTCTTTCGGTAAAATTGCAAATGTGTGGGGCCGGTTTTCCTGATCTCTGTCCTCTCCCTCCCTCCCAGGTATGTCCATTACCCTGATGCAAAGGTCATGAAAGCAGGGCCGATTAGCCTTATGTCTTCACCCCTTTTAAATTGCTCCAGGAATTCTGGGCTTTCCGGAAGGGGATGGAGCAGATCCTATACCTGCAATTAGTGCAGGCCCAACGACGCCATGTTAATGAAATGGAAAAAGGCTTTACTGGCCCTCTAGCCTGAATTTCCTATTTTCCCATTGATTGGGTAGCCATCTCTAAACCCACACAAAGTCAAGGCTGTTGTACTGTACACTGGTGACCTGTGCGGATTGGGGGTGTGAGAAGTGGTGAGGGGTTGAAGGTGTGGGTTGTTTTAAGGGGACCTGGTAGCAAAGGTAAGGTTTGCTTTGCAGGTAAAGATTGACTTCTGGCCCTAAAGGTCTCTGGCTGATGTTTTCCAACAGGAACTAGCAGGTCTCTCAAATATACAGCTGTTGTTTGCTTTCCTGCCCTGACTGGTATTAAGCCCAGTCAGACGCTGGGTCTGCATCAGTCGGGATGGGGGTAGGTAGTTTCCACAGTTCTGCTGATGGCCTTAGACAAGAAATTCAGGTGCACATGGGACTGGACAGATGTGTCACAATTCGGATGTGTTGAGCTGAACACAGGTTAACTGTAATACCAGCTAATTACAGAATCTGTCATCAACAATAAACACTGGACCCACGTGCACTTTAACCATACTTGGCCATAACAGTGTTGTAATAATAAACTTGAAAAGGGAAAAAGGTTCCTCGGACATTATGAAGCACTCATAAGTAATAAACTCCATTTGAAATGCAATCACTGTTGTTACTTAGGCTAATGGAACAGCCGGTTTGCATGCAGGAAGATATAACATGCTTCGCTGATACAAACACAATAAAAATATACATATAACATAAAATAAAATCTTAATCTTAAAAGGAAGTGTGGGAGTTGGGTGCAGGGGACTCAAAGCATGTTTGAAAGAAAGATTTTTAGAAGGTTTTTGAAGGCTGAGGTAGCAAAACAAAGTGGCAACAACAATATGGTGTCTTTAACACAAAAAAAGTTGTTGGAAAGCAGCACTTAGTGTAGGACAGACTATGTGCAGCGGAGTTTTGGACAAATTGAAGTTGATGGAAGATGGCAAGCTAGCAGGGATAGGCATAGAATAGTGAAATCTGAAGATGACAAAAACATGCATGAACGTTTCAAAGCAGGAGCGGAGGTGAGCACTGTTGTAGAGGAGATAGTAAGCAGTCTTTGTGATGGAGAGGATATGGGGACTGAATCTCAGCTCAGGGTTGAACAAGGCATCTAGGTTTGTTTCAACCTGAGAAAATGGCGGGGGAGGAGAATGGGATGAGTGGCAAAAGAAGGGAATCTGCGGTAGAAAGACAATAGTTTCAGTCTTTCCAATGTTGTGTTGGAGGAAGTTAAGGTTCATCCATGATTAGTCATTGTACACTCATTTTGACAGCACAGAGACAATTGAGGCACGAGAGATGTGATCATCTGTGTATATGTAAAAGCTGACCAGAAGTCTGTGGACAATGTTGCTGAGGAGCAGCATGTGTATGAGGTACAATGGCAGCTGTGCCTTCAGTCATCTGAACCCCACCCTTTACAATTCACTCCCTAAACTCCTCCACTTCACCACCTCCTTCGCATTCTTTGAAATCCTTCTTAAAAAACACACCTTTGACCAAGCTGAACATAAAGTAAAATACTGCGGATGCTGAAAATCTGAAACAAAAACAGGAAACCCTGGAGACATTCATCAGATCAGGCAGCATCTATCAAGACAGCATAATCAGTTGATGTTTCACGAATAAACCTTCCCTCAGGACTGAAAGATATTACAGATGAAGAGTATTTTAAAAAGAACAGAACAAGGGAAAGGCGAAAGGGAGAAAAGTACAAATGTGTAAATAGGTTGGTAACCCAGGACATAGATTTAAAATAGTTGGCAAAAGAACTAGAGAGGAAGTAAGGATTTTTTTTTTGTAGAGGTTCTTCAGATCTGGAATGCACTACCTAAAACGATAATGGAATCAGATTACATAAGAATTTAAAAAAAAAAAGCTAATCTCAGTAATGGTGGCCATGAAACCATTGTCGATTGTAGTAAAAACCCATCTGGTTCACTAATGTATTTTAGGAAAGGAAATCTGCTGTCCTTACCTGGTCTGGCCGACATGTGACTCCAGACCCACAGCAATGTGGTTGACTCTTACAATGTCCTCTGAAATGGCCTAGCAAGCCACTCAGTTGTACCAAACCGCTAGAGAAAAGTCAAAAAGGAATGAAACCGGATGGACCACCCAGCATAAACCGAGGCACTGGAAATGACAAAGGCACACCTAGCCCTGTCGACCCTCCTTACTATCATCTGGGGGCATGTGTCAAAATTGGGAGAGCTGTCCCAAAGCGGTCCCTGACATAATCATACTCACGGAATCATACCTTACAATGTCCCAGACACCACCATCACCATCCCTGGGTATGTCCTGTCCCACCATCAGGTCAGACCCACCAGAGGTAATGGCACAGTCGTATACAGTCAGGAGGGTGTTGCCCTGGGAGTCCTCAACATTGACTCCGAACCTCATGAAGTCTCATGACATCAGGTCAAACATGGGCACGGAAGGGTCTTGCTGATTACCACCTATGACACCCACCAACCCTCCCTTCAGCTGATGAATCAGTACTCCTCCATGTTGAACACCACTTGGAAAAAGCACTGAGGGTGGCAATGGCACAGAATGCACTCTGGGTGGGGGACTTCAATGTCCATCACCAAGAGTGGCTTGGTAGCACCATTGCTGATCAAGCTGGCCGAGTCCTAAAGTTAGTATGCAAGTACAGCAAGTCATAAGTCTAATGGAATGCTATCCTTTATTACGAGAGGAATTGAAATTAAAAGTAAGGATGCTATGCTTCAGTTTTACAGGGCATTGGTGCGATCACATCTCGAATACTGTGTACAGTTTTGGTCTCCTTATTTGGTCTCCTTATTTAAGGAAGGAGGTAAATGTGTTGGAGAAGGTTCAGAGGAGGTTTACTAGATTGATACCTGGAATGAGCAGGTTGTCTTCTGAGGAAAGGTTAGACAGACTGGTCTTATTTTCGTTGGAGTTTAGAAGAGTGAGGGGAGACTTGATTGTAGTTTATTAGATCCTGAATGCTCTTGACAAGGTGGATGTGAAAAGGAGTCCAGAACCAGGGGGCACTGTTTTAAAATTAGGGGTCGCCCTTATCGGACAGAGATGAAGATAATTTTTTTCCCTCAGAGGATTGTGCAACTTTGGAACTCTCTGCCTCAGAAGGTGGTGGAGGCGGGGTCATAGAATATTTTTAAGGCAGAGGTAGATAGTTTCTTATTAGGCAAGGCAATCAAAGGTTATCGGAGGTAGATGGGACTGTGAGACACAACAGATCAGCCATGATCTTATTGAATGGCGGAGCAGGCTCGAGGGGCCAAAAGGCATTCTGCTACTCCTAATTCATATGTTCGTATGACATAACTGCTAGACTGGGTCTGCGGCTGGTGGTGAGGGAGCCAAGAAGAGGGAAAACCTACTTGACCTCTTCCTCACAAATCTACCTGTCACTGATGCATCTGTCCATGACAGTATTGGTAGGTGCAACCACCGCACAGTCCCTGTGGAGACGACGTCCCATCTTCACATTGACGATACCCTTCATCATGTTGTGTGGCACTACCACCTGCTAAATGGGATAGATTTCAAACAGATCTAACTATGCAAAACTGGGCATCCATGAGGCACTGTGGGCCATCAGGAGCAGCAGAATTGTATTCAACCACAATCTATAACATCATGGCCTGGCATATCACCCACTCTACCATTACCATCAAGCCATGGGATCAACCCTGGTTCATTAAAGAATGCAGGAGGGCATTCCAGGAGCAGGACCAGGCATAACTAAAAATGAGGTGTCAACCTGGTCGAGCGACAACACAGGACTACAGGCATGCCAAACAGCAAAAGCAGCATGCAACAGACAGAGCTAAGCAATCCCATAACTAACGGATCAGATCTAAGCTCTGCAGTCCTGCCACATCCAGTAGTGAATGGTGGTGGGCAAACAACTAACAGGAGGAGGAGGCTCCACAAATATCCCCATCCTCAATGATGGGGGAGCCCAACACACCAGTGCAAAAGACAAGGCTGAAGCATTTGCATCCACCTTCAGCCAGAAGTGCCCAGTTGATGATCCATCTCGGCCTCCTCCTGAGGTCCCCAGCATCACGGATGCCAGTCTTCAGCTAATCTGATTCACTCCACATGATAGCAAGAAACAAATGAAGGCACTGGATACTGCAAAGGCTATGGGCTCTAACAATGTTCTGGCAATAATACTGAAGACTTGTGCTCCAGAACTGGCTGTGGCTTTATCCAAGCTGTTCCAGTATAGCTACAACACTGATATCTACCTTACAATGTAGAAAATTGCCCAGATATGTCCTGTACACAAAAAGCATGACAAATTCAACCCGACCAATTGTCGCCCCATCAGTCTACTCTCGATCATCAGCAAAATAATGGAAGGTGTCGTGTACAGTGCTATCAAGTGGCACTTGCTCAGCAATAACCTGCTCGCTGATGCGCAGTTTGGGTTCCGCCAACTGCTGACCTCATTACAGTCTTTGTCCAAACATGGACAAAAGAGCTGAACTCCAGAGGTAAGGTGAGAGTGACTGCCCTTGACACGAAGGCAGCATTTGACCGAGTGTGGCATCAAGGAGCCCTGGCAAAACTGGAGTCAGTGGGAATCAGGGAGAAAACTCTCCATTGGCTGGAGTCATACCTGGCGCAAAGGAGGATGGTTGTGGTTGTTGGAGGTCAATCATCTCAGTCCCAGGACATCACTGCAGGAGTTCGTCAGGGTAGTGTCCTAGGCCCAACAATCTTCAGCTTCTTCATCAATGACCTTCTCTTCATCAAAAGGTCAGAAGTGGGGATGTTTACTGATGATTGCACAATGCTCAGCGCCATTCGCGACTCCTCAGATACTGAAGTAGTCCATGTCAATAGGCAGCAAGACCTGCACAACATTCAGGCTTCGGCTGAGAAGTGACGAGCTGTATTTGCACCACAGAAGTGCCAGGTAATGGCCATCTCCAACAATAGAGAATCCAACCATCTCCCCTTGACATTCAATGGCATTATTACTGTTGAATCCCCCACTATCATCATCCTTGGGGTTAACATTGACCAGAAACTGAACTGGACCAGCCATGTAAATACTGTGGCTACAAAAGCAGGTCACCTGCACCTTCAAAACCCGCAACCTCTACCACCTAGAAGGACAAGGCCAGCAAATGCATGGGAACACCACCACCTGCAAGTTCCCCTCCAAGCCACACACCATCCTGACTTGGAACTATATGCCTACACCCACATGGACTGCAGTGGTTCAAGAAGGCGGCTCACCACCACCTTCTCAAGGACAATTAGGGATGGGTCATAAATGCTAGCCTGGCCAACATCTTGTGAAAGAGTAAAAAAAAAATTGGACATGTACCTGAGAAGGACTGATTTGCAGGGTTAATAGGAAAAAGCTGGGGTATGGGATTAACTTGGACCATTTCAAATAGCTGGCACAGGTTTGATAGGCTGAATAGCCTCCTTCTGTACTGTAAGATTCTATGATTATACACACAGCGACCATACACAGGAAAAGAAATAGAATGAGCTGTAAAAGTGCAAAGGTGGAGAAAAGTAAATGATTAAATGGCAGGAATGATATGGGTGGGAGACAAAGGCGGGTATAATGAGAAAGGTCAAAGAAATAACAGACCAATATGAGATGCTGAGATGCTAAGAACTAAAGGGGATCATAAGTAGAATGGGAAGCATAAAAACAGGCAAAGTGGAGAATAACCAGCAGCTCAGAAGTCTAGCAAAAGAAGAAAAAAGGTCGGCACTATCTCGTCAGCACAATGTTTTCTGATGGAGGGGGTCCCTATGCCTAGAAAACCCGGAAATGTTTCCTTCTGTGATGGGGTGGTGAGAGGGTTGATGCTAGGAGTGAGGATCCTCATTATACCTAAGTTATCAGCTGTCAAAATAAAATAAACACCAAAATAAAATAGTCAGATGCACTAAGGTCAGTGGTGCATTAGCCTACTAAAAACACAGTTTTTCCTTGTTGCTGGGTTTAATGAATTATGGTTATTTTGGTGATACCAGCAGTTGTGTGAGACTTGTTTGTTAGGAGCCAGTGGCACCAGGCATACTGAAACAGCTTATGAGAAGCAATGCTGGTGCAACTTGACAGGATATAGCACCATCACATCAACCATAAAAAAACATTCACTATTAAATTTGTTGGATGGAGAAATACTATTTTGCAGTTCAGATCAATTACTGAAGTGTTGCTGCATGTTATATTTTGAAAATGTAACCATATTTCAGAACCATCATACTTGCATAAGAATATATCCCTTGATATTTATGTTGATTAATGTTACATAGAGAGGAAAAAGAATCTCCAATATAAAACAGCACCAAATATAGACTAATGGAAAATCATGCCTTATGTCCACATAGACACCTCAGTATACGAGTATTCATAACAGTTTTGGCTGTGCAGTCAGCTCTTGAAGCTCTCTTAACTATAATTGAAATAAATGAGGCATGATGTTGACAGTTATTTGTGATTTCCTCTGGAGAATGCTTAGGAAAACAGCCGAAACATCAAGTGCTATGCACATCTGATACTTTTGCAACAGGCTGCCGCTGGCTGGGGGTGGGGGAGGGGGATTGAGAAGAGGAGACAGTGCACCAGTACAACAAGCGTTTCTCAGTACTTCAATTAAATCAAACAAGCAAAGCATTGGTCTCATTCAGCAGCTGTTAAAAAAAACTCTGCTGAGTCGAGGCAATGACAAATTCCAGCTAAACTGTAGGATAATTAGAAATGCCCTGTAGCTTGCAAGTCAGATGATTTCTTTCCCAGCACTTCAATTTATTTGCTATTTATTATAAAGCCTTTGCCCCTTGGGTGTAATGACTGCAAAGTAGCACCTGCAGTTTCCAGTGTTTGATTTAGTGGTGTAAATGGGACACTGAGAGTGGATTAAGCTGGAATGAGATCAAACTTAATTTGCAATCTGATTAGACAAACTGTTGTCTGCAACGATCGGACTGAAGTGATCCCCAATAGAAATGTTACACTCATTTTAGCTAAAATTGATATACATCAAGTTGCCATATGTCAGCTTTGAATTTTCATTGTAATCCTTTATCAGCCTGTTGTGAATAGAGAATACAATGTGTAAAAAGGAATCAAAGACAAACATTGCAAGATGTTCAATTTGTAGTTTAGTTTTAATTGAAAAAGGTATTATTTTGATTTAACATTACAGATGCTCCTAGCCAATGTAGGCCCTTTAATATGATTAGTAATAATGACATCAAAAGTTGATTATGATTAGAGATACAGCACTGAAACAGGCCCTTCGGCCCACCGAGTCTGTGCCGAACATCAACCACCCATTTATACTAATCCTACACTAATCCCATATTTCTACCAAACATCCCCACCTGTCCCTATATTTCCCTACCACCTACCTATACTAGTGACAATTTATAATGGCCAATTTACCTATCAACCTGCAAGTCTTTTGGCTTGTGGGAGGAATCCGGAGCACCCGGAGAAAACCCACGCAGACACAGGGAGAACTTGCAAACTCCACACAGGCAGTACCCGGAATCGAACCCGGGTCCCTGGAGCTGTGAGGCTGCGGTGCTAACCACTGCGCCACTGTGCCGCATTGTACCATATTCATTGTAAAAATGAAGACATTTTTGGAGTCAACATATTTTATTTTCCCTGCTTCTATAACATAAATCCTAAATGCTAAGAAATTATTTGCAAAATTAATATATAATTTCTTAATATATAAATTCTGCACTATCTTAATGCAGGTGCTGATCTGTTCACTTTAAATGGGTTACTGCTCCCACTGTAATCGCAAACAAAGAACTATTCATCTGCGAAGGCTGCAAACTGTAATTTCTGGGGTATAGTGTCCAATTTTATTTGATAACACATACTGAACTAAACTTCAGGTTCCCCAGGCTAAGAGAAGCTTATTAATGATGTGAATTAGGCAATATCTCAGAAAATTATCTCATCCAAATAAAGATACATAAATGCCATCAGTATTAATGAAATTAGAAAATGCAGAGCTGGTTGATCAGGATCTGAAAAAAAGAAAGAAATGATTCAGGTATGATCCTTCATCAGAAAGTTATCTTTGTATTGCCAGAATGTTTTGTTTTTTCACATTTTCATACTTAATAGTTGTACTTTTGTATCACCCTTATAATTAATAAAATTCCTTTAAGCAGACTAGAATAATGTTTTTCTGAATTGGAGCTTTGATTGTTAGGTAGTGTTACTAACCTCTTCATGCTGGTGAGGAAAATGTGAATTTAGCAATAAAGAGTTAAATATTTATTTCAAGTAACTCTTGGAGGAACCTATTGTCTTGTAATAGTAGTAAATGAAAGGTATACTTGTCAGTCTTGTAATGTTGTCTACTGGTCTTAGGGGATAAAGAGCTACTACATCATTTATAAACTGTTAAAATGCTGTCAAAAGAAACCTGATATTGCCAGAGCTTATATCATGTGATGGTCAGTGCCCTACGTTACCTTAATTGATCTTGCTCCTATCAGTTTCACACACCTACTACATAACTAAAAACAATTATTTCAAAAAGGAGAAAAAGAAACATATAAAAATGGATGTAGTTTGAAGATTGTTTGAAAAAATATCTTACTTGCTAAAACCTACTTAATAACAAGATGTATATAACAATTAGTATTTACCCAGCTCGTCCTATAACCAAAGCTCCTTGGCATAGGTGAAAACATTGTTGGAATCATTTCACCTATGTTAAGTAGTGTGATATAAAGACCATAACTTTAGATGTCTTATCCATGGTCCCTTACAGATTTTAAATCACATATAGGTTTGTATCACCCATTTATATTGACTCCAAAGGCTGGACCAATGGAAAAGGTTCAACACAAGAGGCAGGATTTTCACTCCAGGGTTGGGTACCCAGTGACCAGATCATTTCCGGGTCCCAACCACACACCGCATCAGCGATGCATTATTAAAATGCAAAGGGCATAACTGGCTCAGAGATGAGTTTGGCACCTAATTAGCGGCACCAGGAGCAGCCTGGAGGCAGGACCACGTAACAGAGGGCCTTTTAAAAAGGCAAATGGCAGGCATGACTGGGCTTGTTGTTCACTGAAGCAATGGAGCAGCATGGCACCTCAGAGGGCCAGCACTGGCATGGGCATGTGTCCCCGGGCAGCACCACAATTTTCAGATGCCTCTCTTCCCAGGCAGTTTCATGATGCTATCATCCTTCGAGAGTCCCAGGTGCCATACCTCTGCAGCCTTCTGGTACCAGAGAAGCAAGTTGGAAATTGTGCACTGGGCCCCAGCAAGAACTCAAAGACTTCAACTTTTATTAAGGACATTCCAACCAGTAACTGAATTCCCTTACTCTACTTCAACCACCCCCCCGCAATTCTTTCCTCCCCTCTGTATTTATTTGTGTGTGCGTTTCTCTCGTATGCATGCTAGTGTGGTTGCGTCGGGTATTTTAGTCATTTTAACCGAGTTAGAGTGATAAGGCTCATAAACTTACATATTTCTTGTTTAAACCTAAGAAAATCTGTCTGATTGGTTCATTTACAATTACAATTAGAGTGCAATGAGCAAAGGGCCCACTGAGGGGGTAAACTAAAAACCACTGTGTTTTGAAAAAATAAACCCTGTCACGGCCAAACCAGGAAAGGGCAAGAGGGGAGCCTGAGACCCCTTCCTCATCCGGTCGTAACAGGAATTTTGGGGTTAGCATCCAGCTTGGGACCCACAGACAAATAAGAAATTGGAAGTGGGAAATCAAATTGATCCCAATCAAAAAAGAGAGAAGACTTCAATACAGGTTTTCTTGTGGTTGTGTTAGAATACTAACATGTCTGCGACCGAAGCCAGTAACTACCCAAGTCAGGGTGAAGTAACTAGGGATAAGTTAAAGGCACTATCTATGGAGGAGTTGAGAAATATGGCTGAGCAGTATGGAATCACTTTCGTGCCAAGGCTAGGAAATCGGAACATCTCAGACTGGTGGCCAACAATTTTTTCTTCGAATCTGAAGAATCAGCGGCAGGGATAGGATGCAAGTCTGAGTAATATTGGCAAAGATACAATTGGAACAGGGAAACTTGAATTAGAAGCCAGGGAAAAAGAGAGAGAAGAGAAAAAAAGAAAGACAGGAGAGAGAAAAACAGAGACAGAGAGAAGAGAAAGAAAAAGAGAGAGAGGGGAAAGAAAAAGAAAGACAGGAGAGAGAGAGAGAGAAAGAACCTTCCAGAAGGAACAGAAGGAAAGAGAATTGAGGTGGCTTGAGTTAGCTCGGGGGTGACAGAGTCACCCCAGTGAAAGCTTGGCTAATATAGAGAATACAAGTAATTTGGGGTTGGTTGCTGAGCTTTTGAAATTTTCCCAATTGATTCCAAAATTCGATGAGGGAGACGTGGAAGCATTTTTTGTAACTTTTGAAAAACTTGCTCGGCAGTTAAAATGGCCATCCGAGAGCTGGACACTACTGCTACAAAGCAAGCTAACTGGAAAAGCCCATGAGGTTTATTCCCTGATGCTAGATGAGAGTTCATCAAATTATGAACTGACAAAAAATGCGATCCTCAGGGCATATGAGCTAGTACCGGAAGCCTACCGCCAGAAGTCCGAACCCTCCGGAAACAAGCTGATCAAACCTACTTGGAGTTTGAGAGAAGTAAGCAGCTGGGTTTTTGCCAGTGGTTGAGGGCTCTTAAAGTGCAGCCCAACTATGAAAACCTCAGAGAGGTAATTCTCCTCGAGGAATTTAAAAACTCTCTCCCCCTCTCCATAAAGACCCATGTGGAGGAACAAAAAGTACATAGTGCGAGGCAAGCCGCAGTTCTGGCTGATGAGTTTGCTTTAATATATAAGTCAGTTCCCCAGGGGAAAACCCTCCCTAGTCACCTCCACAGCCCCAAAAAGGGAAAGAGGTGGGAGGGTGATAGGAGTCCAAACAGTCCTGGGAGAGAAAGAAAAGCGGGACACATGGGGGGCCCTCTACAAGCCAAAAAGGATGCTGAAAGCAGGAATGAGACCCGGAGGCCTGTGTACTTTCCATTGTAATAAGGCAGGTCATCTGAGAGCTGACTGCTGGAAACTATGGGGAAAGCCTGTAGGGTGAATCAGGGCAAACCTGCTCAGTGAAGGAGAAGGGATCCTGCTAGAAAGTACAGCTGAGCAGGCTGTGGCTTTGACTGCAGCGGGAAGGTCCAGTGGATCTGCTGCTGTGAGTGTGGGAAAGAGTACTAGGATCCCTGAAGGCTATCAGGATTTTGTACCCCGAGGGATAGTCACCCTATATCCTAAAGTCACCCTAAAGTCCTCAGCCGACCATCCCCAGTCCGAAGGGGCTTTAGAACGGTACCACCAGACCCGAAAGACAATGATCAGGGCATACTGCTACGAGTACCCCCATGACTGGGACAAAGGGTTGGGATTCCTCCTGTTTGCCATCAGGGACTCGCCCAATGAGTCCATCGGCTTTAGTCCCTTTGAACGAGGTGAGAGGTCCCCTTAAACTAGTCAAAGAGAAGGTTTTGGGTCACGGGGATGAGTCTCCCATATTAGACTACATTTCCATGTTCCGGAAGCAGCTCATGAGAGCCTGCGCAGTGGCTCAGGAGCACCTCAAGACCACCCAGGCAGCTATGGAAAGGCAAGGAGACAAACGTGCCAAAGCCAGAATATTTCGGCCTGGAGACCATGTATCAGTATTGCCCCCGATTCAGGGTGAACCCCTGAAAGCCTGGTTCTGTGGCCCATACTGAATGACAAAAAGAATTAGCCAGGTAAATTATTTGATTAACATCCCAGACCAAAGGAAAAAACAAAGGCTGTGCCACATTAACAAGTTAAAGCAATATCACAATCGGGAAGGGGACGGACAGGCGCAGGTCAGTCAGGCAGTCCGGGAGGAATGGAGTGATCAGGACCATGAGAACGAGCTAGAGGAAGGCTGGAGGTCCCCCAAATCGAACCCCATCCTGCCGGGTTATCCAACACAGAAGTGTTAAATAACCTAGACACCACGGTCTCCTATTTAGAGGTGGAACAAAGAGGAGCCCTGGCCAGGCTGCTCGCCACCTATAAAGAAATCTGCAAGGACACACCAGGGTGTACAACCTTAACCCTACATGATGTGGAGGTGGAAGAGACCCCTCCCATTAAACAGAACCCTTATCGCATGGGTCCCCAGAAACTGGCCCAGGTTCGGGAGGAAATACAGCACATGCTAGACCACAACCTGATTGAGCCCAGCCAGAGCAGCTGAAGTTCCCCAGTGGCGCTTGTGCCCAAACCCGATGGCTCTACCCGATTCTGCATTGATTCCAGGAAGGTTAATGCAGTGACCTGAGCTGATTCCAATCCCATTCCCCGCCTAGAGGACTGTATTGATAAGGTGGGGAATGCCACCTACATAACAAAAATAGATTTACTAAAGGGATATTGGCAGGTTCCCTTAACACCCCAAGCCAAATCAGCATTTGTCACCCCAGGTGGCCTATTCCAGTGCTGTGTAATGCCTTTTGGGTTAAAGAATGCCTCAGCCACCTTCCAAAGGCTGATGATCTGAGTGGTGGCTGGCCTGCCCAACTGTGTGATATACCTAGATGATTTGCTGGTATACAGTGAGACCTGGGGGGATCACTTAGCCCAATTAGACGCCCTCTTCCAACAATTACAGGCAGCCCACCTGGTAGTAAACCTCACAAAAAGCGAGTTCACTAAGGGCCAAATGACTTACCTCGGGCATGTGGTAGGTCGGGGGCAAGCGCTACCCAGAGCAGCAAAAGTGCAAGCACTGGTAGAGTTTTCTGTCCCTACCTCGAAATGGGCAATCATGCATTTCCTGGGGATGTACGGGTTTTACCACAAGTTTGTTCCAAATTTCAGCACTATAGCTGCCCCACTAACTGACTTACTGCAGCAAAGGGCCAAGGTGGGGTGGTCAAAAAAGTGCCAAATGGCTTTCAAGAGGCTAAAGGCCATATTGACGAATGAACTGGTCCTGGCAGCTCTCAACTTTAATAAACCCTTTAAAGTGGCAGTTGATGCCAGTGACCTCGGAGTAGGTGCTGTCCTGCTCCAAGATGATGATACAGGCATTGAGAGTAGGGTAGGGTATTCCATAAAAAGTTATATTGACACCAGAAAAGGTACTCCACCATAGAAAAGGAGACACTGGGGATGTTGCTAGCTCTCCAACACTTCAACATCTATGTGCAAAATGGATATAGGGAGACAGTGGTTTACACGGACCATAACCCCCTAACTTTTGTGCAGAAGTTCAAAATCCAAAATGCCAGGCTTTTTCAATGGAGCCTTCTCTTCCAACCCTACCATTTAAAAATTACCCACATCGTAGGGAAAAGCAATATAATCGCTGATGCCTTGTCCAGGGTCTCAATGAACACCTAATTATCTCAGACCCACTCAAGGAAAAGGGGCAGTTTAAGCAGCACTGCTACAAGGAACGACAGGCTGAAATAATTTCTAAGATTTCTGAATGAATGAGAGAAATGCTTTTGTGCTTTCCTGTACTTCCTCTCCCTTCTAATTGATAATGAAATGCTCCCCTAATATCGTATTTCATTCAGCGAGGTTGAAGGTGTGATAGAAATCACACCCGACAAATGGAAACATATTAATTTCGTCATATGGAACACTACTTGAAGCTTTTTTACCGGACATTGAACATAATCTGTTTAAAAGGACCACAGAGTTGAACAGCTAAAAACATGGTCTTACTTCCCCTCCCCTCACACCGAGTGTCTGGGAGACTCCGAAGTTCAGCAATTCTCCAAGAAGTTGCAATTTCAAACAAAGAGATGGTCACATGACTTACCTGCTGGTCAAATTGGGGATTGTTTGAATTGTGCCACACAGAAAGGATCACACTACAATTTGAAGACAAAAGAGAAGGAAGGTCTCTCCCTGTCTTTCTCTCTCTCTCTCCAGCAAAATCCCACGGACCCATAGTAGCAGCTTCAGCCTCAAGACAGCGCACTTCTTCAGCCTTCTGGTACCAGAGAAGCAAGTTGTAAATTGTGCACCGGGCCCCAGAGAGAACCCCAAGATTTCAGCTTTGCTAGGATGGCTGCATCGCGTACTTTAGTAATTTTAACCGAGTTAGAGTGATAAGGCTAATAAACGTTCTTGTTTCTTGTTTAAACCTAAGCAAACCTGTCTGATTGGTTCATTTGCAATTACAATTAGAGTGCAATGAGCAAAGGGCCCACTGAGGGGGTAAACTAAAATCACTGTGTTTTAAAAGAAAAACCCTGTTATGACAAAACCAGGAAAGGGGCAAGAGGGGAGCCTGAGACTCTTTCCTCACCTGGTCGTAACACCATTCGTGACCTGCCTGATGGCATGATGAGCTGCTGACTGCAAGATATCATCCAGGCCTGCATAAAAATTCAGGGCAACAGTGTCATTGTTGGCTGCAGGTAAAGGACTGTCATAGGAGCTGCGAGGCCTCAGGTTTTGGGGAATCAGAATGCAAAGGTCTGAGACCATCTGCCTGGATAGGCGCAGCCTCCTATGGCACTGGTGCTCTGTCATTTGCAGGTAGCTGACTCTTGGGCGGTAAAGCCGATGTCTTGGGATGCGCCTTCCTCCCCTTGCAGCCCCTTGATGTGCTCCTCTGGCCTCCTCCTGACCAGGAGGAGTCATCTGCTGAAGCTCCTCCTCACTACTCTGTCAAATATCAGAGTTGCCTGCTCCCATGGCAACTCCCTCAGCTGCTGCTCATTTATTCACCAGGGCTTCCTCTACCAATCTCTGATACCCATGTGATGCTAGCAGGCTCAATTCCCTCTCAAGAGTCCAACCGCTCACTGGTTACAAATGCAAGCCGCTCAGCTCCAGCAATGGCAACTCTGTGCCACTGGTTGAGCAGCTAAGTATAAATCTCCGTTGCTTAAATTTGTTGACCAGTGTATCCATTGGTACACAGTGTTCACGACAGCTGCACCCTGACTTGTCCCACACACTGCATTTTCCCTGTGCCTCCCAATGGAAAATTTAAAACTTCTGCTCAAAAGCCTGTTAATGAGCTCCGCAATGAGCTCAAAAGCCAATTAATTGGAGGCATATGGGTTGCTGGCTTTCCCCCTCCTGCCCTCCCTTTGAAAATTGCGTTGTGTTCCAGAGGCGTTGGGATACGGAGACGCCATCCGAGAACCGAATTTTAAATGCACGCCCGTACCCGTACTCGCGTTCATAGGCAATTGAAAATCCAGCCCATGGTTCCTGCTTGCGTGCTATTTACTTTGCTCACAGGGTATGCTGAGCGAGAATGGAAAAACTGTTGATGTCCAAGAATTGATTTACACAGCTGATACAAAGTTGCTTTCACAACTTTACTGATCTGATTTTGGATCTTAGTTAGATATCATATCACAATGATGTTAAAATTGCATAAAATAGAGAATAGAAACATAGAAAGTGTACGGCAGAGAAAGAGGCCACTTGGCCCATCATGTCTGCTTCAGTTTAAAAATGAGCCACTCAGTCTAATCTCACCTTCCAGCATTTGGTCCGGAGCCCTCAGGTTACGGCATTTGAGGTGTATATCCAGACACTTTTTAAATGAGTTGAGGGTTTCTGCCTCTACTACCCTGACAGGCAGTGAGTTCCACACCCCTACCAGCCTCTGGCAGAAAAAAAACCATTTCCTCATTTCCCCTCTAATCTTTCTACCAATCACTTTAAATCTATGCCCCTTCGTCACTGACCTCTCTGCTATGGTAAATAGGCCCTTCCCATCCACTCTATCCAGGCCCCTCACAATTTTGTACATTTCAATCACATCTCCCCTCAGCCTTCTCTGTTCCAAGGACAACAACTCCAGTCTATCCAATCTTCCCTCATATCTGCATTTTTCCAGTCCTGGCAACATCCTCATAAATCTCCTCTGCACCCTCTCCAGTGCAATTACATCCTTTCTGTAACGGGGAACTGCACACAGTACACAAATTATGGCCTAACTAATGATTTATACAGTTCCAACATAACCTTCCTGCTCTGATATTCTATACCTTATCTAATAAAGGAAAGGATTCCATATGCCTTCTTATCTACCTTATAGACCTGTCCTGCTACCTTCAGGGATCTGTGGACATTCACTCCAAGGTCCCTCGCTTCCTCTACACCTCTCAGTATTCTCCCACTAATTGCCTTGTTTGACCTCCCCAAATGCATCACCTCACTTCTCCGAGTTGAATTCCATTTGTCACTTTTCTGCCCACCTGACCGATCCATTGATATCTCCTATATTTAAAAAAGAGTTAACAAAGTGAGTGAATCTGGGGAATTAATAATGGATAATAAGGAGATGGCAAGAACTGAACAGATATTTTGCATCGGCCTTCACTATTGAGGATACAAGTAACATCCCAGTATTAGCTGTAAGTCAGGAAATGGAAAGGAGGGAGGTACTCAAGAAAATTACAATCACCAGGGAAGTGGTACTGAACAAATTGTTGGAGCTGCAGGCTGACAAGTCCCTGGGTCCTGATGGACTTCATCTTAGGGTCTTAAAAGAAGTGGCTAGTGAGATAGTTGATGCGTTAGTTTTACTTTTCCAAAATTCCCTAGATTTGGGGAAGGTTCCTTTAGATTGGATAACAGCGAATGTAACTCTTTTATTCAAAAAGGGAGGGAGACAGAAATCAGGAAACTACAGGCCAGTTAGCTTAACATCTGTCTTAGGGAAAATGTTAGAAGCTATTATTAATGACGTTATACCAGGGCATTGAGAAAAATTCAAGGTAATCTGGCAGAGTCAACATGGTTTTGTGAAAGGGAAATCATGTTTAACCAATTTATTGGAGTTCTTTGAGGGAGTTACATGTGCTGTGGATAAAGGGGAACTGGTGGATGTATTTCCAGAAGGATTTCCAGAAGGCATTTGATAAGGTGCCACATCAAAGGCTATTGCAGAAAATAAATAAAAGCTCATGGTGTAGGGGGTAACATATCGGCATGGATAGAGGATTGGTTGGCTAACAGGAAACAGAGAGTAGCAGAGAGTAGGGATAAATGGGTCATTTTCAGGTTGGCAGGATGTGACGAGTTTAGTGCCACAAGGATCAATGTTGGAGCCTCAACTATTTACAATCTACATCAAAAACTTGGATGAAGGGGCCAAATGTGTCATAGCTAAATTTGCAGATGACACAAAGACAGGTAGGAAAGTAAGTTGCCAAGAGGACATAAATAGTCTACTAAGGGATATAGATAGTTTAAGTGAGTGAGCAAAAATTTGGCAGATGGAATATAATGTGGGAAAATGTGAACTCGTCCACTTTGGCAGGAAGAATGGAAAAGCAGAATATTATTTAAATGGAGAGAGACTGCAGAACTCTGTGATACAGAGGGATCCGGGTGTACTGCGACATGAATCACAAAAGATAGTATGCAGGTACAGAAAGTGATTTTTGTTTTTCACACCCAACTTAAATAATACAATCTGATTCAGAAAGTCTTCCCAAATTTTGGATAAGGGCACTCAATCCCAATTGGGAATACTTGGGTGATGTCAAAATGCTCTTGCAAAGGTCTTCAGATTCATAGACAGACATTGTTAGGGGAAGAAATAAATAGCATGTTTTTTGATGAAAGACAAATTTTGAAAAGCTTAGAACATTAAAAAATAAAATGAAAAGTAGTTACTAAGTAGCAATAATGGACCAATCTGCCTTGCTAAACCAAGGGCACAATAGATTAATAATCTCAACCTTTGATCTGGTTCAGTACTTGCTCTTAAATTAATCTTAGAGGGATGCTTGCACAGCTGGTTTACAATAATTATATGGGAGATGGTGGCATAGTGGTAATGTCACTGAGCTAGTAATCCAGAGATCTGGACTAATGCCCTGGGGACATGGGTTCAAATCCCACAATGACAGCTGGTGGAATTTAAATTCAATTAATGAATCAAAAACTGGATTGAAAACTAGTCTCAGTAATGGTGCCATGAAAACTATCATGAATAGTTGTAAAAACCCATTTGGTTCACTAATGTCCTTTAGGGAAGGAAATCTGCCACCCTTCCCTGGTCTGGCCTACATGTGACTCCAGACCCACAGCAATGTGGTTGACTCTTAACTGCCCTCTGAAATGGCCTAGCAAGCCATTCAGTTGTCAAGGGCAATTAGAGATGGGCAATAAATGCTGGCCTTGCCAGCGATGCCCACATCCCACAAAAGAATAAAAAAATCTAGGTCTGCCTGATGGCCAACCTTAGTGAATCTGACAAGGTTTTGTTTGGTGTGTCTGTACGTGCTGGTGCAATGACCCTCTCAGTACTATCTAAAAGCAGCAGTAGATGATCTAGCCGAAATTCACTTTGACATAAGAGGACAAGTTCATGCATAAGTGCTGCTAATTAATACACCCTTCCATATCCAACTCTATACAACTCTCTGTCAATTAGTAAGCTAATCAGTTTTTGTTTTCTGTGGTGATTGTAGTGGGGAGGGTTAGCTAAATGTTTTGCTGAATTAGTAAATCTTACCATTAATTCCTTCCTATTGTAATTGGTGACTAAAGTCTGTCATGCCATTTAAAATGTTAAAGGAGCTAAGATTTCTGAAGTTCCTGACATGAAATTTGGAAATCTTAACTCACAATCCTTTTTTTCTGTCTTCCTTTTATGCTCAAATATTCTTTTTTCCTAAAGGCATTTCCTTCTTGCTGGGACACAATTCCACATATGCTGGTCTCCTTCCAGTAGAGGCATGTTTGAACAAGTAGCCATTTGTGATGTATGAGCCTTGCCAGTGTGTGTAAACAGGTTATTTAACTGCAGGGAGTTATCACACCTGTGTCTGACTCTGTCCTCATGCTTACACTTCCAGCAGGAGTTACTGGATAACAAACAGGAACAAAACACTGGCTGATTTTTTCTCTCTGAGGTGCTGAACCCAACTGTCATGGTCCCTATTCAGGGACTCAGATTACCTAATTCAGCTCAAAGCAGTGATCAAACCTTCCTGGTTTGCATGACTCAGCTCCTTGCTGGGTTAGCTGAGGCATTGAGAGAGCCACTTGACAATTCCTCTTCTTACAACACACACACTTAACAAATATTTATAAAGCAGATAAAAGCAATGTTCTTTGTTCAGAACATTTTCAATAATAGATTGAGGTTTACAATAAGCACAGGTTCAAAGTCGATCTTTTCAAAAATTTATGCCTCGCCAATATGTACATAACTAATGTACAAAACACTGATTATGAAGTTGAACAGGTTACCAATTTTTGTTAATGTTTTCAGAGCTCCGCTGGTAAAATAATAATTTTGCTTATGTATCAGTCTCCTCCACATGGTATCACATTCCCATTTTTGTGGGTGGTGGAGAGTAACTATCAGAACCTACCTTGCTGACTTGCAACACATTTTGTTATTCACTGGTATAGCATTAACAGTCGTTGGCAAATCCTCAACCCAAATTGTCCCACCTTTTCCACTGTAGGTAATTTATGGTGAGAGGTATAATTACTTGAGAAGTAAACAGGGGAAACTTAGAAAATATGTATGAAAGGCATATTGAAAACATAGTCAGTTTGATAGGCATTAGTTCCCTAGGTTACTGCGTGTTGGAATAGTTCACAGCAGTGAATCATTTTTCTTATTGCAAAAAAAAATTAAAATGGCAAGGTGCTTAACAAATTAATGTGTAGAAATTACATAATGTAAAATATTTGTGTTGTATTACTGGATGCCATTACTGGATGGAGGACCTGCTGAAAGACTTACCAGCAATGGAGAATTATCAAAATGGAAAACACAAGTTTGTTTCAGTGTAGTGGGGAATAAAAGACAAAACTATCCTAAATTAGAAATCTGATTTAAAGAGACTGTAAGATGGTTAGTGTGGAGAATGAAAAATGTTACATCAGGACATTAGTGGGTGTCATGGGTTGGGACTGAGGCATATCATTGGGGCAAAGTAGAAGGAGGTTTACTGCGTACACAATAATGCTATATGTGACATTAGTGTTAGACGCTGATGCTGGGAGCAATTGGAAAGGGTTCAGCTAATGTCCCTTATCTTGACAAAGGCAAAATGTAACCTTTTTAACTTTAGAAACAACACAAAGCAAGGGATTAATACTGCACTATTGAATACCACAACTGTATGGCAGACAGACAGAAAGACTAATACTTGGAATTTCCCCAGAAGTTCTCCTGATCAGTCGCCATGACCTCAATGGAAGATCAGCGGATACCTCATTTATCTGGCTGTCCACCAATGTGGTTCCCACCAATTGCCCGCAAAAGTTACAGCAACCACTCAGAAGAACCCAGGAAATTCCTGGCATTGCTGTTAAAATATTAACAAAGAAAGTCTCAGTGTACTTAATTAAACCAATGCAACATGTTCATCAAAACTTAATTTACAAACATAACGTTAAAGGATAATATTTATGTACTATTGTTATTGATATCAATGTGAATGTGATAATATAAATAATAGAGTGACTACATTTTTATTAATAAAATTCTTGGAAACCCCCAAACTCAATATTTTACCAATTTACAAATTAGGCCAAACAACTTGCTAAACAGGTAATGGCACAATCCATTTGCTCCTTTCTTTCAAGTTCACCAGTACAAGTTACCAGACAGCATTCATGGACTAATGTCCCTGCATATGCTCTAAAGAATTACACTCACATTGCAATTCAACACAAGAATCATTAACACAAATTGTCAGGTTCACTATCGGCAGAACAAATGGAACCATTTTTGTGAGGTTCAGAACTCAGTATAGCATGTGCACTTACTGCGGTGATGTAGTTCTCTTTTCTCCTGAGAGGGGTAATTTGACAGTACAAACCCAAAAATTCCCTCAGGCAAAGCCAAGGAGACTCCAAGAATGATGATATATCACATACATTCTGTTTTAATGCGAGGCTTGTAGCAGTTTTGTCTTATTCATTGATAATGGGTGGGTATGACACTTTTCTGTAGTACCTAATGATGATTGGTTTTAGGTTAGGTCGCGCAGACTATTTTGCCTCACTGCTGTTAGACAAACCACAATATGCATTTCTTGTTAATGACTTTACCACTGCCTGACTGTCTGGCACACAGTTATAGCATGCAATACTCAATCTCAGTCTGTTCACTTTGTACTGTTTAATATATCCACAGTTAGTAAGAACCATTTCAAACACTGTATAAAACTAATACAGATCTTGCTAGTTCAGTTATTACCATACAGTGTGGCACCATATTTACTTGTATTATAATATTTCATAACATTTACAACAATATTTCTTTAAAATTTAAATTAAGCAACTTCAAATTTTTAGTCATGTATTGTCTTAAGACTATGTCGTAGTGAAGTCTTCTCAGCATGTCAGGAGTTGTAATGTGATTATAGGCTTATGATGGCTAGAAACTCAAAATCAGATGACTTCAGCTCTTTAATCAGTATGTCATTGACATGCTATTCCCAACAACAAGGACAGAGACTTGCATTTATATAGCACCTGCAATACAGGAAAATGTCCCAAGGCACTTCACAGAAGCATTATCAAACAAAAATTTGACACCAAGCCACATAAGGAAATATTGGGATAGATGGCAAAGAGATAGGTTTTAATGAGTATCTTAAAGGAGAAGAGAGAGGTGGAGAGATGGAGAAGTTTAGGGAGGAAATTCCAGAAATTGGACCAAAGCAGCAGAAGGCATGGCTGCCACTGATGTAGTCATTCAAACTGGAAATGCACAAGAGGCCAGAATTTGAGGAGTGCTGAGATTTTAAAGGCTTGTAGGGCTGGAGAAGGCTACAGAGATCGGGAGGGTCAAACAGGGATAGGCACCAACATGTTGCATCACAGACATTTGACAAAAGTATTGACTCAGCCACGGACATGGGGGCAAATGAATCTGTATATAAAATGTATAGCCGACCTAATGCCATCAAAAGGCAGTCTGATTTAAAATGCATTTACCTCTATAAATAAAGTAGAAAAGCATACAAACATCAATGCAGATCAGTACAACTGTATTAGCTAGCTAGCAAGCAAAACAGTATGCAATGCTAGTATGAATTACTTTTATTGACAGAATAGAGCTAGCTACACCATGTGCTAACATTGTTAGCATGTAGCCAGCCAACTAAACCATTATGTGACAAAAACCAGGACTGTGAAAAGTAAGCCAGACAGCTGGGTGTGTCTGATGTTTAAAGGTATGCTTGTGTACATTCTGTCCTGTAAGGAAAAAAGACGCTTTGTAAAGGCCAGTGCATTCTCTTCATTCCTAGCAGTATGTCTGACCAGCATATACTGAAAGCCTTTCCCCAAGTACCGGAATAGGTTAGCGGCTGTGTTTGTGGTGAGGTAGTTACAGGACAACACTACAGTATCTCCTTCACTCACTGCTACTGTAAAAGGCACTTGTATGAACATATATACGAACATAGAAATTAGGAACAGGAGTAGGCCATTTGGCCCCTGAGCTTGCTCTTCCATTTGATCATGGCTGATCTGAATGTGGCCCCAACTCTACTTTCCTGTCTGCCCCCCTAACACGTGCCTCCCTTGTCTATCAAGAATCTATCTAAGTCAGCCTTGAATATATTCAATGACCCAGCCTCCACTGTTCTCTGGGGAAGAAAATTCCACAGACTAACGATCATCTGAGAGAAAAAAAATTCTCATCATCACTGTCTTAAATGGAAGACCCCTTATTTTAAACTGAGTGCCCTAGTTCTAGTATGGCCTATAAGTGTACACATTCTTCCAGCATCCAACCAGTCAAATCCCCTCATATATTATATGTTTCAATAAGATCACCTCTCATTCTTCTAAACTCCAAAGGGTACAGGCCCAACCTGTTCAACCTTTCCTCATAAGTTAACTTGTTTATCCCAGGAATCAGTCGAGTGAACCTTCTCTGAACTGCTTCTTATGCAATTTCATCCTTTCTTAAGGAGAGCAAAATTGTACACAGTACTCCAGATGTGGTGTCACCAAGGCCCTTTGCAGCTGTAGCAAAACTTCTCTACTTTTATATTCTGTTCCCCTTGCATGAAGAAAGAACATTCCATTTGCTTTCCTAATCACTTGCTATACCTGCATACTAATTTTTGTGATTCATGTTCTAGGACACCCAGATCCCTCTGTTCCACAGAGTTCTGCAGTCTCTCTCCATTTAAATAATATTCTGCTTTTCGATTCTTCCTGCCAAAGTGGACAAGTTCATATTTTCCCACACTATACTCAATGTGCCAAATTTTTGCCCACTCACTTAAACTATCTATATCCCTTTGTAGACTCTTTATGTCCTCTTGACAATTTAGTTTCCTACCTATCATTGTGTCATCTGCAAATTTAGCTACCATACATTTGGCCTCTTCTTCCAAGTCATTGATGTAGATTGTAAATAGTTAAGGCCCCAGTACTGATTCCTGTGGACTCCACTAGTCACATCCTGCCAACCTGAAAATGTCCCATTTATCCCTACTGCCTGTTTCCTGTTAGCTAACCAAACCTCTATCCATTGTTATGAAAATGGTTCTATTTAAAACATTTTTTTGAGGATTCGTGTGTTAGAATTATGGACATTGGTTTATTTGCGAAAACTGAAAAGACTCCATGGATGCTTCTTTTACAAGGGTCACTGAGAGGCACAGTGGCGCAGTGGTTAGCACCGCAGCCTCAGAGCTCCAGCGACCCGCGTTCAATTCTGGGTACTGCCTGTGTGGAGTTTGCAAGTTCTCCCTATGTCTGCGTGGGTTTCCTCCGGGTGCTCCGGTTTCCTCCCACAGCCAAAAGAATTGCAGTTTGATAGGTAAATTGGCCATTATAAATTGCCCCCAGTATAGGTAGGTGGTAGGGGAATATAGGGACAGGTGAGGATGTGGTAGGAATATGGGATTAGTGTAGGTTTAGTATAAATGGGTGGTTAATGGTCGGCACAGACTCGGTGGGCTGAAGGGCCTGTTTCAGTGCTGTATCTCTAAATCTAAATCTAAATGTAAAACAAACCTTTACTGGATATCACATGCCTTAGGCTCAATAAACAACAGACACCTTGGTGACTTGGGGAAGATGTTTACAGAACAATGACATGCCAAGATATATTGTGGTCAGGAGGTTCAGACTTGTTGTTTGGGGTTTTGCTTCTGAGATATTGTTTTGGTTCAGTTGGGGGTGTGGACTGTATTTGAAAGCAGTTGGAGATCAACCTGCGAAGAGAGAAACATACGAATTAGGAGCAGGAGTAGGCCACTTGCCACTTTGAGCCTGCTCCGCCATTCAATAAGTTCATGGCTGAACTGATTACTCCACATTTATACCCACCCCCAATAACCTTCCACCCCCTTGCTTATCAAAAATCTATCTACTACTGCCTTAAAAATATTCAAAGACTTTTGGCTTCCACCGTCTTTTGAGGAAGAGAGTTCCAAAGACCCACGACCCCCAGAGAGTTAAAATTTCTCCTCATCTCTGCCTTAATTGGGCGACCCTTATTTTTAAACAGTGACCGTCTCACCAATGCCCTGTATAGCTGAAGCATAACCTCCCTACTTTTTTGTTCAATTCCCATCGCGATAAACGATAACATTCTATTAGCTTTCCTAATTACGTGCTGTACCTGCATACTAACTTTTTGTGATTCATGTACTCGGACACCCAGATTCCTCTGCATCTCAGAGCTCTGCAATCTCTCACCATTTAGATAATATGCTTCTTTTTTGACTCTTCCTGCCAAGGTGGACAATTTCCCACTTTCCCACATTATACTCCATTTGCCAGGTCTTTGCCCACTCACTTAACCTATCTATATCCCTCTGTATCCCTCTTATGTCCTCTTGACAATTACTTTGCTACCTATCTTTGTGTCATCAGCAAATTTAGCAACCATACCTTCCTTCCCTTCATCTAAGTCATTTATATAAATTGTAAAAAGTTGAGGCCCCAGCACAGATTCCTGTGGCACACCACTCGTTATATCTTGCCACCAGAAAATGACCCATTTATGCCTACTCTCTGTTTGCTGTTAGCCAACCAATCTTCTATCCATGCCAAGATGTTACCCCTTACACCATGAGCTTTTAAGTTAACTGGCCTGTAGTTTCCTGCTTTCTGTCTCCCTCCCTTTTTGAATAAAGGAGTTACATTGGCTATTTTCCAATCTAATGGAACATTCCCCGAATCTAGGGAATTTTGGAAACTTAAAACAAACATAGAAACATAGAAAATAGGAGCAGGAGTAGGCCATTCGGCCCTTTGAGCCTGCTCCGCCATTCATTATGATCATGTCTGATCATCGAACTCAGTAACCTGTTCCTGCTTTCCTCCCATATCCTTTGATCCCTTTCACCCCAAGAGCTGTATCTAACTCCTTCTTGAAAACATACAATGTTTTGGCCTCTCCTGCTTTCTGTGGTAGTGAATTCCAACTATCAATTTCAACTATCTCACTAGCCACTTCTTTTAAGACCCTAGGATGAAGTCCATCAGGACCCGAGGACTTGTCAGCCCGCAGCTCCAACAATTTGTTCAGTACCACTTCCCTGGTGATTGTAATTTGGTTGAGTTCCTCCCTCCCTTCCATTTCCTGACACAGCTAATACTGGGATGTTACTTGTATTCTTAATAGTGAAGACTAATGCAAAATATCTGTTCAATTCATCTGCCAATTCCTTACTATCCATTATTAATTCCCCAGACTTACTTTTTATAGGATCAACGCTCACTTTGTTAACTCTTTTCTTTTTAAAATATCTATAGAAACACTGAGTATTTGTCTTTATATTTCTAGCTAGCTTTCTCTCATAGTCTAATTTTACCTTCCTTATCAATCTTTGCTGTTTTTAATATTCTGTCCAATCTTCTGACCTGCCTCCCATCTTTGCACAAATACATGCTTTTTCTTTAAGTTTGAGACTATCTTTAACTGTTTTAGTTAACCACAGATGGCGGGTCCCACCCTTGGAATTTTGCTTTCTCATTGAAATGTATGTATTTTGTGTTTTCTGAAATATCCCCTTAAATGTCTGTCACTGCATCTTTATTGACCTATCCCTTTACCTGATTTGCCAGTTCACTCTAGCGAGCTCTGCTTTCATGCCCTCATAATTGCCCTTATTTAAGTTTAAAATTCTAGTCTTGGGCCCACACTTCTCTCCCTCAAACTGAATGTAAAATTCAACCATATTATGATCGCTGCTACCTAGGGGTGCCTTAACTATGAGTTCATTAATTAATCCTCTCTTGTTGCACAATACCAGACCTAGTATAGCCTGCTCTCTAGTTGGCTCCAGAACTTATTAGAGTCATAGAGAGATACAGCACCGAAACAGGCCCTTTGGCCCACCGAGTCCATGCTGACCATTAACCAACCATTTATACTAATCCTACATTAATCCCATTTTTCCCTCTCACATCCCCACCTTCCCTCAACTCTCTTACCACCTACCTACACTAGGGGCAATTTTTTTTTTACAATGGCCAATTTACCTATCAACCCGCAAGTCTTTGGCATGTGGGAGGAAACCGGAGCACCCGGAGGAAACCCAAGCGGTCACAGGGAGAACTATCCCAAACACATTCTATGTACTCCTCATCTAGGCTACCTCTGCCCATCTGTTTTTCCAGTCTATGTGAAGGTTAAAATCCCCCATAATTATCGCTGTACCTTTCTGACAAGCTGCCATTATTTCTTCCTTTATACCTGTCCTATAGTGTGGTTAATGTTAGGTGGCCTGTACACCACTCCCACAAGTGACTTCTTGCCTTTATTTCTTGTTTAATTTTGTCCTTTTATTATTTTTGTAACCTCTAGCCTTATCTGTTGATTAACTCTTAGATTTGTATGCTCTGTCCCTTCCTGTCACGGTATGTTTATCATTTCCCATATTAATACCTTTCTCTCTTGCCTTGTCTCTACTCCTTGATTTACCATATCTTTCCAAATTTGATCCCTTGCCCCCACTATTCAGTTTAAAACCCTTTCTACTTCCCTAGTTATGCGGCTCGCTAGAACCAGCATGATTCAGGTGTAGATCATCCCAACGGTACGGCCACCACTTTCCCCAGTACTGGTGCCAGTGCCCCATGAACCGGAACCCACTTCTACCACACCAGTCTTTGAGCCACGCATTAATTTTTCTAATCTTATTTGCCCTATGCCAATTTGCATGTGGCTCAGATAATAATCCAGAGATTACCACTTTGAGATTCTGCTTCTTAATTTGGTGCCTAGTTCCTCATACTGACTATGCAAAACCTCTTTCCTTGTCCTGCTTATGTCGTTGGTACCTACATAGACCATGACGACTGGATCCTCCCCCTCCCACTGTAGGTTCCTCTCCAGCTCTGAATAGATGTCCCAAATCCTGGCACCAGACAGGCAATACAGCTGTCTGGACTCTCACTCTTTGCTGCAGAGAACAGTACCAATCCCTCTAACTATACTGTCCCCGACTACCACTACATTCCTTTTTTCTCCATCCACTTGAATGGCTTCCTGTACCATGGTGCCATGGTCAGGTTGCCCATCCACCCTGCAGCCCCCACTCTCATCAAACAAGCTGAAATCACAAAGGCTGAGGCTCCTGCACTCCTGCCCTCTGAGTCCCCTTACCTGTCTCAGCTGCAGTCACACTCTCCTGTCCCTGACCACTGACCAAATCAGAAGACCCTATCCTAAGGGGTGTGACTACCTCCTGGTACAAAGTATGCAGGTAACTTTCCCCCTCCCTGATGTATCGCAGTGTCTGTAGCTCGGTCTCCAGTTCAATGACTCTGAGCTGAAGCTCTTTGAGCCGCAACCACTTACTGCAGACGTGTTTGCCCTGGATCACACTGGCGTCCAGGAGCTCCCACATGCTGCAGCCATGACACATCACCTGTCCTGCCATCCTTAATGTGTTTTAATTAACTACTTAATTATTTCATTCAATTATTTATTTTATTTTCCTTTTTAATATATTTTATTAAGCTTATCACTAGTTCCTTTTACTATTTTAAACATTAGGATTAGAATAGACCTGAATCAGTTACCAGATACTCACCAAACAGGTAGCTTTTTCCCAAACCAATCACCTACCTGCTTGCCTGCGATATCACAGCTTACTAGGTACTCACCAAACAGCTCCTTCCACTGCACCGAAGCAAGAACCAAATACTGGGTTAAAAGAGTACAAAAAAAAGGAAAAAGGAAAAATGGAAAATGGAGCACCCCTTCACCGAAATTGCCACTCACCAAACTCGAATCTCCACACTCAGCTTTTAATCTGCACTCCGTGAGTCTGATAGACGGTGCCAATGAAAACAAAGCTTTGCCAATACTAATAAACTTTACTACTATTAGTAAACCTTACAAATACTGATAAACCCTAACAATGCTTAATACAGTTTATGGATTAAGGTGTCCTAATGTGAACTAATACACTCGCTACTGGTCTCTCTCTCACTCTACTATAAATTATAAAATTTGCTGTCATTTTTAGTTTATATACTAATAAATCAATCAAGTGTTATTCTATATTCGATTTAAATTAAATTAAAAGCTTACCTGTATACTCACCCTGGCGGCTGTCTATTTCCCTGCTCTCACTGTTGATTGTGACACCCAGCTCATTTCTTTCCTCCTGTCTCTGTGAAACCCTGCAAAGATTCAGAGTGTGAGAGTTAAAACCCCTGATGCTGCATTTCTCCTGAGAAGCTGGAAAAACTTGCCAGATTAATTCTCAAAGCCGCCTGAAAAGAACTGCTTCAGAAAAGATCCCAGTGACCCGTCTACTTGTACTCAGACGTCAGACTGCATGACGTTTTGGGACACCATGGGCTGAATTTTATCAGCCCCTTGATGTGGTGGGGGGGCCCAGGAAAATCTGTCGGAGAGGCCAGCCTCGACGTTGAGAAGGTCTCGCCGCATTTTTCAGGCGGCGACAGGACCTTGGTGTGGCCCCCACCCACCCCCCCCACCCCCGTCGCTCGGTGGCAGAACCCAAATAACCATATGTAAAGTGTCACTTACCTTTCCCAATTATGCATCCCGCCACCTGCCGCTCCACACTTATGCATTTTTTGCTGAACGGGCGGCTGTCACGTGCCGTCCCGTTCACGAATACGAAACCCAGACGGGACAACACTGCAGTGTTCGGGACATCTGCTCAGGGCTGGAGAGGAACCGACAGTGGGAGGGGGAGGATCCAGTCGTCTTGGTCCCCATGTAAGTCTGGGATGATTGGGGTCTCAGCTCTGCATTCTTAAAGGGAGGTGGGAGGGGGTCTGGGATTACTGGAGGGAAAGCTGTGCAGGCATGAAGGGAGGTACCCTCCCTCCATAAACAGTGATGCTCTGCATTTTTTTTGTGTTTGTGAAGGAGCAATGGCACTCTAGTCATCCTGTGTTTGGGGAGGGTGCCAGAAAGGGTAGGAGCGTTAAGGGTATATGGATGGTGGGGGCAATCGATGCAGCAGGTAGGATCTTCATGTGGTCACTCTGGGTGTGAGCCAAGATGGGCAATGCCATGCCACATCACATAGTTGATCCATGAAAGCACCTGATGTACCCGTCAACACCAATGCCTGCCCTGTTAGAAACCTTTGAATAAATTTAGGATACAACTTTATTTATCACATGGTAATGGATATGACTCATCCTAGATTGTGTGATCCACTTCTCCTGAGGATCCATATGCGCCGGAGGCAAAATCAACTTGCAGGTGCGGTCCATGTAGAGGCCCTCGGTTGTGAGCAGCAGTCCCCAAGGGGAGCTCGCCATTACAGGTCGCCGTGCATCTACAGGCCCCACATGGCATGCAATCGGATGTCAGAGCACCAGTGTCAGAGGCAATTGTGCATGTCGAGAGGGTGGTGACACGTCTCTGTGCTCTGCTCAATAATGACCTGCAGCCCATGGGCTTCGGTTGACATCCTATGCCTGCGGTCCTCATAGTGGCAGCAGCTCTTAAGCTTTATGCCTATGCAGCATTTCAGGGGCTGACTGGAGACACACAGTCAGCAGTGCACCACTGCATTTGGGAGGTCACTGATGCCCTGCACCGGAGGGCCAGTGAGTATGTCCGCTTCAGGACGGACCCTCACAGCCAGGGCCAGAGAGCCATCGGTTCGGCACCATTGCCGGATAACCAAAGACTTTAGGATTCAGAGATTGCACCCGTGTAGCCATCAGGCCTCCCACCAGGCTACCACCTGCAGACGTCACCATTAAAGGAATCCTCTCAATCTAGGTGAAGCTGGTATGTGATCACCAGAGATATTTCATGCAAATCTGTGCCCGCTTCTCAGGCAGCTGGCAATGACACCTGGGTCCTGCACCAGTCCCAGCAGCCACTACTGTTCACTGAACTGGCTCAGATGGAGGGGTGGCTTCTTGGAGACAAGGGTTATCCCTTGCAGACATGGCTCCTGACACCAGTGAGAGACTCCACCACTGCTACAGGCGGAGAGATACAATGCCAGTCACTGTGCTACAAGAGCCACCATTGAGCAGGTGATCGGCATGCTGAAAATGTGCTTCCAATGCCTGTACTCCCTGTACTATGGGCCGAAAAGGACAGCTACTTCCCTAGCTGCTCGCTGTGCCCTGCACAACTATGCACTGTTACAACCAGGTGACTAATGTATCCAGGTGTCTTTTGCTGTCTTTACCTGGTCTTATTGTAACAGGGTTTTATTTTTAAACACACTGTGTTTTGAGCTCCCCTTTTTTGTGAATCCTTGTTCACAACTTTCCAATTATAAGGCAAAGAAATGAGCATAAACAGGCTTTCTTCAGTTTAAAGGAGAAAAGATGAAATTTATTAAACCTTCAGCTTAAACTTCAACTCATGCCTATGGATATACGAGGCTCCTACGCTAGCATGCACACGCAATATACACATGCAGATAGGGACAGAAAAGAGAAGAGGAAAATCCAGTAGAGAGGGGTTTGAGGCAATATCAGAAAAGTTTCTTGTTTACTGTGCTTCGAGCTCACTTGATTGTAGGTAGTCTTTCTGTTCGTCAGGGCCCAGTGTTTCTTTTAAACCTTGTTCACGTAGGAGACTTTTCTCTCTTTGAGGTTCACGTGTTTTCACAAGATTCAATTCCGTGGGAAAGAGATGGAGGCAGGCAGACAGGAGAGGAGGTAGTTCTTGCTTCAGTTCCAGGAGCACACAGCTTTTTGAGTTCAAATTCTGTTTTTCCAATTTAAAACTCCCCTAGTTCGCCAGCAGGTGGTCGCGTGACCGACTGGTTTGACCAGGTCTCTTCTGTGTATTGGGACAGGGACTGGTTCCTCATTGTTCCAACGCCATCTGTTACTATGCAATGTCTTTCCAGTCAGTGGCTTGCAATTTTAAGTTTTAATGGTCATGTGGTGAAATAATGTGTGCCTCAGTCTTGGTAGGTGGAGGGCTTGCCTGACAACACCTAATAGGGGGCTGGCCTGGCATGATGAGGAGAGACATTAACAGTCCTCAGACTATGAGGACCTACAACAGGAAAGGTGCATGGGAGGGCAGATAGCACCCAGGCTCTGCATGCAGGGCTAGCAGTGAGCTAGGGATGTACGGCAGTGGCTTATCAGACAAAGGCTTTCTGCTCCACAGGATCCAAGATGAGTTCTGCAAGCCACACATCACCCTCACTCACCTGCTGTGCACCAGTCCACATCTGCAGCATCCCTGTGTAATCCATTAAAGGCATCAGCTGACTGAGCCAATGCCCATGTCACTGCATCCATGGAGACGCTCATGAGTAATGGTGGCATGGCAATGATGTTATTGCATACGTTGGCTTTCTTGAAGGGCCAATGGTGTAAAGGGATGTGACATTGGCTCTACATGCTGGCACACAGCATTCACATGGAGAAAAGGACACACATGTTGGTGAGGAACATTTAGTGAAAGATGTATTTACATTGCTGTGACACCCATGCATTCCCATTTGTGTCAGTGTGTTTATTTATTTATTTAGAGATACAGCACTGAAACAGGCCCTTCAGCTCACCGAGAATTGTCTTTAAACGCTTGCGAGTTCCCCTTCTCAGTGCAACCTCTGCGCTAGCAGCCTGACTGGAGGAAGGCTGTTAATCTGATTGACCTTTGGTCGTGGATGGCTTTTGCGGTCATCCTCTGTGCGCACGAGGCCGGGAGGGCCCTGGCTGGCTGGGGGAATGATCGTTCATCCTCTCCCGACATTGGATCCTTTCACATGGGATGGCCCCAAGGCTACTCACCTCCCCTGCCACCTCCAGCCAGACTGCCTTGGTCAGGCTGGAGGCCCTCTTCGTACCATTGCTGGGGAAAAGGACCTCCCGCCTTGCCCACACAGCCTGGAGGAGAGTGTAGGGCCACCCTAGAGCACCCCTCTGCCACCCTTGGTTTTTGGTCTGGTCCTTTAAATGCAAAGGTGACTCCATGGTATAACTGCTCTAACCTCTTAGGTTTTTCTTGCACATGTTTGAAAACCAATGCAGGACCAGTGAGGAAATTTGTGCTGTTGTCATGGTTTTTCATCTATTACACATCAACACATGTTCATGAACACTTTGTTTCTGCAGCAGCTGATCATAATTATTGATGTAATATTTCTAGTTGACAATGTAGCTAGAATATGAACATATTTTCCTGCTTCTTTACAAAGATCGTTTAATTACAGTTACATGTATTTTCACATAACAGTTAGCAGAGAAATGAATACAGATTCCAAATGCATATTAGACTGCGGCTTTTCACAGTTAGATGATTAGAAGCCCAGAGCATGTAGATATTCTTCAATTATGTTTTTATTTTTGTTGTATATTTTCCTTTTATGGTATAAGTAAGTCTCACGTCCTGGAATGTGCAAAATTAAGATTATTTACCCAGCTGCAGCATGCCTACAAGAAGGAATGTTACACTTGAGTGGAAGAAGAGGATCGCAACTTCACAGGACACTGGGACACAGCAGGGTAAGTATGTGGCAGCAAAGCAGAAAGTACTGGGGTAACTCAACAGGTCAGGCAGCATCTGTGGAAAGAGAAGCAGAGTTAACTTTCAGGGCTCTGAACTTGGTGACAAATATATGAATAGGAAGGGAAGAGAGGGATATGGGCCCCGGAAGTGAAGAAGGTGTTAGTTTCGGCAGGCATCAAGATCGGCGCAGGCTTGGAGGGCCGAATGGCCTGTTCCTGTGCCGTACTGTTCTTTGTTCTTTGTTCAGTGTGTGTATGAGCGTGTGTGCATGGGCTATTTAAAGAGAGAACTTTCATATTTCAATCTGTGTGATAATGCTTGGCTTCTTACTGGATAAATCTTGTTTGAGAATAAACTGATAATTTTGTTGTTTATTAAAGAAACCTGGTTGGTGTATTTTATTCTGGAATAAAGATTAGAGTATATGATTGATCGTATCGGTAACTGGGTAAACATTTAAATATTTGTTGTGACCTGTGGAGAAGTGGAACTAGAAAAAAAGGTGCACTCCTCCTGCCTCGGTCGTAACAGATAATTGGATGTTTGTCAGGGAGAATTCACAGCCAACGATGTGCAATTGTAAGTGCGGTAATAATAATTGAAAAGAGGAAAAGAAAAACAGGTTTCTTGTGCATTACAGTAAAGGTTACACTACCAGAATGGATTTGTCAGTTGCTATGACCTTTCGGGAGGAGAAGGATTTATCCCTGAGTGATTTGAGTAACTTAACCAAGGTTCGTCTAAGGAAATTGGCAGAAAAGTTGCCATTAGAGTTAAAATCAGGAGCTAAGAAAGCAAAGTCCTCCTTACTAACATCTGGGGGCTTGTGCCAAAGTTGGGAGAGCTGTCCCACAGACTAGTCAAGCAACAGCCTGACATAGTCATACTCACGGAATCATACCTGACAGACAATGTCCCAGACACTGCCATCACCATTCCCAGGTATGTCCTGTCCCACCAGCAGGACAGACCCAGCAGAGGCGGCGGCACAGTGGTATACAGTAGGGAGGGAGTTGCCCTGGGGTCCGCAACATCGACTCTGGACCCCATGAAGTTTCATGGCATCAGATCAAACATGGACAAGGAAACCTCCTGCTGATTACCACCTACCGCCCTCCCTCAGCTGATGAGTCAGTACTCTTCCATGTTGGAGGAAGCACTGAGGGTGGCGAGGGCACAGAATGTATTCTGGGTGGGGGACTTCAATGTCCATCACCAAGAGTGGCTCGGTAGCACCACTACTGACCGAGCTGGCCAAGTCCTATAGGACATAGCTACTAGACTGGGTATGCGGCAGGTGGTGAGGGAACCAACAAGAGGGGAAAACATACTTGACCTCGTCCTCACCAATCTGCCTGCCGCAGATGCATCTGTCCATGACAGTATTAGTAGGAGTGACCACTGCACAGTCCTTGTGGAGACGAAGTCCCGCCTTCACATTGAGGATACCCTCCATTGTGTTGTGTGGCACTACCACCGTGCTAAATGGGATAGATTTCAAACAGATCTAGCAATGCAAAACTGGGCATCCATGAGGTGCTGTGGGCCATCAGCAGCAGCAGAATTGTACTCAACCACAATCTGTAACCTCATGGCCTGGCATATCCCCCATTCTACCATTACCATCAAGCCAGGAGACCAACCCTGGTTCAATGAAGAGTGCAGGAGGGCATGCCAGGAGCAGCACCAGGCATACCTCGAAATGAGGTGTCAATCTGGTGAAGCGAAATCACAGGACTAACTGCATGCCAAACTGCAAAAGCAGCATGCGTTAGACAGAGCTAAGCGATCCCATAACCAACGGATCAGATCTAAGCTCTGCAGGCCTGCCACATCCAGCCGTGAATGGTGGTGGACAATTAAACAACTAACTGGAGGAGGTGGCTCCACAAATATCCCCATCCTCAATGATGGGGGAGCCCAGCACATCAGTGCGAAAGATAAGGCTGATGCATTTGCAACAAGCTTCAGCCAGAAGTGCCGAGTTGATCATCCATCTCAGCCTCCTCCTGTAGTCCCCAGCATCACAGATACCAGACTTCAGCCAATTCGATACACCGCAAGTGATATCAAGAAACGACTGAAGGCACTGGATACTGCAAAAGCTATGGGCCCTGACAATATTCCGGCAATAGTACTGAAGACCTGTGCTGCGCCCCTAGCCAAGCTGTTCCAGTACAGCTACAACACTGGCATCTACCCGGCAATGTGGAAAATTGCCCAGGCATGTCCTGTACACAAAAGGCAGGAGAAGCCCAACCCGGCCAGTTACCGCCCCATCGGCCTACTCTCAATCATCAGTAAAGTGATGGAAGGTGTCATCAACAGTGCTATCAAGCGGCACTTGCTTAGCAATAACCTGTTCAGTGACGCTCAGTTTGGGTTCCGCCAGGGCCACTCAGCTCCTGACCTCATTACAGCCTTGGTTCAAACATGGACAGAAGAGCTGAACTCAAGAGGTGAGGTGAGAGTGACTGCCCTTGACATCAACGCAGCATTTGACCAAGTATGGCATCAAGGAGCCCAAGCAAAACTGCAGTCAATGGGAATCAGGGGGAAAACCCTCCGCTGGCTGGAGTCATACCTAGTGCAAAGGAAGATGGTTGTGGTTGTTGGAGGTCAATCATCTGAGCTCCAGGACATCACTGCTGGAGTTCCTCAGGGTAGTGTCCTAGGCCCAACCATCTTCAGCTGTTTCATCAATGACCTTCCTTCAATCATAAGGTCAGAAGTGGGGATGTTCGCTGATGATTGCACAATGTTCAGCACCATTCGCGACTCCTCAGATACAGAAGCAGTCAGTGTAGAAATGCAGCAAGACCTGGACAATATCCAGGCTTGGGCTGATAAGTGGCAAGTAACATTCGCGCCACATAAGTGCCAGGCAATGACCATCTCCAACAAGAGAGAATCTAACCATCTCCCCTTGACATTCAATGGTATTACGATCGCTAAATCCCCCACTATCAACATCCTAGGGACTACCATTGACCAGAAACTGAACTGGAGTAGCCATATAAATACCGTGGCTACAAGAGCAGGTCGGAGGCTAGGAATCCAGAGGCGAGTAAATCACCTCCTGACTCCCCAAAGCCTGTCCACCATCTACAAGGCACAAGTCAGGAGTGTGATGGAATACTCAACACTTGCCTGGATGGGTGCAGCTCCAACAACACTCAAGAAGCTCGACACCATCCAAGACAAAACAGCTCGCTTGATTGGCACCCCATCTACAAACATTCACTCCCTCCACCATTGACGCACAGTGGCAGCAGTGTGTACCATCTACAAGATGCACTGCAGCAATGCACCAAAGCTTCTTAGACAGCACCTTCCAAACCTGCGACTTCTACCAACTAGAAGAACAAGGGCAGCAAATGCATGGGAAAACCACCACCTGCAAGGTCCCCTCCAAGTTACACACCATCCTGACTTGGAACTATATCGCCGTTCCTTCACTGTCACTAGGTTAAAATCCTGAAACTCCCTTCCTAACAGCACTGTGGGTGTACCTACCCGAAATGGACTGCAGCGGTTCAAGAAGGCAGCTCACCACCACCTTCTCAAGGGCAATTAGGGATGGGCAATAAATGCTGGCCTGTCCAACGACGCCCACATCCCATGAATGAATAAAAAAAGACATAATTGAGGTAAAGCACAGCATTTGAAACTAGAAGACGTGAAAGGTCATCCAGATGGTAATTCAGTTGCAGATGATGCAGCTTGAACTTTAAAAAGAAAAAGAAATAGAAATGAAAAAACTTGAGCTTGAACAGAGAAGAGAATTGACAATGAAGAAACATGAACTTGAAAGAGAGGAAAGGGTAAAAGAGAGAGCACTTCAAAGAGAAAAAGAGGAAAGGGAATTTGAATTTAAAAAGTGGTCTTGGCTCCAAGGAAAATTCTGGTGAGGACAGATCTGATTCCAGCCCAGGACCCAATGGAGAGCTGTTTAAATTTGTGCAAGCCCTGCTGAAGTTTGAGGAAAAGGATGTAGAGGCATTTTTCATTTCTTCTGAAAAGATAGGGAGACAGATGAAGTGGCCAAAGGAAAGCTGGACATTGCTTATGCTATGCAGGTTGATGGGCAGAGCTCATGAAGTTTATGACATGCTTTCTGAGGCAGCTTATGCAGATTATGAGCTGGCAAAAAAGGCTAATCTCGCTGCTTATGAGTTAGTTTCTGAAGCTTACAGGCAGAAATTTTGGAACCTCTGGAGACAGCCTGAGCAGACTTATATAGAATTTGAGAGTATAAAACAAATTAACTTTTATCGTTGGATGCGGGCAATAAAGGCAGAGGCCACGTATGAGAACCTTAGGGAAATAAATCTGGAAGAATTTTAAAATTCATTCCGTCCGTTAGTAAGAACCCATGTCGAGAACCAGAAGGTCACAAAGGCCAGATGATTTTGAGCTTATTTACGAGCCAAAATCCTTTGTCCGTCACCTCCACAAACCCGAGAAGGACAGAAGGCGGGAGGGTGAAAGGAAAGCAAGTAGCCGGGGACAAGAAGGGACAGCTGGGAACCTCCCCCTCCACTGGATCGACTCCTCAGGCCAGAAAGGAAGGTGCTGAGGGTGGAAGTGAGGTCCAAAAGGTGGGATACCTTCGTGCAGAATATTGGAAGTTGCGGGGTAAACCCATGGGGCTTATTGGGGTACACAAGGCCAATGCAGAGAAAGGGGCCCTGATCAAAAGTACAACAGAACAGGCTGTAGCTCTGACTGCAGCTGTAAGGTCAAGTACAAAAGCTGTGAGTGCGGGGATTGTGAATAAGATACCTGAGAGTTATAGGGAATTCTTTTCAAAAGGAAAAGTAACTCCTTTTCCCTCAAGTGAGGCAGGTAAACCTACAGTTATACTTAGGGATACAGGAGCCACCCAAACCTTTTTGCTGAGGAAAGGCATAACTTTTCCACCAGAGAGTGCACTGAATGCCAAAGTTTTAGTGAATGGTTTCGGCGGGGAGTATATACCCATACCTTTGTATTGGGTGCACCTGGAGTGTTACCTAATGCCTGGAATGGTAACTGTAGGAGTTGTCCGTAGTTTGCCTCTAGATAGAGTTGACCTACTCTTGGGGAATGATTTGACTGGAGCGAATGTAGTCGTGGAAAGTAGTCACGGAAAGATCAAGTGAAGTCAAAGAGACAGATCAGTTGCAGGAAAAGGTTCCAGGAACTTTTCCTTCATGTGTAGTGACCCGGGTAAAGGCTAAACAAGTTCCATTGTCGGAGGTCAGATTGACACCACAGACAGATAGCCAAATGTCTGAAACTTTCTTTGGCAATCTAGATAATCCAGAGGAAATGTTCAGTCAGTTTTCTCTGATCAAGGCTCAGCAAGCCGATCCGGAGTTAAATAAAGTGGCACAATCAGCCCTACAGAAGCTGAGGTAGAGGGAATTCCGGAAGGCTACTATATTAAAAATGGGAATCTGATGAGGAAGTGGAGACCTCCTCACAGACCTACGGACGAAGAATGGGCGGTTGTTCATCAGATAGTGGTACTGCCCAAGTATCACCGGGAAATATTAAGGGTAGCCCATGAAATTCCTATGGTGGAACATGTGGGGATCTGGAAGGCCCAATCACATATAAGTCGATATTTTTACTGGCTAGGTCTTTCCAAGCAAGTGGTGCAGTTTTGTAAAATGTGGCATACATGCCAGATGCTAGGAAAACTGCAACTTGCCATAAAACCAGCACCTCTAATTCCCATACCAGTTTTTGGGGAACTATTCAGTAGGGTGTTGGTAGACTGTGTGGGACCTTTACCAAAAACAAAAGCGGGACACCAATATATACTCACTATTATGGATATGGCTACTCGATTCCCAGAGGCCATTCCCTTGAGACCAATTTTTGCTAAGGTAGTGGTAGAGAAGTTAACCTAGTTCTTCACTAGATATGGATTACCGATTGAGATTCAGTCGGATCAAGTTTCCAATATTTTGTCTAAAATTTTTCAGGAAGTTATGGGTAATTTGGGTATAACACAGTTAAAGTCTTCAGCTTACCACCCACAGTCAGAAGGAGCTTTCGAACAGTACCATGAGATCTGCAAAACAATGATCAGAGCACACTGTCATGAATAGCCCCATGATTGGGAAAAAGGGCTAGAATTTCTTTTGTTTGCCACTAGGGATTCACCTATTGAGTCTACCAGTTTTGGTCCTATTGAATTTATTTATGGACATGAGATAAGAGGTCCTCTAAAACTAATTAAAGAAAGGTTTTTAGAACAGAGGGACGATTCTTCTGTGTTAGATTATGTATCCGTGTTCCGGGAGCGGTTCACAAGAGCCTGAAAAGTGGTTCAGGAACACTTGAAAGCTTCCCAAACAACCATGAAGAAATGGGCAGACAAGCATGCCAAGACCCAAACATTTCAACCAGGGAATGAAGTGTTAGTATTACTATCTTTACAGGGTGAACTTCTGAAAGCACGGTTCAGTGATCCATATCAAGTGGTCAAAAGAATTGGTAAAGAAAAATATTTATTGACACCCCAGATCACCGGAAAATGAATTGGCTGTGTCATATCAATATGTTGAAACAAGATCATCGCCGGGAGGAGGATAAGCAAGCACAGGTATGTCAGGTAGTAAGGACAGTGAAGGATGAAAGAGAAAGTGAGGTTGAGGCAGAAGGAGGCCAAGACCAATCTCAAATTGAACCTCCGGTTAGTTAATACTGAATTGTTAGCGAGATTGGACACAATGCTTTCATATTTAGATGCAGAACAACGAGAAGACGGAACAAGGCTACTCATAGCATCTAAAAGAGAATGTAGGGACAAGCCAGAATGTACATCCTTAGCTACACATGATGTGGATGTAGGGGAATCCTTCCCTATAAAACAGCATCTTTACCACTTGGGTCCAGAGAAACAGGCCCAGGTAAAAGCAGAAATCCAATACATGTTGGAAAACCACCTAACTGAACCCAGTCAAAGCAGCTGGAGTTCACCAGTGGTGTTAGTGCCTAAACCTGACAGTTCAACTGGATTCTTCAAAGGTTACAGTAAGGTTAATGCAGTAACAAAGACAGACTCCAACCCAATTCCTCGCTTGGAAGACTGTATTGACAGAGAGGGAAATGCTTTGTTTCTTACAAAAATAGATTTGTTAAAGGGATACTGGCAGGTTCCTTGAACACGCCGAGTTAAAGAAATATCGGCCTTTGTATTTTCCAAAGCCGAGTGATGCAATTCAGGCTAAAAAATGCCCCAGCCACTTTTCAAAGACTAATGAACCAAGTGGCAGCCAATGTGCCTAACTGTGTGGTTTATCTTGATGATGTGCTGGTATACAGTTACACTTGGAAGGACCACTTGGAACAACTAGAAGCTCTGTTTAGAAAATTACAATCGGCTGATTTAGTGATATACTTGCCAAAAGTGAATTTGTAAAAGCAAGAGTAACCTACCTCAGGCATAGGGCAAGGACAAGTGTGGCCAAGAACAGCAAAAGTACAAGTTCCCTACCCCTAAGTCTAAGTCAGAAATCATGAGGTTTTGGGAGATGTGTGGTTTCCACCACAAGTTTATACCAAATGTTAATACTATAGCTGCTCCACTGACGGATTTGCTACAAAAAAAGAAAGCCAAGATAGTGTGGTCAGGCGAGTGCCAAGCATCATTTGAAAGGCTGAACGCCATTTTGATTAATGAACCAGTGTTAGCTGCCCCAAATTTCACTAAGCCCTTCAAGGTACAATTGATGCTTGTGACCTGGGGCTCGGTGCAGTCCTGTTACAAGGTGATGAAATCGGGCATGAAAGGCCAGTGGGATACTTTTCCAAAAAGCTAAATCGACACCAAAAGAGATACTCAACAGTGGAAAAAGAAACCGTGGGCTTACTACTAGCTTTTAAGCATTTTGAGGTCTATGTCCACCACGACTACAGAGAGACACTGGTATATACTGATTACAACTCCCTAGCCTTTATGGAAAAATTCAAAAACCAGAATGTCAGACTATTCTGATGGAGTTTACTTTTGCAACCTTATGACTTAAAGATTATCCACATTGTGGGAAACAATAATTTAATTGTGGGTTCTTATCTAGGATTTAACTTTGCTTTGAGTTATCTGAGTGCAAAGATGGTACAAAGCAGAACTGTATTAGCTAAGAGCGAATGAGAATGAGTGTGTAAATGTGTTTTAATTTTTTTTGGTCTTCTGTTCTTCCATACTTTGTAATGAAATGCATTTAAAGATGGTGTTTCATTCCTCCAAGGATGGAGGAGTTATGAAAGTGCTTCTATTTAAAAACATGTTTTTTGAGGATTCGTGTGTTAGAATTATAGACGTTGGTTTATTTGGGAAAACTAAAAAGACAGCATGGATTTTTTTTTTACAAGGGTCACTGAGAGGTCTTGTTCAAAAACAAACCTTTACTGGATATCACATGCCTTAAGCTCAATAAACAACAGAAACCTTGGTGATTTGGGGAAGATGTTTACAGAGCAGTGACATGTCAAGATTTATAGTGGTCAGGAGGTTCTGACTTGCTGTTTGGGGTTTCACTTCTGAGATATTGTTTGGTTTGGTTGGGGGTGCGGACTATGTTTGAAAGTAGTTGGAGATCAACCTGCGAAGAGAGAAACACACAGCTCATCACTTTCCTCCTGTCTCTGTGAAACCCTGCAAAGATCCAGTGTGTGAGAGTTAAAACTCCTGATACTGCATTTCTCCTGAGAAGCTGGAAAAACTTACAGATTAATTCTCAATGCTGCCTGAAAAGAACTGCTTCAGAAAAGATCCCAGTGATCTGTCTATTTGTACTCGGATGCCGGACTGCATGAGATTTTGGGACACCACATATATCATCCTTTTTCTTCAGGAATTAACAAGTATTTGGCCAAACTATTTTTTTTTTTTAAAAAGAGCTTGCAGAGAACATTTCTTTATTTTTTTTAAACCAGTGATTGTGTGTGTGTGTGGGTGTGTGTGTGTGTGTGTGTGGTGGTGGCAGTGGTGATGGTGGTAGGGGGTATTTAAAAAGGGAACTTTCATATTTCAATCTGTTTGATAATGCTTTGCTTCTTTACTGAATAAGACTTGTTTTATAATAAACTGATAATTTTGTTGTTTATTAAAGAAACCTTTCTGGTGTATTTTATGCTGGAATAAAGATTAGAGTATATGATTGATTGTATCGGTAACTGGGTAAACATTTAAAAATAAGTTGTGACCTGTGGAGAAGTGGAATTAGAAAAAGAGTGCACTCCTCCTGCCTTGGTTGTAACACCATGCTAATATGTTATCCCCTACACCATGAACTCTTATTTTGTGCAGTCACCTTCGATGTGGCACTTATTGAATGGGTTTTGTAAATCCAAGTACACCACATCTACAAGTTCCCCTTTAGCCACATTGTTTGTTACTTCCTCAAAGAACTGTAATATTTAGTCAAACACGATTTCCCTTTCATAAAACCATGTTGACTCTGTCTGATTGCATCATGGTTTTCTAAATGTCCTGCTATAGCCTCCTTAATAGTGGATTCAAGCATTTGCCCTATGACAGATATTAGATTAACTGGCCTATAGTTTCCTGCTTTCTATCTCCCTCCTTTCTTGAATAGAGGTATTACATTAGCTATTTTCCAATCCACTGAGTCATTGTGAAGGAATCCAGGCATAGTAAGAAGTTATAAGGTTAAAAGTGTCATTTTTCTATGAATTGTGGATTATAGAATTAAAAGCAGGGTTGATCTGCCTCGAAGGTTAAAAAGAAAATTTTCATAAGCATGCGTGTAACATGTCCCTGTGGTCAAGGACGCAGCATAATTGCCTCTTCTTAAGAACACAATGGCAAGTTCTGAGAAACAGGAACTCGCTTCAAAAAGTCATTAATATCTTCACCTCAACAAGGCACTGATAATGCAAGTTTCATAAATAATCATTGTAAGTTACTGCAGTTTCGCAATGAATGACATGATTTTCTGTGGATGGACTTAAATCCTGTCAACTGAATCCAGGAAACTAAGTTATAATCTTAAAACACAATTGGGTGGCTAGGAAGTGTACCACAATTTGCAGCTACCAGCATCTTGCTGATTCTAAGGATGTTAACCAGCATGTATGCCTACAACTTCCTGCTGGTTCAGCCTTTTCTTAGAAATTAAATAATGTGGCTTTCAACTAGAAATTAACAGTTATACAGCTTTATTTGAGAAATAGAGGGGGATGAACCTACTTGCTAAGAGGTAACACCCCCATAAGTAAAAAAAAAGTTATGCATCTGAGAAACAGTATAAATATTTGTTATGACCAGGTGAGAAAGGTGTCTAGAGGTCTCTCTCAGCCTTCACCTGGTCTTACTGCAACAGGGTTTAATTTTAAACACATTGTGTTTTTAGCTCCCCCTTGGTGAATCCTTGTTCGCCACTTTCCAATTATAAGGCAAAGAAATTAGCACAAACAGGCTTTCTTAGGTTTAAAGAAGAAAGGTGACATTTTATTAAACTTAAACTACAAACTCTAATTTGGTCAATGCCTATGGATACATGCCGTGCCCCACTCTAGGATGCATACGCGATACGCACATGCAAATAGAGACAGAAAAAAGCAGAAGAAAAGATACAGTGGAAAAAATTGAGGCAATCTCTGAGGAGAGTTTTTAGTTACTGTGCTTCGAGCTCGCTGTAGAGTCCTTTTGTAGGTTGATCTTGCTTTTCGTTGGGTCCCAATATTCTTCTTAACATTTGTTCACTGTCGGAGACTTTTCCCTCTCGGGGTTCATGTATCTTCAGTGGGTTTCAGGTCTGTGAGAAAGAGATGGAAGCAGACAGGAGAGGTTGTGGCGAGCCTGCCATGGGAGGTCTTTTCAGTCCAGGAGCAAATAGTTTCTGAGTTCAAATTCTCTGTGATGAGTTCAAAAAAACCTGCAACAGTCATGTGATCAGCTGGCCTAATCATTCCTGGCCCCTGTGGATTATCTTGTCCTAGCAGACCTTGGAATATCTCCTCTCCACACAATATTTGGTGATCAAACGTCCATTGTGGGTTAAATTGGAGCAGGGAATAGCCCCTCTGTCCTTTCACGTACCGTCTGTTAATATGCAAAAATGTCTTTCCAGCTAGTCTGGCAGCCCTTTTAATAGGTGTTCTTTTCTTCCCAGCAACTTGAAATTTAATGTCCATGTGGTGAAATTAATATGCCTCATTCTTGGCAGGTGGGGGCCTGCATGACACCTCCATACCCAAGGGAATGAAATGCTATTTGAGAAGTGTATTTCATTAAAAGGTTGAGAGAAAATGATAAGATACAGAAAGAAAAACCATGAATTTCTCTCATTCATTTCCATTCATTCATAAATCTTTAAAACTTATTAAAATTGTCTTTTCTGGGTGCCAGTGCTGACTTAATTTCCTTTTTTTGGCATCCCAGTAACCATGTGGTTCTTTGGGGAAGTTTTTCTTCAGTTTGCCCATTGCCTTGACTGCCCAGGGTCTTTGTTCCTGTTGAGCTCATCTTTCTTTTTCAGGAGAGTTAGTAGGGGCGGTTCTGTCCTGAACTCTCTTTCAGTACTTTGCTGAGTCATGCAAAGACTTTTAACTTCGGAGGATGGGTGGTTCCCTTTTTCTCTGACAGTGGGGGAGGATTCTTTATTAATCTCCCCTTTGTTCTCTGGGACACTCCTACCTGCAGGTATTTGTGCAGAGGCTACTGCACTACCCTGTGGCATTTTGACTAGGTGAGGCATCAGCCTTATGGTTTCTCTGTCCCCGAGAGGTCTTTCTTTGTCTCTGCAGGTTCCTGTAAATGCTGTTAGCAACTGTGGTGGGTTGCTTCGAGAGTCTGCATTTACGTAGGAGGATGTGGGGTCTAACATTTCAAATTTTTTGGGGTTAGCTGACTGGACAGTGGGGATTTTCATCTGGGATTCCTCCCAGACATCCTGTAACCTGCCCTCTTGGTCATTTTTTCCCCTTCCCTGTCTAAACATTTGCCAGTCATGTACCTGCCTGTCCCCTTTTGTTCTCGGCGGGGGTCCCTTACAGTTCACCAGCCCTCTGCTGGAAGGTCCTCCTAACACCAGTACAGGACATATTGGAACCACACAGTGGATTATTCGATTCATTGGATTTACTCCAGTATTTCCCCCGGTAAAGGTACTGCTACTGTGGTGCAGCGATGATAGTTCTCCCCTTAATTGGGATAGAGGTATCTCACTAAACACTAGCTTTCTACTCAGGGATTTAAGGTAAATGCTGCTTTAAATATTGATGAATATCTTAAATATTTTGCTGTAACAATATTTAGACTTAAAACTTGGGTTCTCTACAAGAAATAAGATTATACTTCCACTCTTTTCCTCGAACTATTAATGTTGCGATTAACTTTCCCATCAAATGTGAATTGCATGCTTGATTCTTTAATAAACTTTTATATAATTTAGAAAATATATTGCCTCATATAATCTTCTGGGTCTCAAACCTGAGAACCCATCACCGTCCACTCTCCAGTCGATTATTGAGGAGAGATATTCCAACCTTTATTAGATCCAGGTTGTTATAATCTGGCTAAAACTTGTTAAAAAGGCTTCCTGGAACAGGGTAATATCCTGAGCTGGTTTCTTTCCTTTCGGGAGAGTTAGATCAGTTCTTCAGACCCATTCAAGTGTCGATGAGATCTGTTTTTCTCAACCTTAAGTGTTAGTGATCATCGGGGATGGTCCAAAAAAGGGGCTAAGATTATAATCCACTTTAACCTTTCCAGGGTCTAGGGAATTTTGGAAGATCACAACCAATGCATCTACTATCTCTGCAGCCACTTCTTTAAAGACCCTCGGATGCAGGCCATTAGGTCCTGAGGCCTTGTCAGCCTTTAGCTCTAATAGTTTTCCCAGTACTTTTCCCCTGGTGATTGTGATTGTTTTAAGCTCTTCCCTCCCTTTTACCTCTTGGTTTTCAAGTATTTATGGGATTTTTTTGTTTCTTGTACAGTGAAGACCAACAGAAAAGACCTATTTGATGCTTCTGCCATTTCCTTATTCCGCAGATTCACTCACTAGAGGACCAATCTCATGAGTTATTCTTTTCCTTTTTAAGTAATTTGCAGAAACTCTTACTATCTGTTATTTCTAGCTAGCTTTCTCTCATTCTCTAATTTCTCCCTTTTTTTAGTCATTCTTCGCGTTTTAAAAAAATCTGTCCAATCTTCTGATCTACCACTAATCTTCGCAGTATTGTATGTTTTTTCTTTCAATTTGATACTTTCTTTGACTTCCTTAGTTAGCCACTTGTGAAAGTTCATTCTGTCGGCTGGGTTCTAGAAACAAAGTAACAGGAGGTTACGAATAGAATATTTAGATATAAAGGGTTTTTATACTTACTGTAAAACATATATTCGCAAAATATAAACACACATGGACACACAATCATACACACATGGTCCGGGATTTTATCCGGGCGATGAGGGTCTTGACATTCAGCAAAAACGCCACTGAGAATCCCATGCCGCCCCTTCTGTGGGAGGCCTGCTAAATCAAGTGCCAATTGGGCGCCTAACTGGACAGCGGTAGACCTTCCACAGGATCAAGGACCCTGGCGACCCTGGAAGTCCTGTCCTCTGCAAGCTGCCGGTCAATCAGAGGCTGGCAGCTCTTTAGCTGAGCAGTGCCACCATGGAAGCAGTGGCTGCTGCTGGTGGAGCAACCACTTGAGGCCCAGGAGCAATGCTGGACCTAGGACACAGGTAGGTCAGGACGGGAGGGGTCTCGCGGGGTGGGAGGTGTAGGGGGTTAGCAGCAAGAGAAGAGGGGTGGCTCTCAGTGGGCCCCCCCTTCCCAATGTTGGATGTTCTTTCAGGCACTGAGTTCCTTTTAACGAGGGACTCCCCCCCCACCCCCACTCCTGGAGCTGGCAAGCAACCAGTTTTTCTTGCTGTGCTTCCTGTATGGCAACAGGACCCCCTGCCGCTCAGCTAATTGTGGTGGTGGTGGGATGGGGCCCTTAATTGGGTATTAAGTTGACATGACTTAGATCTTATCACAGCCTTGACCCAGATGTGGACACAAGAGCTGAATGCCAGAGGAGAGATGAGAATAACTGCCCTTGATGTCAGGGCAGCATTCGATGCACTGTGGGACCTAGGAGCTCTAGCAAAACAAAGGTCAAGGGCAGCAAAGGAAAAAACTGTCCAGTAGCTGAAGTCATACCTGACTTGGCTGTTGGACCTCATTCATTGGAGCCCCAGAACTTTGCTACAGGAATTTCTCAGAGCAGCGTTCCCAGCCCACCACTCTTCAACTGCTTCATCAGTAACCTTCCCGCCTTCATAAGATCAAGCAGTGGGGTTCTTGGCTGACAATTCTACATTGTTCAGCTCCAATAATAAAGCATACCAACCTACAGCAGGACATGGACAACATCTGAGCTTGGGTTGGCTAGTGGCAGGTAACAATCACACTGCTTAAGTGCCAGACAATGGCTATCTCCAACAAGAAAAAACCTAAGCATCTCCCCCTGCCCTTCAACAGCACCACCATTGCTAAGTCCCCCACATCAAGTGTTCCAGCTATGGCTCAGTGGCAACACTCTCACTCTAAATCAGAGGTTTGTGGGTTCAAGTTCCACTCCAGAGACTACAGTACAAAAATCTAGGCTGACACTCCATTGCAGGACTGAGGGAGTGCTGTTTTTTGGTCGATACATTAAACTGAGGCGCAGTGCGGCACTTTGATAAAATTCAGCCCACTATATAAATGCAAGTCTTTCTTTTTTCAACATCATTGACAGTGGCTTAACTGCACCAGCCATAGCAACATTGTGGCTAAAAGAGCAGGGCAGAGGTTGGGGACTCCACAAAAAGTTGCTCATCCATTTGACCTGTCAAAGCCTCTCCACCTTTTAACAAGGTTCAAGCCAGAATGTATGGGAGCAACTACAATATTTAAGAATCTCAGTGCCATTCTTGCAGAGCTTAATCGGCTGTCCTGCTGTTGGAGTTAATATTCATCTCCTCTACCAATGCATTATGGCTGCAGTATATATGATGTACAGGATGCACTGCAGCAACTTACCAAGCTTAGCTTACTTCAACAACACATCCTACCCCCATGACCTCCAACACTGAAAAGAAGAGAAGCAATATCATGGGAATACTTTCATGTTTCCCTCCAAATCATGCAAAGTTTTGACTCGGAATGTGTTCCTTCATCTGCACTGTCAAAATCCTGGGATTTCCTATCGAATGTTATTGTGGGAGCATCATCTTCACGAGGATGGTAGTGGATCAAGGAGAAACTCGATCATCACCTTTTCAGGGCAATAAATGTGGACTTAGCCGAGCCATTCAGGTCTTGAGCATAAAAGAAAGGTTGAAAAAGCTGAGGGCTAAATGATTGTCAGGACTATCCCACTCTTTTTCAATGAGTGCAGTAGATCTCTTACATCAACATGAAAAAACAGAAGATGTATTGGTTTAACGTCTCTCATAAGTGTTAACAACACTGCACTCTCTCAATACTGCACTGAAGTATCAGCGTAGATTGTATACTCAAGTGTTGGAGTGTGGCTTTCACCACGACTTCCAACATAAAAAGGTTCATGATTTTATACTATGTCATCTATAAATTTGTAATGATTAAATCTAGGTCTTGTATAGAAGATTTCTGTTCTCTACCAATACTGTTATTATTACTGTTACTAAGCTACAATTTTTGACCATGTATCGAGATTCAGTGCACACATTTTCAAAGCCCAATTATGTCTGCTCTGTTCTGTTAAATGTTTAACAAAGGCAGTTTTTCTCACAGTGTAGTTTTATGGTCTGTACATTTCAGTGGTGAATTTACTTGGCTGTTCTAGCAGACTTGTGACATAAATTTGGTAGGAGTCCAGTCAAATGGCTGAAAACAACACCAGGACCTGGATACCCAGGGTCCAGATCTTAAGAGAGAGTTTACTGCAGCTTTGCTTAGATACAGGCAGAGACTCTCTTTGCTGGGAATTCTTGCTTCTCCAACCTTCCTGGACCCACTGCACATTCAGATGAAGTGGATGAGCTTCCAGAATGACACAGACAGGCCCACAGGAATATCCAGGCCAGGGAAGAAGGCTGTACCCCTCAATGTGACAATAGATATTTTTCAAATTTTTCTGCCCGCTTCGTAAGGATTGGTTAGGGAGAAGGTGGCATGCTGGCAATGTCACTGAGCTAGTAACCAAGAGGCCCAGGCTGATGCCCTAAGGGCATGGGTTCAAATCCCACCATGGCAGCTGATGGAATTTAAATTCAATTAATTAATAAAAATCTGGTATTGAGTGCTAGTCTCAGTATTAGTGTCATGAAACTATCACTGATTGTTATAAAAACCCACTTGGTTCACTGATGTCCTTGAGGGAAGGCAATCCGCCACTCTTACGTGGTCTGGCCTACATGTGACTCCAGACCCACAGCAATGTGGTTAGCTCTTAACTGCCCTCCTAACAAGCCACTCAGTCGTCAAGGGCAGTTAGGGATGGGCAACAAATGCTGGCCTTGCCAGTGACACCCACATCTCATGAAAGAATAAATAAAAAGGATGGCAGCGAAGTACCAGTTTTCTGATAGCTTGAGTACCCAAGATGCTCCTGTAGTAGTGTTAGCGCCTGCTGGCACGATGCAAATATGGTGCCCTCCCAGTGACGCTGCATACTCCAGTGGTAGGCACTGGAGGGCACCGGTGGGTTTTATCCCAGGGTATCTACTGGGATTGTGGCCCACAGATGTTTGGGCCTTCACATGTTTACATTGAAGTTCAATGGATTCAGTTTTCAGCTTTGCCAATGCTAATCTGTGAATTGTTGATCAAAGCAAATCTGTTTAATGCTGCATTATTCAAACTATTAGTCCGGCAAATGTAAATGCCACGCTTCTAAGCTTTTTAAGATGTTCTATTATTGGAAATGTTAAGAGCCTTTCTGCATTAATGCTTTTGTGCTGAAGTATGTGCACACCTAGTAAATGACTCATAGTAATTTTACAAAAGAACTTGGATTTATATAGAACCTTGCACATCCTAAGCACCTCACAGCCAATGAATAATGTCATTGGGTCTTTTACATTCACCTGAAACAGGCAGAAGGAGCGTAGTTTAACACTGCATGGAAAAATTGGCATCTCTGACAACACAGCATTGCACAGAGTGCCAGCATAGATTATGTGCTCAAGTCCTGAAGTGCGATTTGAGGAGTGGGTGGGAATGTGCCACCTTCCCAGCTGAGGCCAAGGAGAAGGCTTTGGAGTTGCGGGACCAGATATCATGGCAATTGACTGAAAAGAATATTTGAGGAATATCATTTAGACTCTGAAATCCACTGACTCTGAGGTTGTGCAGCTATTTACAGCTGTTACTATGGAGTCCAGAGCCCTCATTTGCTGTTACATCAGGATCTTTTTTTTAAATCATTCTAGACATCATTTGAGTGTGTGGCTGCTTCACTGGAGCCCACAAAAGCTCCCATTTCCGTAGCAATCCAGGACTGGTAGGTGTCTCCTTCCTGGTAGCATACAGCGCACCAGCTTCAGATCCTGGTAGCTGTCTTTCAGGGCTTTCAGGGATTGGTAGCTGTAATTAGGTCAGCCCTTCTGCTGATCAATGAGGGCACAGATCGTGGGTTTAGTGGAAAGTTAAAGTTGAAGGTGACCTGCCTAAGACATTTCTCAGGTCAGCAGCACATGCTAGGCCTCTGACCAATCCTCTCAGAGCACCATGTAAGTGGCGTATAGGCAACAGTCAGCTGTCCAAGCACAGTTGCCAGAGATGCAACCAGTAACAGCTCTGTCCATGTCACCAGCCATCATGTCAGGAGAGCCACCTCAGTCCCAAGAGTTCTTTTGTACCTTAGGCGCAGCCAACTATTTCTCATGAGTTCTTAAGTTGCACCTAGGAGAAGTACTAGACTAGAAGCAAGAAGGGCATATCCAGAACCCAGGTGATGCATTCTGTGGGAAAAGAACTGGTTGCCTTATGGTGACTTTGAGTTCCTTTTATTAAGGGAGAACATGCACTTGCACAGAATTATATAGGAGTTACAACTTGGAATCAGGTCGTGTGGCTCAACAAGTCCATGTTGGTGTTTATCTTCCACGTAAGCAATTGTCACAGTACAATGTGTGCACCTTATTCCCATATCCCTTTATTCTCTTTCCTTCAACAACCTATCTGATCTATTCTTAAATGTTGACATAGTCTCTGCTTCAATCACTCACTCCAGTACATTCCAGCAACACAGCCCTCGATATAAAAAAGTTCCTACTGTTTTCTGTCCCAATTCTTTTACATTTATTCTTATATCCATGTCCCCTCATTCTAGACCCCTCAATCACTGGAAGCAGTCTGTTTCTATATACTATGTTCCATCCGTTCATGATTTTAAATACCTTTATCAAATCACCCTTAATCTCTTCTGCTCTAAAGAAAACTGCTTAATTACGTCATGCTATGTTAATCATGATGATTATAGTCACACAGGAAAGGGTGCATTTATTTCATGCTGACTTATTCAATCAGATAATTAAGACTTGCATGACCATGTAGAGCCAAAAAGTCTGGTGTAATGTGATGTTCTAAGATGGGTAAGGGATTGAAGGATTTGTCATTTATGGTGAAGGTGGGGGAGGAATGACGGCAGTCGTGACAAAGGTAGATCAACAAGAACACTTCATTGATAACAAGAGCTCTGATGCCCCTTGCAGCCGCATTAATATAACACATTTAACATTGATAAGACATCCCAACCGTGCTTCGCAGAGGCATAATTAGAAATAAATAGATGCTAATATTAGGTGAACTGATTAAAAGTTTGGTCAAAAACTGGGTGATAAGAAGGATCCAAAAGGAAGAGAGAGATGTGGAGAGGCAGAGGGATTTAGGGAGGGAGTTACATGAGTGGGGTCTCAGGTGCTGAAGGTGGACAAAAGAGAGGAAAGGAGGCACAAGAGGGCAGATTCAGTGGTACTGAGAATTTGGGGGGTGGTGGGGGGGGGGGTGGGGTGGAGGGGGAAGGGTTGTAGGGCTGGGGAGGTAGATATATTTCTTAATGCAAAAGGGATCACGGGATATGGAGAGAAAGTGAGAACAGGGTACTGAATTAGACGATCAGCCATGATCTTTTTTGAATGGTGGAGCAGGCCCGAAGGACCGAATGGCCTCCTCCTGCTCCTATTTTCTATGTTTTGATGTTTCTCTAGAACTAGAGAGAGTCAAGGCCATGAAAGGATTTAAACTCGAGGATGAGAATTTGAAATGTGTCGTTGGGGGACTGGGAGCAAATGTAAGTCAATGAGGACAGGAATGCGGGTAAGTGGTATATGGTGCCAGAGTTTTGAATGAAGAGAAGTTTTTGAATAATGGCCAATGGGAGGCAAGCCAGGAAAGCAGTTGAGTCTGGAGGGGACATAGCTATGGATGAAGCTGTCAGCAGCTGATGTGCTGACCTAGGGTTAAAGGAAAGCCGCATTACTAAAGTGGAAGTGTGCGATCTTTATGATGGAGAGGACATGGGGATAGAAACTCAGCTCAGTGTTGAATAGGATTCTGGCATTCTGAACAGTCGAGTTCAGTCTGAGACTATGGGCTGGAGTTTTACTCAGAGGCGAGGAGGAGCGGGAGTCCTGGATTGAGGTCAGGAAACCCAGAACAACAGGCTTGCGTCAGGTCTTTGTCGAACTTGGCTGTGGGAGATGGCAAGCAGGCCCCATGAATATCGGTAGGAGAGTTTATATGGAGTGAGAGGTTAGGAAAGACAGGATGCCAGTAAATTCAGAGGAGAGAGGACAAGGGGAGCTGAGATGGCGATTGAATTCAGCGAGGATGAACTCAGTGTAGAGGAGGAAGGATATCTTGGTAGAGAAACTCATGGTGAGTCTTGGGAGTTGTGGCTATGGTGTGGCTGGAGTGAATAAAGACATAAAAGAGAGATGACAATCTGAAGTGTAAAGGAGGAGAAAGTGCCAGACGAGTACAGGTAGAGACCAAAGTGTAACTTGATGATAAGGGCGAGGTGAAGGAAAGAACAGCCAGGTAGCGAGGCTTAGGTAAGGAATAAGGTGTCACAGCTGTAGGTCAGGTTTCAGTCAAAGCCAAGATGTTAGTGCAATCATGCACAATAAGGTTGTGGATTGCAAAGGCCTTGTTCACAAGTGACTTTCTGGAAGGCAGTGATTGATCCACTGAAAAGAGTCCAAGGGGATAATGGTGGGTGGTATGCTGGCATGAGTGACATGGGAAGGATGTTATCCCCCAGTGGGTATACTGGGTAGGAATGAAGTAAGAGACTAGGAAGGTAGAAAAATAGTGATGAGTGGGTGTAGGGATTGGAGGGCCGGCATATGGGTGTGGTGGGGGTTGCAAAGATGTGTAAAATGAAAGGTAGCATGACTAGGCAGTAGGAAGTGAAGGAGGTAGGAGAGGAGGGCAATATAGGGGCTTAGAGTGAAAAAAGGAAAACAGAAGTAATAGGCTTGAATCCAAAGCAGTGCAGCCATCTTCCTCTTGCTAACTTCTTACACATTTTTGGCCCCAATTTTAATTTTGTAATATGTTGGGAGCAATATCACACAGGAAACCAAAATGTCAATGCAACACTTCTGTCAGTGTTTTTTTTAATTCAGCTACCTCATTATAATTTTACTTCCCAGTTTCCCATCCAATCAATGACAATGGACGTGATGTGCACCCACGTGAGGCAACCTCAACTCCAGTGGTTAAAGGGACATTCCAAACATGCAAGTTAAAGGAGTTTGGAGTTGGGAAGAAAAGAGAAGTAAGTGGCAAGATGAAGTCTACATGGGCAAAGGATGCAGCTTGTTTCAATAATGTCTCCCTGGATATGCTGCTGGGGCCTGCAAGAAGTCGGAGATATAGTTTCCTATCAACAGGAAACAGGAGGAAGATGCCTGCAGTGGAGACCAAGAAGGCATGGTTTTAAGTCCCAGAGTTCCAGGCTCCTGGATTCAGTGCAAGAAGTACTTTAATGTCCTAAGTAGGACAATAACTGTGAATACAGTGGCACATACAACTACATCCTACTGTGCTTATCACACTACCTGTCAAGCCTATTCAAACTTAGAAACATAGAAAATAGGAGTAGGCCATTTGACCCTTTGGGCCTGCTCTGCCATTCAGAAAAGATCACGGCTGATTGTCTAATTCAGTCTATCCGCCTATCTTGCAGGTGCACCCATCCTTCTTTGTCAATGGACTTTCGCACATCTTCATCTATCCATCCATCGCTCCCACTCGCCCTCTTCCTTATGCAATTTCATGCCTGTCCCTCATATTCACCTTCACTAAATGCACTCCATCCATTGGATGAACAGATTCCATTATACTCACTCATACATCTCGTCTTTCCCTCCTTGCAAGAAAGAATGCACAGAACACCAGGGAGAGGGAGAGAATTGGAGGGACCCCTCCAAATATATCGCGACTGACAAGCATGGAGGGGGAAGAGGCACTGGAGATGAGTAGAATTCCGATGCTGCTGGTCATTGGAGATGGGGAGACAGGGAGCTCTCAGCTACATAGTGACACAATTAAATAAATTAAATAAAATCCACCCACATGCCGTGTGACAGTCATGGTGACTCGATTTCAACAACAAGTGAAATATGATCAGCTTCTTATTGATAGCTTGCAACATTTTCTCATCTTGCCAGGACTAATTCATGTCCTTTATCACCCACAGGATTTTCAAGCATGCAGCAGCAGTCAGTGGAAGTGGCGAATGACAATGCCTCAGAAGAGATAAGTTGCTCTGAGGGTGCACCATTACAGGACTCGTGCATAGCATGCACCAGCTCAGATACTCACACATTGGTGGGATCTGTAAAGCAGATAGTTGGATTTTCATCTGGTGACTCACACATCACAAGTGAGCAAGAGCAGATGGTGGAGTCAGGAGCAGCAGTGGAGAGTCGGAGGGTGCAGGCCTCTCCCAGCTTTGCTCAGCTGGATCTTGCTGGCTGTTGATGAAGAGGAGAATCATTGAGCAGCAGCTGACAACGTGTGATGCACTGACATGCCACCTGAACATGAGGGGTGTGATGCTAGAGACCACTGAGATGATGGGCTGGATTTTACCAAGCCCACGACATGGGGCTCTGTGGCAGGGTGGGGTGAGGGCCGGAAGATCGTTCCGGTAGAGGTCCGCCATACAGGCTGATGCCAGGAGGGCCCAGCCCGATCCTCCCGGCGTTGGCGAGGCTCTATGGCGGCCCCCCCTTGCCGCTGGGCGACGGTACCTCAATTTCAATATTTCAATCAATGACATGAATAAATGTAAATAAACTTACCCACAGTCTTCCAGGCCCATGCCATCCTCACTGCGGCAGCCAGCACTCCTATGCCTTCAATTCCCCAACTGGGGAAAGCCGGCATGACACTGGTGGGGAGGGGAGAGGAGTTAAGATTTCCAGTGAGGTGGGCTGGGGTGGAGACGGTGGGGGTAGGGAGGAAAATGGATCAAATAAACGTAAATGAGTGTAGGGGATGTGGAGGAGGGGTGAACTTTAAACTTTGTGCAGCCTGGAGGGAGGGAAAGGTCAGATTTAAAAGGTAAGTGCTTTGGGGGGGGGGGCGGGGGAAGGGCAAATAGTTCATGTAATTGTTATTGGGGGAGTGGGAAAGGTGCATTAGAATTGTATTTGATAAATTTTGGGGGGGGTGTATGTTTAAAAATGTAACTATGCCGGCAGGGCTGACTGCCCTTTAAAAATGGTGCCAGAGTCTGCACACAGGCAGCTGACACCATTACCAGTGTCGGACAGCTCGCCCCCTCCACATGATTGGAGGGTGGCGGTCCTCTTAACTGAACCACCGTGCGGGAGATCACGGCAGCTCTAAGGCTCTGAGAGCGGCAGCAAGCTCTTAAAATCCAGCCCGATGTCTTCTTCCATGGATAGATTGGTCAGTGCATGGACCATCATACACTTCAATCAAATGAGTCCATGCATGCCTTGAACACCACCGTGCAGACTCTGAAGGACAACATGTCTGGCATCTTAAATAGACTCACAGATACTTTATAGCCTTGGCCTTACATGGTCACAGAGTCGTAGCAGTGAAGTTTGGCTAGGCCATGAGACGGACGATAGCAAAAGGGGTCATGGAAGTAAGGACTCCACTCAAAGTGCTTCAACTTCTCACCCACAGCCCACCTCTCAATGGCCAAGTCTGTCCCTGGCCAGATGCAGGTAGAGAGGTTTTTGATGGGGGCCTCATAAGCATAGAGTCATAGAGTCATTTACAGTTTAGAAGGAAGCCATTCGGCCCATCACATCCATGCTGGCTCTTTGCAGAGCAATCCAGTCAGTCCCATTTCCCTGCTCGATCCCCGTAGCCCTACGAGTTTATTCCACTCAAGTGCTCATCCAATTTCCTTTTGAAATCATTGATTGTCTCCACCTCCACCACCCTCATGGGCAGTGAGTTCCAGGTCATTACCACTTGCTGTGTAAAAAAGTTCTTCCACACATTCCCCCTGCATCTCTTGTGTCACACGAGGAACAGTTATGAACTAAAGCGAACTGGAGCAAGTATGAACTGTAAAAATGAACTGATGAACTAAACTCCAAAAAATGGACACACTTTTACTGCAGACAAGATAGAGTTAGAGGTCAGGTGGCCACTCCTGTACTGCAAATATACATCATGACTGTTGAAGACTAAACCTATTATCTCATCTGGACTAGTCCTGGGGAAGGCACATTAAAATGCAAAACAGCCCATTCAATGCTAAATGGCTCCTAGCTTCAAGAATTGGGTTGACAAAGGTCTTTGCAGACAGGGAGAATCCAGATTCAAAGCCCATTGTGTAACAATGGCCACACATTTAAAGACATCATATGAACACACCAGGGGAGAATATCTATGGTCACCTCACCGAAACAAAGCCTGATAAGGTTTTTCTTAAAAAAGAACTCTCTGAAAGATACATACCGGAAGCCAGTCAGCCAAGAAGCTGAGAAATCCATTCCAGCCAAGAAGAAGACCCTGCCTATAACATCTTTAAACTGCAGAGGCAGAGACTGCAAGGCAGGGTTGTCTAATCTTTTCTTGTGGGGGGGGGGGGGGCCACATTACAATTTTTTTGTTACATAAGAGGCTGGTGAGACAATTTCGGAAAGATAAAGGCATTAAAAATTTATCTTACTATTAATCAAAACAACAAATGCGCATTTTTGTGATGAACTTTTAAATGAGAAGATTAATTTATTGACTTACTTTCTCATCACTATGTTGGACACAGATTTAGTGAGATACCTGGCATTTTTTTACTTGCACAAGTAGTCAATGTTTGCCCGCACACCTGTAGTGATGCGGAGTATTCTGGATAGATGTCCATGTGTCAGGTGTGATCTTGATCACTCTCTCTCTCTCTCTGTCTCTATCTCTCTCTCTCCCTGTGTCCCCCTCTCTGTGTCATTCCCCCCCTCTGTGTCGTCCTCACTCTCTGTGTCCCCCTTTCTCTCTCTGTCCACTCCTCTTTCTTTCTCTGTCTGTACCCTCTCTCTCTGTTCTCTCACTCTCTCCCTCCCCCCTCTCTGTCCCCCCTCTTTCTCTGTCCCCCTCTGTCTCTCACTCTCTCTCTCTCTCCCATCTCTCTCTCCCTGCCCCCTCTCTCTGAAAGTTGCAGAGAGCAGGAATTCAGCACAGCAGCTTTGTGGTTGGTCAGTTTACAAAAGAAATCGCAAGTCAGTTTCACAGCTGACGGCTGCTGACATTGGGAACTGCAGTTTTCCAACTTCAGAAAGATTTGGGGTTTTCCGGCAGGCTTTTAAAAAAAAGTTAGAACCTGCTGGAAAACCACAAATCTGTCTAAAGTTGGAAAACCATGGTTCTCGATGGCAGCAGCTGTCAGCTGTGAAACTGACAGTGTGATTTTTTTTGAAAGCCGGTCTGAAAGAAGAAGACAATGGAAAATTTCTCATCTTTGAAATACATCCGCGGGCCAGATGGAAACCATTGGTGTGCTGGATCCTGGCCCATGGGCCATAGGTTGGACAACCCTGCTGCAAGGTGACCTTGAAAACTCCTCACCTGAGAAATCATAACAGAATTCTTGCCACTGACTTTGATTGAATCTTTACCAGAGGAGTCAGCATTGCCTCAGTGAACCAAGAAAAGGAACACCAGCCCTCCACCATTGTTAAAAATTTCCACCTTGTAAACCAAGAAGGTTTCCAAGTGAACTGTTTTACAACAATCAGACTTAAATGCATGCTATCCTTTAATCTCTATCTCTTCTTTTTTGCATGCATGTGTGAGTGGGTGAGGTTGTGAATACTTTGAGTATTGTTTAATAAATAATTTATCTTTCTTTTAATCCTACAAGAAAACCTATCATTTGTCTGTTTATTTGATCTCTAAAATATTCAGGGACCAAAACAATATTTTTTAAAACACTGTTGATGGTAAAAAGTGGAAGTCATCCATACCATCTCCCCCCTGTCGGTAACTCTTGCTCAAAACCTTCAATCTGTGCCCCCTAGTCTTTGTAACATCAGTCAATGGGAACAGTTTTTTCCTTATCTAACTTATCTTAAGCCTGTCATAATCTTGCACACCTCTATCAAATCTTCTTTCAATCTCCTTTGCTTCAGGGTGAACAACTCAAATTTTTCAACCTAACTTTGTAACTAAAATCCCCCATTCCTGGGCCTATTCTGGTAAATCTCCTCTGCACCCTCTCAAGGACCCTCACACCGTTCCTAAAGTGTGGTGACCAGAACTGCACACAATACTCTGTTTGGGGCTTAATCAGGGCTTTATACAGGTTCAGAATAACTTCCCTGCTTCTGCACTCTATGCCTCTATTTAAGAAGCCCAAGATCCCATATGCTTTGCTAACCACTCTCTCAATATGTCCTCCCACGTTCAATGATTGATGCACATGCAACCCCAGGTCTCTCTGCCCCTGCATACTCTTTAGAACTCTTATAGGCATTAAGTCTATATTGCCTCACTCTATACCTTTTGCCAAAATGCAGCACCTCACATTTCTCTGTATTAAATTCCATCTGCCACTTGCCAGCCCATTCTGCTAGCCTATCTATGTCCTGTTTCAGGTGGGTCATTTCATCTCTGTTTGCCACTCCTCCAAGTTATGTATCATTGGCAAATTTTGAAATTCTACCCTGTATTCCAAGATCCAAGTCATTTATATATCACAAAAAAAACCAGTGGTCCTAGCACTGACCCTTGGGGAGCACCACTGTCCTCCAGTCTGAAAAACAACCATTCAGCACGAGTTGCTGTTTTCTGTCCTTAAGCCAATTTTTTTATGTAATTGGACCCTCCTATTTCATGAGTCACAATTTTGTTAACCAGCCTTTTATGTGGTACTTTATCAAACGCTTTCTTAAAATCCAGAGAGAAAACATCCACCGCATTCCGCATCAACCTTCTCTGTTTCTTCATCAAAAAATACACTTACATTAATCAAGCATAATCTGCTTTTTAAAAATCCATGCTGACTATCCTTAATTAATTCAAATCTCTCCAAGTGCCGGTTGATTTTTTCCCTGATTATTATTTCTTAAACCGTTCCCACCTCTGATGTTAAACTAACTGGTCTTTAGTTCCTAGGACTGTCCATACAGATTTTTTCGAATAAGGGTGTCACATTTGCCACTCTCAATCCTCTGGCACCTCCCCCATATCTGGGGAAGATTGGAAGTTTATGACAAGCCCTTCTGCTATCTCTACCCCCAGTTCATTTAGCAATCTGGGATGCAAGCCATCCAACTGGGGGTCTTATCCACTCTAAGCATAGCCAACCTTTCCAGTACCTCCTCATTCTCAATTTTTATCCTATCCATTGCCTCTTCTCTCTCTGCCTCTACTGATATTTTGTCAGATTCCTCTTCCTTCATAAATACCAATACAAAGTCCCATTAAGTATTCTAGCCTTACCCTGTGCCTCTAAGAATATATTACCCTCTTTATCCCACATAGTCCCCACACAACCTCTTATTACTCGCATAATATTTACAAGCCAGAAGATGATTTTTGGTTTCCCTTTTATATTGACTGCCATTCTATTCTCATATTCTCTTCTGCCAGTCTTATTTTCCTCTTCCCTCCCCTCCCAATTTATTGTACTTGGCCTGGTTCTCACTTGAAGAATTCACCTGACATGCATTGTACATTCTTTTATTTTCTTTCATCATAACCTCGATCTCTCTCATCATGCAACGAACCCTTGTTTTGGTTCCCCTACATTTTGCCCTTGTTGGAATGTACCCCTAGCCTGTACCTGAAGCATCTCTTTCTCAAAGCCAACCCAATGTTCAGTTACAGTTTTTCCTGTCAGTCTTTGGTTCCATTTTATTTTCACATCTCAGCAGTCACAGCAGGGATGCAAGCAGCCTGCCTCTACCTCTGCTGAAGCAACACAGATTGCACCACATAGGAGTAGCAGAAAAAGAATAAGGATTTGTAGTTGCACAAGACTATGCATATAGGTATCTAAGTTTTTGTTATTTATTTAGCTCACATAAATGTTAAGCTGTTCTACCACTTTCCCATCATATCCATTCTTGGATGCTTGGTGGTAAGTGACCTTTTAACTTGCTTGATGTGAGACCATGAATTGATGGGGACCAATGGGGGGGGGATGTTGAAGTGGTGATTGATTGCTCGCAGGACTGTTTTGTGTTGGTGGCATTTGGAGGGGTGGCTGGTCAGAGAAGAAGAGTGGCTTTTGTATTTTCTGGTGACATGGATGCACTGGTTCACTCTAAGTGAGCATGGCATCCTGGGCAGCAATGTGAGCAGCCTCATCAACCTCCCACTCTTCTTCCTCTTCCCACTCCAAATCTGAGTTCTTCGCCTTGATCCTCCTGCAGGTCCAAGCCTAGCCTTTGTGCAGAGCACTGTGAATCCTGACCATTCTGGAGACCCTGGCTGATGCGTGACTGAAGATCTGTCCAGGCACCAGAAGTGCACCTTCAATCATACAACTTGGGTGATTTGACATTCATTTCAGGTTGCTGGTCTTCAGTGGTTGTGTTTCTGATGGGTGTCATGAGTCAAGTTTGTAGTTGGTAGCCCTTGTCGGTTAGTAGCCACTCCTTAAATCTGCGTCCCGGCCCGAAGAGATCGGGGAACTTGGACTGCTGTTGGACAAACATCATGGCAGCTACTCAGGATTCTTGCACACATCTGCATAACATATTTTTCTGGTTGCACAACAGCTGGAAATTGATGGAGTGGAAGCCCTTTAGGTTGACAAATAATCCTGGTTGTTCTGGGGGTGCCCCAGTTGCCACGTGTGTGCAGTTGAAGATGCATGCACTTGTGGGAAGCCAGTCAGAGCTGCAAAGCTAAGTGCTGGTCATTCTGACTGGCATTTTCAGTAGCAAAGCAGACATAATTGCTGGCCCTGGCAAACATCCCATCAGTCACCTGTCTTATGCATTTATGAGCATCCGACTGTAGGTACTGTGTATGTCTGTGGCAGAGCCCTGAAAGAATCTGGAGGGGGAAAAGTTGAGGGCAGTGGTGACATGACAGCCACTGGTAAATGCATGGTCACCTGGTCCAGCAGGCAGCAGGTCTTCTTCTAGGAAACTGTAGATGTCTGTCGCCATCTTACATGACATCCTGAGCCTCCTGAGACACTGGTGTTCAGACATACAAAAGAAATGGATCCTCTGACTTTAGACCCAGTTTTGTGGGTAGTGCCTCCTGTGAGCTGCACCTCTCTGCTTGTGCCCTTTCTGCTAGTCCTCTCTCTGCTGTGCAGCTACAGGTCTGTGAGCAGCAGGCAGCTATGAGTGCTGTTGCTGATCATCTTGGTCCTCATCTGAGGTCCAATCAAAGGCTGCTTTAGCAGCACCCATCCTGATGTGATAGAGCAAACTTCCAAAATGTAGAAAGAAACTTCTAAATTACTAAAAACAAACTTGTAAAGAAGCTCTCAACAAAACAGAACAAACCCTTTCTCACTAGCAGCTAAGAAAGCAGCTGAGTACTAGATATTTATTGACATCTTTGCCTGAGATTTCTTCAGCCCCCTCAACTGCAGCTGTGTCCTCGCCTTGGTTTCTCTGGTGAGTTTCAGGAAGCCCAGGAAACCCATGGACCTGATGTTAAATTGCAAACAGTGTCAATACCACTCTAATAGAGCAATTAGCATATGAAAATTTGACAACCTACCTCTCCCAAGGGGTTTGCATGCACAAAGCCGAACGCACTCCAGTGAAATGTGAAAGTCGTCAATATTGACCCCTACTCGCACCCAAACCCCTGAGCTATTCCACATTAAACAGTAGCCCATATCATTTGTAGATGTAAAATAACAAGGTGGGAGATTTAACTTGATAAGGCAAGTGGGAAAAAAGCATCTTTTTATAATTTGTTCTCATACAGAGAATAAAGTTTCTGCCAAAATAAAAAGTTCAATCAATAAAGATATTTAATGAATGATGGTAATGTTATTATAATTAAAAAGCAACAATCATTGGAGTAAATAATCTATGTCTGTTTGTATCTAAGGCAGTCAGTTTTATTTAACATTAATAGAGTTTATAGAAAGTGCAGCGTGCAAATATTTCACATTTAGAATGTAAGTGTTATTTGCCTTTTGATTTATTTCATTACTCAGCTATTCCTTTAATCAACTCTAGTCATTGACTTCTCACATCGGGATTAGGATTTCTATGTAAAGATACAATAAGGATGAGAAGGTTACGGTCTGAGTATTGAATTCTGTGGGTTAGTAGAAAATAAATCTTTAGAAACAATTCTAAACCAAAGTTAAGGTAGATAAAGAAAGAATATTGTGATAAGTTGAGGAGGTGGCAGGAGGTCAACACTGCATTATATTAAGTAATTGTCACTATTTTGAAATATTTACCAAAATCTTTAAAGCATAAATTCAACATATGGCAAGGTATTATTCTACTTGTTCAATTAAATGGTCTTTGATTTGAAGAGCAGGATTTTCTTCCAATGTCTTGGCCAACATTCTTCCTTCAATCAATACCACCAAAACAAGTTTAATTGGCCACTCATCTTACTTGTTGTTTGGGGGAACCTTGCTGTATGCAAATTGGTTGCCAAATTTGCCCATTTAGTAACAGTGGCTACATTTCAAAAGTAATTCATTGCCAGTGAAGCACTTTGGGATGTCTGAGGACTTGCAAATTGCTGCTTTTTTTGAAGAGAGGACCATTGGCCCCTGATTAAACAATGTCTCAGTTTTAAAAATGTCATCTTTGTTTTCAAGGCCTTGCCCCTCCCTATCTTTGTAATCTCCTCCAGCCCTAAATCTCTGAGATATCAGCACTCCTTTAGTTCTGGAATCTTGTACATCACCAATTTTAATTGCTCCATCATTGGCAGCTGCCCTTTTAGCTGCCAGGGCCCTAAGTTCTAGAATTCTCTCCCTAAACCTCTCGGCCTCTCTTCCACTTTTTCCTCCTTTAAGGCACTCCTTAAAACCTACCTCTTTGACCAAGCTTTTGGTCATCTGACCTAATATCTCCTTATGTGGCTCAGTGTCATATTTTGTTTGATAATGCTTCTGTGAACCCTATGTGGCTACGTGATCACCTCTTTGACGTGGTGGAGAGGCTTGTGCACTCCAACGATCCCTTAAGTGATGCCGTAAGGAGCTCCTTGCTCCTGATAGGGACACCCATGGCAGCAAGGTGGGGGGAGGTGCCAAAGTGTGGTCCAAAAAGTCCTCAAAAGTTCAAAATGGCAACAACTTGTCCATCAAGCTGCATCATGCTTTGAGTCCAAACGCCTTAATGATGAGGCGGAGTGGTGGCAGAGAAGGAAAGGAAAGGGAGCAAATCCTGCACTCCGGATCCCACTACCTCGTGGGACGTCCTGCCCCATGTGCCCAAAGATCTGCGGGTTGAGAATTGGCCTGTTCAGTCACCTGAAGACCATTGGAAGAAACTAGCAACCTTGAGTAGACGTCATCCTCGAATCAAGTGACAGCTAACGATGACATTCCTACGAAGCACCTTTGATCATTTTATACATTAAAGGTGCTATGCAAATGCAAGTTGTTGTTAATATGATGATACATAAATGCACATTCTTTCTTTGCCTGTAAATCAATTCAATATTTTGATTTTATTTAGGTCTCTGTGACTAAGACTCAGTTTATTTTCAATCTATGTAATTAACAGTCTTGGATATGGATCATCAAACTTTAAATTGCGGGTGGCACATTAAGACCGTCTCCAGCAGAAAAATCAAGTGTCATGCTTTCCTCATTTACTTACATAAGCATTTTAAGTGCACTGACTCACTAAAGTACAGATTAGTAAAGATCCCACAGAAAAAGAACCACTCGAAAGGCTGCAATTTCAACGCATTACATTGTAGAATTTATTTTTCAAAGTGGCTCCAGACACCATTTCTATTTCTCACCTAGCTGAGCATATGACCTTCTAGATCATTGTCAGCATTCTGCCCTGCCCTTCGCTGCAGGTGAACCTCCTCTGCAGTTTGGCTTCTTTGGATAACTAAGTGGTGTAGCATGCAGCTAATGATGATCTTTGTGCTCTAATAAGTCTACTGATCTATTCAGACATTGAACTCCATGCTTTTCAAGTGTAGTATCGACAATAATCAACCTGCTGACTCAACAGGCCTGTATCTGCTACAAAGGTCACAGACTTGAAACGTTAACTGTTTCTCTCTCCAAAGATGCTGTCAGACCGGTTGAATATTTCCAACATTTTCTCTTTTTGTTTTAGATTTCCAGCATCCGCAGTATTTTGCTTTTGTATCTATTTAAAGAAGTTAGATTTCAGCAACGAAAACTCCAGCAAAATAACTTGAACTTCTGAATCAGTTCCTGAACATTCCCCTCATGGCCAGTTTTATACTGGTGATATGAGTACGTGGTATATTCATCATAAGAACACCGGAAAATTGCACCCAGCCTTGTTTTAAAGTAATTGCCACAGAATAAAATGAAGCTCTTACCCAAATGTTGTTACAATTCAGATGGGGATCAATCAAATGGTGAGCCTTTGAGACAAGAAAAGCTTGTTTTCAGCTAAAAATGACATGATAGGGGCAGCAGGTGTTGGGTGGAGGGGTGGTTGGCTGGTGGTCTTTGAATTTCCACACGGAGGATTAATCAGATCAAGATCTGCCTATACCCTGAGACTGGTTGCAGAGACCTCCCATGACCCAAGCAGACGGGGCCACAGATCCTTTCTCCAGGACTATTTCAGCATGCTAATGCTTGGTGAGGGTGGTTGGGATTGTCTCCTTGATGTAGCATCTCATAAAAGCTAGAAAGTAATCTTGCACATTTGAAAGGTGAAGGAGCATATATAGTGTACATGCACGACCTGCATTTCAACCAGTACCAGTGAGTAACTTCATCATGCAGCTGGGTTGTTTTACAATGACTTGAGATGTTCTGGCTTTGGAAGATGTGTGTGGCATGTTTTTTAAATTGTATATTGCATCATGGAGGTGTGCTCTGCTGAGATATTAGTATGCATGAGATGTGAAGAAAAAGCTGTAAGATTCTGTGAAGGCCAGGCAGAGATTGACAGACAACACTACACGGCATGTAATACTGGGCTATTGATGAGACACATGGTACTGTTAATTAGTCTTTCCTTAGATAGACTTCTCTTGTGCGTCAGTTTTCAGATCCTGCTGGTACTGTGTGGAATGATGCAGTTACATGTTTTTACAGATAATACAGCTGACATGAACTTACAGTTTGTATAGTGTGATACACCTACATGTCCTTACAGGTAGCGTAGTACCATCCAGTTACATATCCTTATAGGTTATATAGTAAGATATAGCCAAATGCCCTTATAAGGTTGCACAGTGAGCATCAGCTACATGTCCTTCCAGTTTGTATCGTGTGATACAGTTGCATTGAATTACATAGAAGTTTTAGCATAGAAACATGCCATTCGGCCCAATTGGTCTATACTAGTATTTATGCTCCTCCCACCCCTTTTCTTCTAACCCTCTCAGCATAACTTCTATTCCTTTCTCTCTAATTTGCTTATCTAGCTTCCCCTTAAATTCATCTATGCTATTTTCCTCAACTACTCCATGTAGTAGCAAGTTCCACATTCTCACCACATTTTGGGTAAAGAAAATTCTCCTGAATTTCCGATTGGATTTATTGGTGATTATCTTATATTTATGGGCTTTCGTTTAGGTCTCTCCCACAAGTGAAAATTGGATTGTATTGCTCCAAACTAATTTCCCCTAGGATTATGTTAGCAGACAGGGGTGTCATTCATCCCATCTGCCTGAGCTGGATCTGAACCAAGATTCCCAGAAGTAAAAGTACATTGTGTTATTAAATCCCTATGACCTAGCATGGGCCTTGTACTTGTTTGTGACATACTTTTATCCTTGACATACTTGTCCTGAGGTTTGCTACAATGCAATACCTCTGCAAGTCAGTAACAGGTGTTACCAGTGGTGGAGTTGGGAAGATTTTTTTTGTGCTGCCTCTACTCCTCTGCTGTCGAGTGTCAAAAAGGTCTGAGGTTGTACAGTTTTTATTGCTTGATACAGCTAAATATCCTTAGAGTTTGTATAGTTTAACACAGCTACATGTCCCTACACATTGTATAGTGTTATACAGACACATGTCCTTACAGACTGTATAGCGTAACACAGCTATATGCCCTTACAAATTGCATAGTGTGTTACAGTTACAGTTCCCTACAGATTGTATAGTTTAATACAGCTACATGTCCCTACAGATTGTGTACTGTGATATAGCTACATGTCCTACAGATTGTATAGTTTGTTGCAGCTATATGTCCTTTCACCTTGTTTCATATGATACAGCTATATGCCTTTACAGTTTATATAATAGTCATAGAGTCACAGAGTCATTTTACTTTATTCTTTCATTGGATGCTGGTGTCGCTGGCTAAGCCAGCATTTATTGCCAATCCCAAATTACCCTTGAGAAGTGGTGGTGAGCCGCAGAGAAGGAAGCCATTCGGCCCATTGAGTCAATGCCAGCTCCCCATGGAGCTATCAGGCCAGTCCCATTCCCCCACTTGATCCCCTTAGCCCCACAAGTTTAGTTCCTTCAAGTGGCCATCCAATTTCCATCTGAAGTCAATGATTGTCTCTACTTCCACCACCCTTGTGGACAGTGAGTTCCAGGTCATTACCACCTGCCGCAAAAAAGGTTCTTCCTCACATTTCCCCTGCATCTCCTGCCCAATACCTTCATGATACAGTTATAAACAGGTTGCATAGTTCATATAGATACTCTTAACAGCTTTTATCATATAACGCAGTTGCATTTTCTTAAAGTACACATGACTTTGATTCGTTTGAAATAATAGCATGTGGAAAATCATGAGCTATGTCAATGTTTTATTTCTTCCAGTTTTGTTAATGTCATTTTTGTTTGCATTAATTTTCTTAAACATCAAAATTAATCCTTCTCCCAACCCACTCATCCTATTACAGCCTGTTTCAATTTTTCAAGGTGATTTATGATTCTAGATGGCACTTGTGCTCTTAAGGGCTTTAGAAATATGAAATTGCACATATATGTACCGATCATTCTTATTTTTTACAGTTTAGTAATGCGTGATTGTCCTTATTATAAATGATTAGATTATGGCATTGCAAGTGTCCCTGATGGTTACATAATCTTGCACACCTTCTTTGACAATTTCCTTTTCTATTCGACTGCTGCTGCTGTTCTCTGACTGATTGACTGTAGTGTCACACAGCATTATTATGCACCTGCATGAAAATATTTGCTGATCATCCTCGGGCAGCAATAAAAACAGAAAATGCTGGAAACCCAGGTTAATCAGCAAAATAAGCAAAAGCAGATATTGACTCAAAACATTAATTTAACTTTTCCTTTCTCAGGTGCTGCCTGATGTGCATTTCTTGCACTTTCAGTTTTTATTTCAGATTTCAAGAATTTGTGTTTTCCTTCTTATCTCCCCTGGGGTGGATTGTGATCAGCACAATGTCAAAGTTAAAAACGGAAATCTTTTTAAATGACTAACGTGCAAAACGACAATCCATTTATACGAGTGAGCTTGACTTGAGGTATGTTTTCCCCAGCTGCAGTGATTTGACACTGAGATCATCAGCTGTAGCTTCACCTGTGTTACTTGGAAAGCAGAAATAAAAGAACTGGATTATATTTTCCATGGCTCGTGGCACGGAGGTTGGCATTAAAGGAGGTATAAAACTGGGAAAATGGCATTAGCACCTATTCCAATTTTCTAACTTGTGGAAAAGTAATTGATTAGGACCAACAGTCCATCATTATTTTAATGCCCAATTTTTCAGAATTTCATTTAATTGTTTGTATTTCTGTTTTAGTACTACTTTGATTTTTTTTTCAGTTTCTGTGATCCTCTTGCTATCATTGCAGCAGCTCATGTACTGAACAAAGAAATATTATAAGGCTGAATGTGGGTTATAAAGTGGCATTTGGAATTCAATGATAATAAGTGTGAGATGACACATTTTAGTAAAAGAAAACACAGCAGTAATTATGCTCTGAATGAAAGGAGCAGAGGGAGGTGGGGGTACAGGTTCTCAAAACATTAAAGGCTAATAGAATTGTAGATTTATCTCAAAAAGTATAGAACATAAAAGCCAAGAGGTAATTTTGAGCCAATATAAAACTCCAACAGGACCTCAGTTAAAGTACTGTCTGCAGTATTGGGTTCTATACCATTGGAAATTATATTGAGACTTTAGAGAGGGTACAACACAGAGTCACAAGGATGCTACCTGGTTTGAGGAAATATGAGGCAAGACTTGAAACATAGGATCTTTTTTGTTAGAACATTGTGTTTTATGGGTCATTATAATAAAAGTTTTAAAATTATTGAAGGATATGGCAGGACAAATAGAAGCAGACTGTTTCCAGTAATTAAGGGCCTAAAGTGCAAGATTAAATGTAAGTGACTTAGAACAGAGAGCAGGAGACATTTCTTGACACAAATTAGTTGTGAGGCACTGAAATTCACTTCCAGTGTTAATGGTTGATGCAACAACTATGTCAACATTCAAGATTGGATTGGATAGGTGGATGAAGGAAAATTAGATGAAAGGAATACAGGTATAGGGTGGGTAAATGTAATTAGAACTATTTGCTCATGTGGAGGTAAACGCCAACATGGATTGTTTGGGATAACTGGCCTGTTACCATGTGTAGCTTCCATGTACATGTAAAACTTACTGAGATTACGGAGGGTTTACAACGGTGCTTAGCAATAACAGCCATCCTGTATCCATAGTCATATCCTGCTGAAAACTATTCATCAACTTCCTGAATTATGGAATATGTTATTGTAGCAAATATGCAAGTAATTCATGCCCTTGACAAAACATTCATCTGATGCATATTTTGGACACATTTTTTCTTACAGTTGTTCTGAATTAAAAAGAAACATTCTTGGGCTGTGGATGTTGCTGACACAGCAGAATTTTCTGGACTTAGAAAATTTCAGCAGTCCCTACCCTGTTTGCAGCAGCAGTGGCTTTTCGGTTCAAAATTCCGGAAGGCAGCCAATTAAGAACCTCTGGGATCACCATCCAATTAGGGATGGCAGGCAGGTTCAGGAGGTCGATTCAGCGCAAGGGTGGCTGGCAGCCTTCTCTGTGTCTGCAGTGAGAGTGCTGCTGAGGTGAATGCAACAGGAGTGGGAGGAACGCAATGGAGGCACAATCAGTCTGATGGGAGCGGCTACCATGCATCACCCCCAGCACTATTGGAAACATCAGTATCGAAGAGCTCCTCACACAATGGCAAATTTCTGCCAGCAGAAGACTTCAGCCTTGCCGTTTTCTGCTGTTAAATAAATATATAGCCTTGAACTCTCACACTGCTCCAACTTCCTGCTGTGCAGCCACTTTCTCTGAGTTGCTGAGATGTTGACACAGTGTGAGGCCTGTGCAATTCTGGGAAAATTGCAATGTCAGTGGAAGATTGCAGTTAGTTGCTTGATTATCCACTTCAATGGATGTTCTGCTACTACCAGGCGGGTTGCTGACATTGGACTTAGCGACTGGAGGTGGGAACAAGTCTTATTGCAAGGGGGATGGAATATAAAAATGGAATATAAAAGTAAGGAAGTTTTGCTAGAGTTGTACAGGGCATTGGTGAGATCACATCTGGTGCATGTGCTTTTGGTCTCCTTACTTAAGCAAGGATGTAATTGCATTAGGAGCAGTTCAGAGAAGGTTCACTCAACTGATTCCAGGGATGAGGAAAGATTGGACAAGTTGGGCCTGTATCCATTGGAGTTTAGGAGAATGAGAGGTGATCTTATTGAAGCATATAAGATCCTGAAGGGAATTGACAGGGTGGATACTAAGAGGATGTTTCTCCTTATGGGAGAGACTAGAACTAGGGGACACAGTTAAAAAATAAGGGGTCTCCCATTTAAGACACAGATGAGGAGAAATTTTTTCTCTCAGAGGATTGTTAGTCTGCGGAATTCCCTTCCCCAGACAGCAGTGGAGACAGGGTTGTTGAATATTTTGAAGGCTGGGTTAGATAGATTCTTGATTGACAAGGGAACCAAAGGTTATAGCGGGTAGACAGGAAAGTAGAGTTGAGGCCACAAACAGATCAACCATGATCTTATCAAATGGCAGAGAAGGTTTGAGGGGCCAAATGTTGGCAAACCGGCCCAATGCATTTTTCTCTAATTTTGCTCACTCCCGCCTGCCTCCAAACCTGCCTGCAAGGTCCATCCTTAGTGCCCCAGAGGCCAATTGAGGCTCTTAAGTAGCCTATTAATGGCCATTTAAGGGCCGTCACTGGATCTTACCAGTGGTGGGGGGGGGGTGCCTCCGCCATATAGCGAGGACACCTTGTAACACGAGGCACACTCCCTGTGGGCTTGGGGGTGCATCCCTCCTCCGTCGGCAATCTGTGGCCCATGGAGTATCCCCACCGGGAACCACTTTACACCCCCTGGGACCCCTGGATTGCACGACCATTCCCCCACACTCATTGCCAGGGCCTTGCGGATCGGCCCTGGCAACCCCGCCTCACTTACCTGAAGGCTGGGGTTCCAGCACTGGGCCTGTGTCCAATGCCTCTGCAGTATCAGCAATGGCCACTGCTCCCAGTGGCGCTGCTGATACTACTGAGCTGCCAGCCTTCTGATTGGCTGGCAGCTCTTCGAGGTGAGATCCCTGTGTTTAAAGGGATGGAGATCCCGGCTCGTGAAACTTCAATTTAAAAAGACCGGAGGATCACACTGGGGGTGGGGGGTGAAAAGGCAGAGGCAGGCTTTCCATCGCCTTTTTGACCCAGTGCCAGGAGCCCTGCCTCCAACACAAAATCCTGGCCATTTATGGCACAGAAGGAGGCCATTCAGCTCATCCAAGTCCATGTCAGTTCTCCACAGAGCTATACAGTCAGTCCCACTCCCCTGCTCAATCCCCGTAGCCCTGCAAGGCTATTTCTCTCAGATGGCCATCCAATTTCTTCTTGAAGTCATTGATTGTCTCCGTTTCTACCATCCTTGTGGGCAGTGAGTTCCAGGTCATTACCACCCGCTGCATAAAAATGTACTTCCTCATATTCCCCCTGCATCTTTTGACCAAAACTTTCAATCTGTATCCCCTAGTCCTTGTACAATTTGTTAATGGGAACAACTTTGCCTTGTCTAACTTATCTAAGTCTGTCATCTCCCCTCAATCTCGTTTGTTCTAAGGAGAACAAACCCAAGCTTTTCCAGTCTAGCCTTGTGACTAAAATCCTCCATCTCTGGAACCATTCTGGTAAATCTCCTCTGTACCCTCTCAAGGATGCTTACATCCTTCCTGAAGTGTGGTGACTGTAGTATAATGTGATATAGGTTGTTGCTAGGTAGTTTATGTAAATTGACTGTAAGCATCATTGCAGGATGTGATGTCACGGAATGTACAGAACCTAGTGTGAGGAGTATTGTAATGGAAGCCATTGATGCTGGATGTTTATAAATGAACTCTAGTTACCTTAACCCCCAGACTAATACCTTTATTCGGTACAAGAAGTATAGTAACCCAGATATTACATGGTGGCAGCAGAAAAGCGATTGTAGAAGAGAAGAAACAAAAACATTGAAAAACAGAAGATGGAAAAGCCATTGCCCTTGCCAATGAACTTCAAGCAGGTAGTAAGTCTGAACCAACCCGACGCATGGCCAAAATAGGTTCGAGAAGTACCATTCTGCATCGGATTTAGCACAGAGACCAGACAAGGATCAGGTCAGTACATTGTCGGGTGAGTATGCAGACGACATTCTGATAACCCAAGGAATCGATGAGAAGCAGACTATTTAGGCTGAAGTTATAAAAGCTTTGGAAGAATATTTCCAGATCAGGAAAAACATTATTGTTCAATGGGCAATGTTTAATAAGCGCACCCAGAGAAAAGGGAATATTTTTATTTTAAAGATACAGCACTGAAACAGGCCTTTTGGTCCACCGAATCTGTGCTGACCAACAACCACCCATTTATACTAACTCTACAGTAATCCCATATGCCTGACCACCTACCTACACTAGGGACAATTTATAACAGCCAATTTACCTATCAACCTGCAAGTCTTTGGCAGTGGGAGGAAACCAGAGCACCCGGAGAAAACCCACGCAGACACAGGGAGAACTTGCAAACTCCACTCAGACAGTACCCAGAATTGAACCCGGGTCCCTGGAGCTGTGAGGCTGCGGTGCTAACCACTGCGCCACTGTGCCACCAAAAGCATTGACTCCTTTATCAATAACCTATACAAGATCGCAGAAGATTGCGAATATGGAAGCTTGCGGGAGGAGTTGATTCGAGATAGAATTGTAGTCAGGGTTATTGATGACACGCTGTCAGATCAACTACAGTTGAGGGAAGACTTGAGTTTACAAAAAGCCATTTGATTGAGCAGACAGGTGGAGGATAGAAAATTCAACCCATCAATGGTTTGCGGGGACAGGGAGAGTCCAATCTTGAAGGCATTAGACTCAGTGGAGTTTGTGAAAAAAAAGGAACAGAAGGGCACCAAAAAGCAAGAAAGGAAGGAAAGGCATCTAGAGGCAGCAGCAGGGAATTAACCTAGATATGACCGAGAGGGGCACCATCGGGAAAATTGCCCAGCCAGGGAGGTGGAATATGCTATGTAAAAAAAAAAGGAGCATTTCCAGACTATGGGCTGGTTTTCTTCTCCCACTGCTGTCAATCACATGGAGAGGGCAGGCTCTCCGATGGTGTCAGCTGCCTGTGCACAGATGCTAATGCCATTTTTAAAGCCAGCCAGCGCTGCTGGGTCATTTAAATTTTTAAAGGGCTACCCCCTCCCCCACCGCAGTGTACCACCGATAACTCTATCACCCTATCCCCCCCAATAAAAATTAAATTCAACATTTGCCCTCCACTCCTCCCAAAAAACACGACCTATCCAGCCCCTCAAACTGATCAAAGTGCAGAGGTCTCCCCTTCCCACCCTCCCCTACACTAGTAATTTGCATTAGAGCCCGTTCCCCCGTGCCCCCCCCCACACTGCACTAAAAATCATAAGCTCCCCCCTTCCCCACAATGGTGGTGCCTGCTTTCCCTGGACAGGAATGTGCCGGCCACTGCTTTGAAGATCGCAGCCCGAAGGTAAGATTTTATTTAAATGTATTAATTTCATTAAATATGTTAATCCGGGTCCCGTCGCCCAGTGGCGGGGGAGCCTCCACGGAGCCTCACAGCTGCTGGGTAGATTGGGCCCGGCACTCCTGGTGCGGGCTCCGTGGCTGGCCGGTGCCGGATCGATCTTCCGCCCTACCCGACATGGAGCCCAATGTCGGGAGCTCAGTAAAATCCCGGCCTAGTGTCGTAGCAAGAAGCAAGTACTGCAGACCAGCAAAGGGACAAATCATTTACACAAGAGAATAAACGAAGTACAAGATGAGCAAATGATTGAAACTCCTTTCTTAGGAGAAATACAAGGAGCAAATGAAAATTGATGGACAGCAGATATCATGGTAGGAGAAAATAAAGCTAGCTTTAAGTTAGACACAGGGGCAGCAGTTTCTGTTCTATCAGATCAGGAACCACAGCTAAGGAAGGGAAGCTTTAGAACAACAAAGAAGAAGCTATATGGGCTTGGAGGCAGAGAGCTGAATGTTATAGGGGAACTGAGAACGACTTTAAGGTACAAGAATGAAGAGAATCCCGAAACACTGTATATTATTGAGAATCAGAGTTGTTCATTACTCAGCAGGAAGGCTTGCAGCAACCTACAACTGTTATGTAGGGTAGAAGAAATTAAGGGAAAAGAGAAGCAGCCAAGCTATTTAGAGGATTGGCAACAGAATATCACATCACTCTGAGAAAAGGTCCCACACCCACTCCTGGCAAAGGTGAAAAAAGAAATGGAAGCAATGCAGAACCAAGGAGTGATATCAGCAATAATTAAACCTACGAGATGGTGCTCTGGTATTGTTCCAGTAAAGAAACCAAATGTATCCATAAGAATCTGTGCACACCTTACTCAACTGAGTAAAGCAGTGGAGAGAGAGATCCACCCAATGTCAAGGATCCTGAAAGGCTTAGAGAGGATAATCTGTCACATGAACAGCATCCTAATTCATGGAGCAAACCAGAAAGAACACGACACAAGGGGAGGAGCAGTATTACAAAGATTAGAAGGAACAGGTCTCACATGGAATGAGAAGTTTGTGTTTTGACAACCAACAGTGAGGTTCCTTGGTCACATAATTGATGGGTCAGGTAGCAAGCAGATCCACAGAAGACGAAGGCAATAAAAGATTTCCCAGAACTAAGGAACATATCTGAACTACAAAGATTCATGGGAATGGTGAATCAGGTAGGGAAATTCTTACCAAATTTAGTAACTATAAATAAGCCTTTGTGACAACTGCTAAAGTGCAATAATATCTGGTGTTGGGGAGAAAGCCAGAAAAAATTCTTTGAGAAAATCAAACAGATGTTAACTTCATCAGAGGTGTAAGTGCACTAAGATCCATGGCTAACGACAATAATTTTGGCACATGCAGTACAGTACTACATGTGTGTAGACTAGATCCTGACAGTGATCATTTTATATTTTTTATATAAATACTGTATAATTTATAATAATTAATCACTCAGGACCTTCCTGGTCTCTGCATCTCAGCTGCTCACTGGATAAACTTGCAGCAAGTATTTCAACCTGTAAAGCAGGAGTCTAGGTAATGTATGATGATATTTATGAGCTTTCGGGCAAATGCTGTGTTTATTTTAAGCAATACAGATACTGGTACAGTGTGGCACAACCTGTCTGGGCACAACTCCATGGGTTTCTGTTTAACTCATGACCAAACAATCACTGACTTCGTGGCTCCAATCTTCATCTTTTTAAACAACCTTTCAAGTCCAATGAATACTGAGTATGTCCAACCTGGCCCGACCCAGATTCGGCCCGACCCGACCTGGGCCCGAAAGCCGGAACCGGAAGAGCGACTTGACTTGACCCGAACCCAACACATATCGTTGGGTCCCATCGGGTTCAGGTCGGGTAGCAGGCCTTTACTACACAGCACTGCTGGGCCTCACTATAGCTGACACTGGGATGGAATCTTCCCTCAAGGCAACCAAAATCTTTTTGGTTCGTGCGTAGATTTATTCGATCTCAGTGGCGAGTGTCGTCACTGTGCCGCTGACCATGAGCTCAGGCCTAATGGACTGGAATTTGCAGCCCCCACGATGTCGAGGGTTGTGGTGGGGGGGTGGGGCAGAAAATGCCTCCGGCAGAGGCCCGCCTCGGGCCTCAACACCGGGAAGGCCCAGCCTGATATTGCCAGCGCTGGCGAGGCCTCGTGGCGGCCCCCTCGCCGCTTGCAACGGAAGCCAAGTCTACATATGAAAGCAAATTCAAATAGCTGCATTTATGAACGTCATGCTCCCACCGTCCACGCTGCACCAATATTAGTGCCGGTGGCTGGCACTGCCGCACCTTCGGATCCCCAATCGGGGATCTGAGGCAGAAAACTGGTGGGGAGAGGGGAGCAGGTAAGTTTCTCAGTGCGGGGGGTTGCGGGGGGGGGGGGGTGGAATTTGGTAAAACAAATTTCATTGGTCTAGGGAGTGGTGGGAAGGGGTAAAGTTTAAAGTTGATGAACTTTGGGGGGATTGGTCAGGAGCACAAGGTAGGTTCTTTGACGGGGGGAGAGGGCAGGTTATTATTCACATGGTTATTGGGGGGTGCTGGGAGAGGGTCAGGATACATTTATTTCTTATTGTAAAAGCACTGTATCTTCAAAAATTAAAATGTAATGTAGGGTTCGAAGCCCTTTAAAACTGGCATCAGCACCTGCGCAGTGGCACCTGACGCTGTTACTGGGATGAGGGGGTGGACTTTGGAACCCTTTCAAAGTAATGGTGAGATGTTGTCTAGATTTACACCACAATATTATATTGTATTGCCACTATTACTACAAGTAGCATGAGTCAGCAAAAATAAATGTAAATGAGCAGCAGTTAATAGGCTCAGTTTACCTCCCGGGAGCAGAGAGCAGTCGGACCTGTATGAAAACGCCTGGAACCGGGAGCGAATAAATTCAGCGCGAGGCTATGGGCCTTCACTTACCTTCCGGAGCGGAGAGCAGTCAGACCTGTGCCGAGAGCAGTCGGACCTGTGCCGAGAGAAGTCGGACCTGTGCCGAGAGCAGTCGGACCTGTGCCTACAGCAGTCGGACCTGTGCCTACAGCAGTCGGACCTGTGCTGAGAGCAGTCCAGGCGTGCTGGAGTTTTGAAAAAAAATGTCAACAGTGACATTACAGGAAAGCTGTAAGGTGATTGGTTGGTGAGTAATAACTGTTAGGAAATAACTCTAAATTGCTCGGTAAGTAACTAAAGTAAAGAAAAAGGTCTACAGTTCTTTTTTTTTAATATAGTAGGTAATGTTTTTTTTTTAGGGAATCAAGGTTCCTAGTGTAAATAGTCTAATTTTTGGGTAATTTAGGGGAGTAAAAACAGAGTGAGAAAAAACAAATAGTGACATCACAGGAAAACCATAAGTTCATTGGTTGGTAAGTAACTGCTAATTTGAATTACCTATTCTAAGTTGATTTCAGATTAAAGGTGAATAGGAGAAATATTTTACAGATTAAAAACTAAAGACCAGTCAGAAATTTAAAAAACAAATTAAATGTATTGTACCTGCATGATGTGGGAGCTGGTCCCCATTGTGGTTCCTGGTGACCACATCTGTAGCAAGTGTTGGCTGCTCGAGGAACTCCGGCTCAGAGTTGATGAGCTGGAGTCTGAGCTTCGGAAACTGCGACACATCAGGGAGGGACAGAGTTATCTGGACGCTGTGTTTCAGGAGACAATCACACCCCTTAGGTTAGCTACCTTGAATTTGGCCAGTGGTCAGGGACAGGAGGGTATGACTATGAATGAAGCAGGTAGAGGGATCCAGGAGGTAGTGTTGCAGGAGCCTTAGCCCTTCTCCTGATTCAACAGGTTCGAGATTCTTGCTCCCTGTGTGGACGAGAGCAGGGACTGTAGGGAGGATGAGCAAACTGACCACAGCACCGTGGTACAGGGAGCCATTCAAGTGGGGGGAGAAAAGAGAAATGTAGTCATAATCGGGGATAGTATAGTTAAGGGCATAGACACTGTTCTCTGTGGCCAGGATCAAGAGTCCTGAAGGCTCTGTCGCCTACCTGGTGCCAGGGTTCGGGATATCTCATCTGGGCTGCAGAGGAACCTGGAGTGGGAGAGGAAAGATCCAGTTGTCGTGGTCCGTGTAGGTACCAACGATATAGGTAGAATGAGGTTAGAGGTTCTGCTGAGGGAATATGAGCAGCTAGGGGCTAAATTAAAAAGCAGAACCAAAAAGGTAATAATCTCCGGATTACTACCTGAGCCATGAGCTAAATGGCACAGGGTCAATAAGATTAAAGAAGTAAATGTGTGGATCAAAGATTGGTGTGGGAGAAATGGGTTCGAATTCGTGGGAGAAATGGGTTCGAATTCATGGGACATTGGCACCAGTACTGGGGAAGGAGGGAGCTGTTCTGATGGGACAGGCTCCACCTGAATCATGCTGGGACCAGAGTCCTGGCGAATCGCATAACTAGGGCTGTAGATAGGGCTTTAAGCTAAATAGTGGGGGGGGGGGGGGTGGGGGAGGGTTCAGTTACATGGAAAATTAGGAAGTCAAAGTTAAAGGAGAAGGTAGGAGTGCAGGTTAGTGATGAGGCTGATTGTTACCAGAAAATAAAAGGAAGAGACAGAACGTGTGAACGTCATATTGCACCAAGCAATCATACAAGAGTAGGGAAATTTGATAATAGAACAAACTTAAAGGCTTTGTATCTGAATGCACAAAGCATTCGGAATAAAATTAATGAGTTAACAGCGTGAATAGAGACGAATGCGTATGACTTAGTGGCGATTACTGAGACATGGTTGCAGGGAAACCAGGTTTGGGAATTGAATATCCAAGGGTACTCAGTATTTCGGAAGGATAGGCAGGAAGGAAAAGGAGGTGGTGCAGTAAAGGAAGAGATCAGTGCTGTAGTGAGAAATGATATAGACACTGGAGATCAAGACGTAGAATCAATCTGGGTAAAAATAAGAAATAGCAAGGGAAAGAAGTCCCTGGTGGGAGTAATCTATAGGTCCCCAAACAGTAGTTCTTCAGTGGGGCACAGTTTAAACCAAGAAATACTGGGGGCTTGTAAGAAAGGTACAGCAATAATCATGGGTGATTTTAATATGTATATAGGCTGGATTAATCAAATTGGCAAGGGTAGCCTCGAGGGAGAGTTCATTGAATGTATTAGAGATTGTTTTTTGGAGCATGGAAAAAACATCCATGGCGAAGCAAGGAAGTTAAGGATAACATAAAGACAAAATCTAAGCCATACCATAAAGCAAAGGCCAGTGGCAGGCTGGAAGATTGGGAAACTTTTAAAGACCAACAAAGGGTTACTAAAAAAGTAATAAAAAGAGCAAAAGTAAATTATGAAAACTAGTGTAAAATGTAAAAACGGATAGCAAAAGCTTCTATAAGTATATAAAAGGGAAGAGAATAACTAAAGTGAATGTTGGTCCCTTGGAGGATGTGACTGGGGAGTTAATAGTGGGGAACACAGAAATGGCAGAGACACAATCAGTATTTTGCTTCAGTTTTCATGCTGGAGGACACCAGTACCATCCCAATAGTAACAGGTAATGCAGAGGTTATAGAAAGGGAGGAACTTAGAACAATCATCATCACTAGGGAAAAAGTACTGAGCAAACTATTGGGATTGAAGGCAGACAAGTTCCCAGGGCCTGATGGCCTACATCCTAGGGTCTTAAAGGAAGTGGCAGTGGAGATAGTGGATCCATTGGTTATAATATTCCAAAATTCCCTGGATACAGGAAAGGTTCCAGTGGATTGGAAAAATGTTAATATAACGCCCTTATTCAAAAAGGGAGGGAGGTAGAAAGTAGGAAACTATAGACCAGTTAGTTTAATATTTGTCATTGGGAAATTGCTAGAATCCATTATTAAGGAAGTAATAACAGGACACTTAGAAAGTCAAAACGCAATCCATCAGAGTCAGCATGGTTTTATGAAGGGTAAATCGTGTTTGACTAATTTGCTAGAGTTTGTAGATGTAGCATATCTGGACTTCCAGAAGGCATTTGATAAGGTGCCACACAAAAAGTTAATACACAAGGTAAGATCACATGGGGTTAGGGGCAATTTATTCGCTTGGATAGAGGATTGGCTCACCAACAGAAAACAGAGAGTCGGGATAAATGGGTCCTTTTCTGGTTGGCAAGAGGTGGGGTGCCACAGGGTTCGGTCCTCGGGCCCCAACTATTTACAGTCTATATTAATGACTTGGATGTAGGGATAGAAGGTACTATAGCCAAATTTTCAGGTGAGACTAAAATAGGTGGGATAGTAAGTTACAATAAAGAAATAAGAAATTTACAGATGGATATGGATAGGTTAGGTGAATGGGCCAAAATTGGCAGATGGAGTTTATAGTGGATTAGTGTGAGGTTATCCATTTTGGTTGGAAGAATAGAAAGGCAAATTATTATCTAAATGGAGAGAAATGGAGAGCACTTCAGAGTGCTTTGGCGCAGAGGGATCTGGGTGTCCTCGTGCATGAATTGCAGAAAACTAGTGTGCAGTTACAGCAGGTAATAAGGAAGACAAATGGAATTTTAGCATTTATTGCTAAAGGAATAGAGTATAAAAGTAGGGAAGTGTTGCTGCAACTGTACAAGGAATTAGTGAGACTGCACCTGGAGTATTGCATACAGTTTTGGTCCCCTTACTTGAGGATGGATGTAGTTGCATTGGAGGCAGTTCAGGGGAGGTTCACTAGATTGATTCCAGAGATGTGGGGTTTGTCTTATGAAAAGAGATTGAGCAGTTTAGGCCTTTACTCTCTCGAGTTTAGAAGAATGAGAGGAGATCTAATTGAGGTATATAAGATGATTAAGGGGATTGACAAAGTAGACGTAGAGAGGATGTTTCCTCTGGTGGGGCAATCTAGAACAAGAGGTCATAGTTTTAGGATAAGGGGTAGCAGATTTAAAACAGAGATGAGGAGAAATTACTTCTCTCAAAGGGTCGTGAGTCTGTGGAATTCACTAACCCAGAGTGCGGTGGATGCCGGGACATTGAGTAAATTGAAGGAAGAGATAGACAGATTTTTAACTAGTAATGGGTTGAAGGGTTATGGAGAATGGGCAGGAAAGTGGAGTTGAGGCCGAAATGAGATCAGTCATGATCGTATTGAATGGCGGAGCAGGCTCGATGGGGTGAATTGCCTACTCCTGCTCCTAGTTCTTATGTTCTTATAACATTTGTTTCTGAATCAAAATGTTGTGGGTTTAAGCTGTATAATAGAGGAGTACCACCTTGTCAGAGGTACCATCCTTCCAGTGAGAGCTTCCAGCTGCCTGTCTTTTCAATTCTCCATCCTGCTCCAATCCGACCTCCCTGTTACAAAAGCAAAATACTGTGGATGCTGGAAATCTGAAACAAAAACAGAAAATGCTGGAAATACTCAGCAGGTCAGGCAGCATCTGTGGAGAGAAAAACAGAGTCTATGTGACCTTTCATTAGAACTGGCAAAAGTTAGAAATATAATAGGTTTTGAGTAGGTGAAAGGTGGGTGCAAGGGCGGGGAGGGTGGTATTTGTAAAGATTGTTTTCTATTTAAGCTTCTCCCTTAATTTCTTGCTTGCCATAATGTTCCCTAGGTTAGGACGAGCTGCCAGAGGATTGGAGAGTGGCAAATGTGACTCCCTTATTCAAGAAAGGGTGTAAGGACATTCCTAGCAATTGCAGGCCAGTTTGTTTAACATCTGCGGGGGATAAGATTTTAGAAATAATAATCTGGGAAAAAAATGAACAGGCACTTGGAGAGGTTTGAGTTAATTAAGGATAGTCAGCATGGATTTGTAAAAGGCAGATTATGCTTGACTAATTAATTGAATTTTTTGATGAAGTAACAAAGAAGGTCAATGAAGGGAATGCGGTGCATGTTTTCTCTGTGGAGTTTAAGAAAGCATTTGCTAAAGCACCACATAAAAGGCTGGTTAACAAAATTGAAGCTCATGGAATAGATGGACCAATTGGAAAAAAAATTTGCTTAAGGACAGAAAACAGCAAGTTGTGCTAAATGGTTGATTTTAGACTGGAGGATGGTAGACAGTGGTGTTCCCCAAAGGTCAGTGCTAGGACCACTGCTTTTTTTGCGACATATAAATGACTTGGATCTTGGAATACAGGGTAGAATTTCAAAATTTGCCCATGATACCGAACTTGGAGGAGTGGCAGACAGTGAAGATGATATGAATCGCCTGCAACAGGATGTACATAGGCTAGCAGAATGGGCAGATGCAATTTTCTACAAGAGAGGTGTGAGGTGCTGCATTTTGACAGAAGGGATAGGGTGAGGCAATAAAGACTAAATTAATGGCACAGTTCTAAAGGGTGTGCAGGAACAGAGGGACCTGGGGGTGCATCTGCACTGATCTTTGAAGGTGGCAGGACATATTGAGAGAGTGGTAAGCAAAGCATATCGGATCTTGGGCTTCATAAATAGAGGCATTGTGTACAAAAGCAGGGAAGTTATGCTGAACTGTTATAAAGCTCTGGTTAGGTCCCAAATAGGGTATTGTGTCCAGTCTGGTCACCACACTTTAGGAAAGGTGGGAAGGTCCTTGAGAGGGTGCAGAGGAGATTTACCAGAATGCGTTCAGGGATGGGGGACTTTTGTTACAAGGTTAGGTTGGAAAAGCTGTGGTTGTTATCTCTGGAACAAAGGAGATTGAGGGGAGATTTGATAGAGGTGTACAAGATTATTATCAGCTTAGATAAGTTAGACAAGAAAAATTGTTCCCATTAACTGATAGTACAAGAACAAGGGGACACAGATTGAAGGTTTTCCGCAAGAGATGCAGTGGGAATGTGAAGAAGAACGTTTTTACACTGCAAGTGGTAATGACCTGGAACATCGCTGCCCATGAGGGTGGTTGAAGTGGAGACGATCAATGTTTTCAAAAGGAAATTGGATTGGCACTTGAAGGAAATAAACTTGCATGGCTACGGGGATTGAGCGGGGCAGTGGGACTAAGTGGATTGTTCTGTGAAGAGGCGGCAAGGGCTTGAAGGCCTGAATGGCCTCCTTCCATAATGTAAATGACTCTGTGACACGATGCATGTTCCAATCTTTATTTTGGTTTCTGTACAATGATTCAAATGTGATTTGTATTCCCTGCATTGTTGTCTGCGGGAATTCTTCAATCTGATTGGCAGATCAGCCTGCCTGCTGCCTGTCCTGTTGCTGGACACCACAGATCCCCTATGATGGGGCCAAATTAAAGTGACATCGGAAATGAGGACTCTGTAAGAGCCCACTAATTTTTTGTGGGCAGCTTTCCTGAGGGTCAGCAGCAAGCACTATCCCTACGCTACTGTCTGTAAAATCTTGGTCAAAAATAAAACATAGAATGGCTTTGTCACATCAGTTTTCATGTTGTCACAAAGTTCAAATAATAAAGTTAATGTTTTTTACATAATGGACCTTTGGTAATGCTGACAAACATAGAATTTCACTTCTTTGATACTATGGCTGGGAGTTAACGAGGAGGCGGTGGCCCCGATCACTGGCAGGAAAGTCGGGGGTGAGCCCACCTCCATCAGCCCTGGAAGCCACAACTATATTTTATGGTCCTCAGGCAGTTAGTTGCCTGAGGTCATGGTTTCCACCCCTCGAAGGCAGGATGTGCTGCCTCCAAGAGCGGTCGGCCAATAAGAGGGCCAGCATCTCTTCAGTCCCAGAATCGCCACCGGGAGCAGTGGCCACTGCTGGGATTGCAGCAGTCCCTGGAGCAGCATCCATTGAGGAGGCCTAGAGTGTAAATAAGTGGCATCAGGAATCGCCGGGGTCAATGAGACAGGCCCTGGCGATGTGCTGTGGGGGTCAATTGCAAGGGTGTGGGGGGGGGGGGCGCATTCCAATGGAGGTGGCACTTGCCCCTGCTGGAGGGTGGGGGGTTCTTCCGTGGGTGCCTAATCAGGAGGGACCCCCACCATGGGCATAGGGAGGCCATCAGGTTTTAGTGGGTTGCCTCCCCAAGTGGCAAAGTGTCCATACGCTGCTGGTAAAATACCAGCGGTGGCAGGAAGAGGCCCTTAGGTGACCATTGATTTGCCACTTAAGGGTCTTAATTGACACAAGGGTGGGCAGGCTGCACGCCACCTCCCCTGCCACTAGTAAAATACCACCCAAGCCGGGTGGGTGACAGGGACAGTGCCCCTGCCATCCCACCCGATTTTATGCATCTCCCCGCCCAGTCCCGGAGTGGGGGACATAAAATTCCAGCCTATAACTGCATATTTTTGGAGCTAAATGGCATTGACTTCAACAACAACTTACATTTGTACAGTACCTTTAACGTAATAATCGTCCCAAGAGAGCAAGTTAAGAATCAACAGGAAAAAATGGTTGAAAACTAAGGTGTTAAGGAAATCTTTCAAAGCAAAGGGGGATTTAACAAGGCAAAAGGTTTTAGGATAGGAGTTCCAGAAGATGGGACCTAAACAATTGCAAGATCTGCCAGCAGCTGAGGAACAATGAGAGGGAGATGTACAAAAGCCCAGGTTTGGAGGATTGGAGAATGGGCTAGAGGAGGTTACTGAAATAGGGTGGGACAAGGTCATGAAGGGATTAGCAATTTAGAACAAGGATTTTAAGCCTGTTGAATTGGTAAGGAGAATATTTGAGAAGTTGAGTCTTGAAGGAATTAAAGCATGGTTAAAGTTTCAGTTTCAGAAAGCAAACATAGGGTTCAGGCGAGCAATTTTACAGAAGTGAAAATATTCTGTCTTAGTGATGAATTGGATTTGAGGTTTTGAAGCACAACTCATAGAATCATAGAATGTTTACAGCACAGAAAAATGCCACTTGGCCCATCGTGTCTGTGCCAGTCGAAAAACGTTCCACCTATTCTAATCCCACCTTCCAGCATTTGGTCCGTAGCCCTGCACATTATGGCACATGAGGTTCATATCCAGACTTATTTTGAATGACTTGAGGATTTTTGCCTCAACTACCCTTTCAAGCAGTGAGTTCCAGACTCCCATCAACCTCTGGGTGAAAAAACCTTCTCTCATCTCCCCTCTAATCTTTCTACCAATCACTTTAAATCTATGCCCCCTAGTCACTGACCTCTCTGTTAAGGTAAATAGGCCCTTCACATCCACTCTATCCAGGCCCCTCAAAATGTTGTACATTTCAATCAGATCTCCCCTCAGTCTTCTCTGTTCCTAGGAGAAAAACCCCAGCCTATCCAATCTTTCCTCATAGCTGCATTTTTCCAGTCCCGGCAACATCCCCGTAATGCAACCATTGTCGATTGTTGTAAAAACCCATCTGGTTCACTAATGTCCTTTAGGGAAGGAAATCTGCTGTCCTTACCTGGTCTGGCCTACATGTGACTCCAGATCCACAGCAATGTGGTTCACTCTTACATGCCCTTGAAATGGCCTAGCAAGCCACTCAGTTCAAGGGCAATTAGGGATGGGCAATAAATGCTGGCCTGGCCTGCGACGCCCACAACCCATGAAAGAATAAAAAATCTCCTCTGTACCCTCTCTAGTGCAATTACATCCTTTTTTACATGAATAGGATGGGAATAAAGGGATATGGTCCCCGGAAGTGCAGAAGGTTTTACTTTAGGCAGACATCAAGATGGCAGGCTTGGAGGGCTGAATGGCCTGTTTCTGTGCTGTACTGTTCTTTGTTCTTTGTAATGAGGTGACCAGAACTGCACACAGTACTCAAGCTGTGGCCTAACCAATGATTTATACAGTTCCAGCATAACCTCCCCACTATTACTTTCTATACCTCTGCTAATAAAGGAAAGGATTCCATATGCCTTCTTAACTATCTTATCTACCTGTCCTGCGACCTTCAGGGATCTGTGAACACTCACTCCAAGGTCCCTTACCTCCTCTACATTTCTCAGTATTTTCCCATCAATAGTGTATTCCTTTGTCTTGTTTGACCTCCCCAAATGCATTACCTCACACTTCTCCAGGTTGAATTCCATTTGCCACTTTTCTGTCCATCTGACCAGACCATCAATATCTTCCTGCAGCCTACAGCTATCCTCCTCGCTATCTACCACACGGCCAATCTTTGTGTCATCTGCAAACATTTTGATTATGCCCCCTACATTTACATCCAAATCGTTAATATATACCACAAAAAGCAGGGGACCCAGTACTGAGCCCTGCAGAATGCCACTGAAAACACCCCTCCAGTCGCAAAAACATCTGTCAACAATTACACTTTGTTTCCTGCCACTGAGCCAATTTTGTATTCACCTTGCTGCATTTTCCTGGATCCCATGGGATTTTACTTTTATAACCAGTCTACCATGTGGGATCTTGTCAAAGGCCTTGCTAAAATCCATGTAGACCACATCAACTGCACTACCCTCATCTATCTTCCTTGTTACTGCTTCAAAAAATTCGATCAAGTTGATCAGACATGGTTGTTATGACCAGGTGAGCAATGTCTGGGGGTCTTTTACTATCTTTACCTGGTCTTATTGTAACAGGGTTTAATTTTAAACACACTGTGTTTTGAGCTCTCCTTTTTTTGTGAATCTGTGTTCACAGTTTCCAATTATAAGGTAAATAAATGAGCACAAAAAGGCTTTCTTAGGTTTAAAGTAGAAAAAGGAAATTTACTAAAACCTTAAAATTTAACTTTAATACAGTTCAAGCCCACGGATATACGATGCGCTCACGCTAGCATGCACACACAACATAAACATGCAAAATAGGGACAGAAAAGAGCAGAAGAAAGGATAAGTAGAACAGTTTGAGGCAATATCTTGTTACTGTTTCTCGAGCTCGCTGTAGTACTGGATTGAAGTTATATTCTTGCGTTTTGTTTGGGCCCAGCAATCTTCTTAAAACTTTGTTCACGTGGCAAAACCTTTCTCTCTTTGAGTTTCATGTGTCTTCAATAGTTTCAGTTCCCTGAGAAGAGATGAAGGCAGACAGGAGTTCTTGCTTCAGTTTCTGGAGCACACGGTATTCTGCCTCAAATCCCTTTGGGAGTTCAAATTCAAAATGCTCCTAGGGTGCTCAGCAGGTCAGTCATGTGACTAGCGCTTTATATGGAACAGTCTTTTCAACAGCCTTTGCTGGGGGCTCAAATTTCACTGCCATCGCCAGCGAGTCATGTGGCTCTATTAGGCTGACCACTTCTGTCTGTTGGAGAGCTGCTGCTGTGTCTCCATTGTTTCAACATTGTCTGTTACCACGGAAATGTCTTTCCAGTCAGAGATTGCAATTTTTAAAGTCTTAATGTTCATGTGGCGAAATAATGTGTGCCTCAGTCTTGGCAGGTGGGGTTTTCCTGACACCTCCACACCCAGGGGAATGAAATGCGATTTGAAGAAAATGGCGCATTTCATTGCAGAGTTTGCGAGAAATATAAGATACAGAAAGAAAACCATGCATTTCTCTCCTTCATTCACCAGTCTCGAAGCTCATTAAACATGGTCTGTTCTGGGTGCCAGAGCTGCTTTAATTTCCCCTGTTTGTTCCTCCAGGAAAGTTAGTGGGGGTGTGGGGGAGCGGGTGTATCCATCCTGAATGCCCTGACTCATGCAAAGACTTTTGACTTCAGGGGCTGGGTGGTTCCCTTTTCCTCTGACTGTGGGGGAGGAGTCTCTGTTACTTTCCCCTTTCTTCTCTGGGACACGCCTATCTGCAGGGATTTGTGCAGACTTAACTGCCTTCTCCAGTGACACTTCGACTAGGTGAGGCATCACCCTCATGGTTTCTCTGCCCCCTAGAGGTCTCTCTTTGTCTCTGCAAGTTCCTGGAAATTCTGTTAGCAACTCTGGTGGGATGCTTCTCGAGTCTGCATTTACATAGGAGGATGTGGGGTCTAACTTTTCACATTTTTCTGGGTTGGTTGACGGGACGTACGGGTTTTCATCCGGGATTCTTCCCGGACATCCTTTAACCTGCCCTCTGGGTCGCTTTTTCCCCTTGGCTTTCTAAACGTTTGCCAACCAATTGCCTGCCTGTCCCCTTTTCTTCTCAGCGGGGGTTCCTTACAGTTCACCAGCCCTCTGCTGGAGGGTCCTCCTAACACCAGTGCAGAACTTAGAGGTGCAGGTTTCACTGTAGGTTGGGGTTTCCCCTCAACCTGGCACATGTGGCAACTCCTGCAGTACTCCACCACGTCTTTGTGGACTTCTGGCCAATCAAACTGCTGTCTTATGTGAGTTTTTGGTCTTTCGTATACCAGCATGTGCAGCCACTGTAGTCTCGTGGGCCATTCTTAATATTTCTCCCCGCAACCTCTGCAGCACCACTAACTGGTGAACTACTGTCCACTCTTTGCTCTCAGGTCTGTGAGGAGAACTCCATTTCCTCATCAGTGCCTCATTCTTTAAATAGTAGCAATCAGGGATTCCCTCTGCTTCACTTTCAGACTGGGCAGCCTGTGCTAACTCTCGCAATACTGGGTCGGCTCGCTGAGCCTCAGCTAGGGAAAATCCATTTAATTCATTCCCTGGGTCTCCTAACTTTCCAAAGAAAGTCTCGGCCAAGCAGACCTCATGGTCATCTGCCTGCAGTGTCAATGCAGTCTCCTCTGGGGGAGCTGGTTTGATCATTGTCTGACCCACGACACATTCAGGGACACTGCAGGAGACCGTCTCCTGCCACCGCCCTGTCTCTCTGACCTCCTGCGATCTTTCTTTCACCACTAGGGGGGCTACCACCTTCACCCCTGCCAGATCATTACCTAGGAGCAGGTCAACCCCGTCCACAGGCAAACTAGGGACAATCCCTACGGTCACTGGTCCCGAAACTAGGTCGCACTCCAGGTGCACCTGGTGTACAGGTACAGGCATACACTGCCCTCCAATACCATTCACCAACATTCTGGTGTTCACTGCACTCTCTGGGGGAAAGGTCAGGCCTTTTCACAGTAAAAGTGATCCTGAGAATCACTATGGGCTTGCTGACCCCAGTCGAGGGATATGGGGTTGCTTTCTCTTCAGATACAAAACCCTGATAACCTTCAGGAATCCTATTAACTTTTCCTGTACCGGGCATAGTAAGCTTCCTGGGTTGCACCCTTACTGCAGTCAATGCCACAGCCCATTCCGTGATTTCCATCAGGCCCTCGTCTTCACAAAAGCAGGTGTACCCTGATTAACCCTACCGGTTTCCCCTTTAATTTCCAGCAGTCAGCTTTTAAATGCCCTGCTTTGTTACAGTGGAAGCACACGGGACTCTGGGTCTCACTTTTGCTCACAGCACCTGCCTTTTTGGCTGGAGGAGAGCCCCCTGTGTTTCCTGCTTTCCTTTCTCTTCCAACACTGCCTGGGCTTCTATCACCTTCCCACCCTTTATCCCTTTCAGATTTGTGGGGGTAATTAGGACAGGTTCTCCCCTGGGAAAACAACTTATGGATTAAAGAACATTCATCGGCCAGAACAGCTGCTTGCCTGGCTCCCTGAACCTGCTGCTCCTCGACATGAGATTTTATTGAGAATGGGAGAGAGTTTTTAAATTCCTGTAACAGGATTACTTCTCTGAGATTCTCATAGCTGTGCTGTATTTTTAAAGCCCTCAGAAACTGGTCAAAAGCCAGCTGCTTACTTCTTTCAAACTCCAGATATGTTGGATTGGCTTGTTTTTTAAGGGTTCTAAACTTTTGGCGATAGGCTTTGGGTACTAATTCATATGCCCCGAGGATAGCATTTTTCGTCAGTTCATAGTTTGCTCAACTCTCATTGGGCAGTGAGGAATAGACCTCATGCACTTTTCCAGTTAATTTGCTTTGCAATAATTTGCTTTGAAAGGTGATAAGGCAGAGGTCATGGTACATGTTGGTACCAATGACATAGATAGAAAGAGGGATGAGGTCTTGCATCAAGAATTCAGGGAGTTAGGCAGTAGACTAAAAAGCAGGACCTCTCGGGTTGTAATCTCTGGATTACTCCCAGTGCCATGTGCTAGCGAGTATAGAAATAGGAGAATAGCACAGATGACTGCGTGGCTTAAGAGTTGGTGCAGGAGAGAGGGTTTTAGATTCCTGGACCATTGGGACCGTTTCTGGGGAAGGTGGGACATGTACAAGAGAGACGGTCTACATCTGAACCAGAGGGGGACTAACATCCTTGCTGGCGGGTTTGCTAGTTCTGTTGGAAGAGTTTAAACTAATTTGGCAGGGGGAGGGGATGCAGACTCCTAGCAGAATAGGGACACAGCTAAGCGCAGGAAAGCAAACAAGTCAGAGGGAATACAGCGGAAGTAAGTTTCAAGGGAGTAAGACCAGGATGGAAGGCCCCTACTTTAATGCCAGGAGTATTGCAGGTAAAACGGATGAGTTAAGGGCAATGATTGGCACGTGGAATTGTGATATAGTAGCCATCACGGAGACATGGTTGAGGGAGGGGCAGGATTGGCAGCTCAATATCCCGGGATACAGAATCTTCAGGCGAGACAGAGGAGGGGGTAAAAGAGGTGGGGGCATTGCAATATTAGTTAAGGAGTCAGTTACTGCAGTAAAGAGAGATGATATTTTGGAGGGGGCATCAAATGAAGCTTTATGGGTAGAGTTTAGGAATAAAAAAGGGACAGCCACATTGCTAGGTGTTTATTATAGACCCCCAGATAGTCAGCGGGAAATTGAGGAGTAAATATGTGCGCAATTTGCAGAGGTGTGTAAAAATAATAGGGTAAATATATTAGGTGATTTCAACTTTCCCAACATTAATTGGGATAGTCATTGTGTTAAGTGCTTAGATGGAGTGGAGTTCTTAAAATGTATACAGGAGAACTTTTTAGCCCAATATGTAGAGGATCCAACAAGGGAGGGTGCAGTGCTGGACCTAATTCTGGGGAATGAAGCTGGACAGGTGGTTGATGTGTTGGTGGGGGCACATTTTGGTGATAGCGACCATAACATGGTACAGTTTAAGCTTGTTATGGAGAAAGAAATAGACAAGTTGCAAAAAAAGGTTTTGGATTGGGGGAGAGCGAATTTTAGGAAAATAAGGCAGGATCTGGCCAAAGTAGACTGGAAAGAGTTACTTGTCGGGAAATCTACAGAAGAGCAGTGGGGGGGGGGGGCATTCAAAAAGGAAATGGGGAGGGTACAGGCCCAACATGTTCCCTCCAGAATAACAGGTAGGAGCAACAAGCTCAGAGAACCATGGATGACCAGAAACATTCAGGGTATGATGAGAAGGAAAAGAGAGGCTTTTAGCAAATACAAGGAGAGCAAATCAATGGAAGCATTAGTGGAATACAGAAAGTGTAGGATTGAGCTTAAGAAAGCAATTAGGAGAGCAAAGAGGCGATATGAGAAAGCTCTGGCTGGTAAAAGTAGGGAAAATCCCAAGATATTCTATAAGTATATCAATGGGAAGAGGATAACCAGGGAAAGAGTAGGACCCATTAGGGACCAAGGGGGAAATTTGTGGGTGGAGCCAGAGGACATTGGTAGGGTGTTGAATGAATACTTCACATCTGTCTTCACCCAAGAGAATGAGGATGTAGATATGGAACTTAGAGAGAGAGACTGTGAGGTTCTTGAGCAAATTGTCATAGGGAGTGACAAGGTATTGGAGGTTTTGGCAGGTTTAAAAGTGGACAAATCTCCAGGTCCGGACAATTTGTGTCCCAGGATGCTGTGGGAGGCGAGGGTGGAGATTGTACGGGCTCTGACCCTAATTTTTAATTCCTCTCTGGCCACAGGGGAGGTGCCAGAGGACTGGAGAACAGCTACTGTGGTCCCACTATTTAAGAAAGGTCGTAAAGATAAGCCAGGGAACTACAGACCAGTGAGTCTCACGTCAGTGGTAGGGAAACTATTGGAGAAAATTCTGAAGGAGAGAATCTATCTCCAATTGGAGAGGCAAAATTTGATTAGGAATAGTCAGCATGGCTTTGTCAGAAGGAGGTCATGCCTAACAAATTTGATTGAATTTTTTGAGCATGTGACCAGGTGTGTAGATGAGGGTAGTGCAGTTGATGTAGTTTACATGGATTTCAGCAAAGCCTTTGACAAGGTCCCACATGGGAGACCTATCAAGAAAGCAAATGCACATGGGATACAAGGTAACTTGATAAGGTGGATTCAAAATTGGCTTAGCTGTAGGAGACAGAGAGTGATGACAGATGGCTGTTTTAGTGACTGGAAGCCAGTGTCCAGTGGCGTACCACAGGGATCTATGCTGGGTCCCCTATTGTTTGTCATTTATATAAACGACGTAGATGACTATGTGGGGGGTAGGATCAGTAAGTTCGCGGATGACACAAAGATTGGCCGAGTGGTTAACAGTGAGGTGGAGTGTCTTGGGTTACAGGAAGATATAGACGGGATGGTCAAATGGGCAGAAAAGTGGCAGATGGAATTTAACGCTGAAAAGTGTGAGGTGATACACTTTGGAAGGTGTAATGTGACACGGAAGTATTCAATGAATGGCCTGATATTGGGACGTTCCGAGGAACAAAGGGACCTTGGTGTGTTTGTCCATAGATCTCTGAAGGTAGAAGGGCAGGTTAATAGGGTGGTGAAAAAGGCTATGGGACACTTGCCTCTATCAATCGAGGCATAGATTACAAAAGCAGGGAGGTCATGTTGGAGTCATACAAAACTTTGGTAAGGCCACAGATGGAGTACTGTGTGCAATTCTGGTTGCCACATTATAGAAAGGATGTGATTGCATTGGAGGGGGTGCAGAGGTGATTCACCAGGATGTTGCCTGGGATGGAACACTTAAGCTATGAAGAGAGGTTGGATAGGCTTGGGTTGTTTTCGCTGGAGCAGAGAAGACTTAGGGGTGACCTGATCGAGGTGTACAAGATTATGAGGGGCATGGACAGGGTGGATAGGGAGCAGCTGTTCCCCTTAGTTGAAGGGTCAATTACGAGGGGTCACAAGTTTAAGGTGAGGGGCGGGAGGTTTAAGGGGGACTTGAGGAAGAACATTTTTACCCAGAGGGTGGTGACGGTCTGGAATGCCCTGCCTGGGAGGGTGGTAGATGCAGGTTGCCTCACATCCTTTAAAAAGTACCTGGATGAGCACTTGGCACATCATAACATTCAAGGCTATGGGCCAAGTGCTGGCAAATGGGATTAGGTAGACAGGTGAGGTGTTTTAATGCATCGGTGCAGACCCGATGGGCCGAAGGGCCTCTTCTGCACTGTATTATTCTGTGATTCTGTGAATAAGAGAGACCAGGTCTCATCTGGCCATTTTAGCTGCCTTGCCAGTTTCTCAAAAGACACGAAAAATGCTTTCACATCTTCCTCATTGAATTTTGGAATCAATTGGGCGAGCATTAGCAATCTTGTACCCAATCCCGAATTCTGCTCCTTCATATTGGCCTAAGCTTTCACTCGGGTTACTCTGCCACCCCCTAGCTAACTCAAGCCTCTTCAACTCTCATTCTTTGCATTTTTTCTCTCTCTCTCTCTCATTCCTTCTCCTCTCTTTGTTTTCCTTCCCGTTCCATTTGGAAGGCCCTTTCTTTCTCTTCCTGTTCCTTCTGGAAGACTCTTTCTCCCTCTCCTGCCTCTCTCTCTCTTTTTCCTGTAACTCAAGTTTCCTTTGTTCCAATTGTATCTTTGCTAGCAGTACCCTGTCTGGGTCTGCTTCTAACACTGCTTCTGCTTCATCAGATTCAAGGGAAAAATGGTTGGCCACGAGCCTCAGGAGTTCAGACTTCCTCACCTTGCCACGTACAGTGATCCCACACAGCTCAGCCAATTTTTCAACTCCTCTATAGACAGTGCTTTTAACTTATCCCACGTTACTTCAGCCTGGCTTGGAGAGCTACTCACTTCAGGTGCAGACATGTTAGTATACAATCACACACAACTACAAGAAACCCTGTAATAATTTGCTCTTTTTGATTGGGAACAATTTGGCTTTCTGCTTCAATTTTCACTCATTTGTGTGTGGGTAACAATCCGGACTGTTAGCACCCAATTTCTGTCATGACCAGGTGAGCAATTTCTAGGGGTCTTTTGCTATCTTTACCTGGTCTTATTGTAACAGGGTTTAATTTTAAACACACTGTGTTTTGAGCTCCTCTTTTTTTTGTGAATCCGTATTCACAGTTTCCAATTATAAGGCAAATAGATGAGCATAAACAGGTTTTCTTTGTTTTAAAGCAGATAAAGGAAATTTATTAAAACCTTAAAACTTAATTCTAATACAGTTCAAGCCCATGGATATATGATGTACTCATGTTTGCATGCACACTCGATATAAACATGCAAAATAGGGACAGAAAAGAGCAGAAGAAAAGATAAGTGGAACAGTTTGAGGCAATAGCTTGCACCCGTTTCTCGAGCTCGCTGTAGTACTTGATTGAAGTTATATTCTTGCATTTTGTTAGGGCCCAGCAATCTTCTTAAAACTTTGTTCACGTGGCAAAACCTTTCTCTCTTTGAGTTTCACGTGTCTTCAATGGTTTCAGATCTCTAAGAGATGAAGGCAGACAGACGGGCAGGCAAGCAGGAGTTCTTGCTTCAGTTTCCGGAGCACACAGTATTCTGCCTCAAATCCCTTTGTTTGGGAGTTCAAATTCAAAAAGCTCCCAGGGTGCTCAGCAGGTCAGTCATGTGACTAGCGCCTTATATGGAACAGTCTTTTCAACAGCCTTTGCTGGGGGCTCAAATTTCACTGCCACAGTCAGCAAGCCATGTGGCTCTATTAGTCTGACCACTTCTGTCTGTTGGAGAGCTGCTGCTGTGTCTCCATTGTTTCAACATTGTCTGCTACCATGGAAATGTCTTTCCAGTCAGAGATTCAATAATATGTCCTCTCCCCCTGTGTTGATCACATCCAATGGATGTGGAAAGGATGTTTCCCCTTGTGGGAGAATCTAGAACTAGGGGTCACTGTTTAAAAATAAGGGGTAGCCCATTTATAAGTATTTAAAGTATTAATGTTCATGTGGTGAAATAATGTGTGCCTCAGTCTTGGCAGGTGGGTTTGCCTGGCAAGGTCTTCCCTTAATGTATCCATGCTGACTATACTTGATTAATCTGTGCCTTTCTAAGTGATAGTTTATCCTGTTTCTCAGAATAGATTCCAATAATTTGCCCACTACTGAGGTTAGACTGACTGGCCTGTCTATTCGATCTATCCCTCACTCCCTTTTTAAACAGAGGTACAACGTTAGCAGATCTCCAATCCTCCAGCACCACACTTGTATCCAGTGAGGACTGGAAAATGATGGTCAGTCCTCCTGCTATTTCCTCTCTTGCTTTTTTTAACAGCCTGGGTACATTTCATCTGACCCTGGTGATTTATCAACTTTCAAGGTTGCTAATCCCATTAAGACGTCCTCTCCCCCTATTTAAAAATAAGGGGTTGCCCATTTAAGACAGAGATGAGGAAAACTTTTTTCTCTCAGGGGGTCGTGAGTCTTTGGAACTCTCTTCCTCAAAGGCGGTGGAAGTAGAGTCTTTGAATATTTTTAAGGCAGAGGTAGATAGATTCTTGATAAGCAAAGGGGTGGAAGGTTATCGTGGGTAGGTGGAAATGTGGAGTAATCAGTTCAGCCATGAACTTATTGAATGGCGGAGCAGGCTTGAAGGGCCGAGTGGCCTACTCCTGCTCCTAATTCGTATGTTCGCAATTTATTGATAAAACATCTTTGGGTTCACCTTGATTTGCTTGCCAATATTCTTTATGCTTTCTCTTCGCTTTCCTAATTTCCTTTTTGATTTCACCCTTCCACTTTCTATACTCCTCTTGGTTTTCTGTAGTATTGAGTTCTCTGTCTCGGGCATAAGCTTTCCTTTTCTGCCTTACCTTACCCTGTAAGCTCCTTGACGTCCATGGGGCTCTAGATTTGGCTGTCTGACCCTTTTTTATGTGGGAACATGTTTACTGTGAAACCCTTGAATCTCCCCTTTGAATGCCTCCCACTGTCCTGACAGTGATTTACCTTCAAGTAGCTGTTTCCAGTCCACTTTCGCTAAATCACTCAGCTTAGTAAAATTGGCCTTGCCCTGTTTGAAAGCTCGAACTCCTCTTCTATCCTTGTCCTTTTCCATAATTATGTTAAAACTGACTGAATTATGATCACTACCACCAAAATGCTCTCCCACTGCCACTCCTTCCAGCTGCCCATCTTCATTTTCTAAAACTAAGGCTAGAACTGCACCCTCTCTTATTGGACTTGCTACATACTGGCCATAAATGTCTCTTGAATGTACTTCAAGAATTCTGCTCCCTCAATTCCTTTCACACTAAAACTATCCCAGTTAATATTGGAGTAGCTAAAATCCCCTACTATTACTGCTATATTGTTTTTGCACTTCTCAGAGATTTGCCTACATATCTGCTTTTCTATCTCTCTCTGACTGTTTGGGGGTCTATAGTACACTCCCAGCAGTGTGATTGCCCTTTTTTCTTCCTTAGCTCAATCCATATGGCTTCATTTGATGAACCTTCCAACATATCATCCCTCCTCACAGCTGTAATAGTTTCTTTGACCAAAATTGCCACTCCCCCTCCTTTCTTATCCCCCTCCATATCGCGCCTGAAAACCCTGTAACCAGGAACTTTGAGCTACCATTCCTGTCCCTCCTTAAGCCATGTTTCTGTAATAGTTATGATATCATACTTCTACGTGTCTATCTGTGCCCTCAGCTCATCTGCTTTATTTGCTATATTCCTTGCATTGGAGGCACTGCCAATCTCTTTTTTAAAAATGTTCTAACCTTTGTTTCCTCTGTCTTTCAGACTCATCCATTAACTTCCTGCCTTCCATTTTCATTTCTGATTTTGTCCCAACTGAGTCTGCCCTCAGGTCCCCATCCCCTGCCAAACTAGTTTAAACCCTCTCCAACAGCACTAGCAAAACATCCCGCAAGGAACTCAGTCTCTGCTCTGTTCAGATGCAACCTGTCCAGCCTGTACAGTTCCCATCTCCCCCAGAGCTGGTCCCAATGTCCCAAAAATCTAAAGTCATCCCTCCTGCACCATCTTTCCAGCCACACATTCATCTGTCTTATCCTTCTATTCCTGTACTCACTTGCGCGCGGCACTGGGAGTAATCCAGAGATTACTACTTTTGAGGTCCGGCTTGTTAATTTCTTACCTAGTTCCCTGAATTCTGGCTGCAGGACCACATCCCTCTTTCTACCTATGTCATTGGTTCCGATGTGGACCACAACTACTGTCTGTTCCTCCTCCCCCTTCAGGATACTCTGCAGCCGCTCTGTGACATCCTTAACCCTGGCACCAGGAAGTCATAGAGTCATAGAAACAGGCCCTTCAGCTCATCCTGGATTCATGTCTACGGCCACTGAAATGCCTGTCTGTGCCCCTGACTATCACTATGGGTCTTCCAGTCTTCCCTGTACCCCCTGTGCAGCTGAGCCACCCGTGGTGCCATGGACTTGGCCCCGGCTGCACTCCCCAGATGAACTAACTCTCATTAGCATTCAGAACTGAATACCTGTTGGAGAGTGAGATGCAATCAGGGTTTTCCTGCATTATCTGCATGTTTCTTTTTGACTGCCTGGCAGTCACCCATTTCCTCTCTCCCTGCATAACCTTAAGCTGTGGGGTGACCACATCTATAAACATGCTATCCACATAGCTCTCATCCTCATGAATGCACCGCGGTGTCAGCAGCCACTGCTCAAGTTCCAAAACCTTGAGATCAAGCTGCTTAAATTGATGACACTTCCTGCACACATGGTTATCCAGGATATATGAAGCATCTTGGAGCGCCCACAAAGCAAGGAGGTACACTCTCATGGTTGAAGCAACCCTGCCATTCCTTTATTTATCAGTTGACCCTTTGCTACCACTAAAAAAAAATGTTACCAATACTAAAACACCTTAGAACTATTAATAAAACCTTACTAGTACTGATAAACCTTACTACTACTCAATACTAGTTCACTAGTTAAAATAAACCTTACTCAAAAAAGATACTACTCACCAGCTACTCACTTGTTCATTATTAATCCTTAATTTTCTTTCTTGTTTTTAGTCTGTCAGTTGCTGAGACGCAGTTCCTAAGCTGCAATACTCACCAGCCAATCACCTACCTGCTTCCCTGTGATGTCACACCTCTTTTTTTCTCTTTCCGAACGTGGGCTCTGACTGGTTACAGGCGACAGCGAATTCCACTGGTCTTGCTGATTCGCGCTGTTTATGGCCCCATTGGTCTCGGTGATTCACGCTGTTTATGGCCCCGCTGGTCTTGCTGATTCGCGCTCTTTATAGCCCCACTGGTCTCGCTGATTCACGCTGTTTATGGCCCCGCTGGTCTTACTGATTCGCGCTGCTCTGACTGAGTGCAGTCATATTTACTTTTTCTTATTTAATTTATAGTTCCCCTCCTTACCAAACCCCCTTCTTCATACTCTGTGTCCTCCAACAGTATGCAGTGCAGACAAGAAGCACTGAGAGTCCCTTGAATTTATACTCCCTGTAAATAATGCTGTGTCAGTTCTGCTAGAGCTCTACTAGAGTTCAGAAACCAGTTTAAGCTAGTTACCTAATTAACTAGCTACAATTACTCTCAGGGAGCTTGTATATCCCTGTTTAAACTGTAGGAAACCTAACTTACCTCTTAACTTAAAGAAAAATTTCAATTAGTTGCTCAATGTAAACAAAACAAAAACTAGATTTCAGAGAGATTAACCCTGAAAATCCATTCACTTGCCTAACTCCCTTCTTCACACTTTGTGTCCTCCAACAGCACTCAGTGCAGACAAGCAGCACTGAGAGTCCCTGAATTTATGCTCCTTGTAAACAATGTTGTGTCAGCTTGGTTAGAGCTCAGAAACCATTCAAGCTAGCTACCTAATTAACTAGCTACAGCTACTCACAGAGAGCTAGTATACCCCTGTTTCAACTGTAAGAAACCGAACTTAACCTCTTAAAGATCTTCAATTAATTGCTCAATGTAAACAAAACAAAAACTAGACTTTAGAGAGATTAACCCTTAAACTCCACTCACTTACCAAACTCCCTTCTTCACACTCTGTGCCTTCCAACAGCACTTAGTGCAGCTCAGCTCAAGTTTGAACAGGACAGCGAGGTTCTGCATTATCTGGTTGAACCTGAGTGAAAGACTAGGGAAAAGAGAAGGAATTAGAAACAATGGCATGGAATTTTGATGGTCCTGAATGATGGGTAGTGGAACTGACCCCTTGCACACAGATATGTCTCCAAAAAACAGAATATGAATGAGAACAAGGAAGACGTCAAGAATTGAATTTTGGATACTTTGTTGTTGACCATCCAGGGATAGAAGGAGACCAAGCTGAAACTACGTACAAAGATAATCTTACATCGTGCACCTTCATAACATAAATGCCATTTGTGTTAAGTCCACATCATTTAGCAATTTTGGAGAAAAAAGTTGCAAGTAAAGTCATCCTCATTTGACAGATTGTCCTGGTCAGCTCTTCTTCATCAGTGACTAACAGTTGGAAATCAGAAGTTGACAAGCTCCATTCTATGTTTGTGTGGGTGCCATCCCCACCCCACTCTACACAGAGCAGCATTGTTGACAATGTGTCTGTACATGGAGACCAGTGTCTGTGGTAAAACTTGTGAGGTGCATGGTAATTTTAAATGTCTTGCTCCAAGCCTTTAAACTTGTGTTTTAAAATAGTCTAGCGGCTACATTATTTTAAAGCTGGGTTATCCAACATGCGGCCCACAGGCTAGAATCCGGTCTGCCGAAGGTTTCCATCTGGTCCTCCAATCCTCTGTAACTGACAGCGGGCTGCCCTTGGCTCGACTTTGATTGACGCCTCCCCTATTAAAGTGTACGTCAGGCAGAGGTTGTCGGCTGGACTTGCGTTTGACAGGTGACTAACGCCGTTCTGTGATTGCTTAGTGTCTGTGACTGACAGTGGGCTGCCCGGGTAGGGTGAGTGCTGATTGGTGGTTCGCGGCGCTGGCGCGCTGAGATTGGCCGCCCCTGCTGTTTCGCATGGTTCAGGGAATGAGTGGGAGTGGCTGCTGTGGGGAAGAGGGAAAGAGGGGCTGAGGGGAGAGCAGGAAGTGATCGAGCACACAGCCAGAGACGCAGGGCAGAGCAGCGCAGAGGGAGCACTCACAGAGAGAAAGAGAGAGAGTCAGGCAGACATTGACTACTTGTGCAAGCAAAAACAACGCCAGGTATCTCCCTAAATATAGAGAAATATGTTTTAAATTGAATTGTGTTTTGATGGCTTTAGGTTGGCTATACAATTTCTATAAAGATTAATTGCCCCCATGTCTGTGGCTGAGTGAACAATTTTGTCAAATGTCCGTAGTGCAACATGTTGGTGCCTATCCCTGATTGTTGACTGCCAACCATTCACATTTGTCCACAAATGCGAGCCACTCCTAGAACCATTGACTTTGTAGGTTGTTCCTGGAGCTCCCAAATATTTAATGTCAACATTTATAAAAGAAGTTAATGACCTGAAACCCGTAAACTTTGGCTGCACTTCAAAATACATTTTGGCAGTTGAAAACAAACAAAAACATTTCATTAACTGCAAGCAAAGGCTCTTCTGATTAGTTTTCATTTGTGACTGTATATATTTAAACTTGTTTAACCCGTTAGAGGTCAACTCAACCTTTAAATTATGCTTAGCACTTGTTTATGTTCAATTGAATCAAACTGCTGCTGATGCAAATGGCAGTAACTCACCTGCTATCGTTGTAGTTATTCTAACACACGTGGGGAACAACTTTATTCATCCCAAAGGTGCATGCACACCTGTTTTCAGGGTGTTACTATGAGGAAAAACAGCATGGAGACCCATGATGTCAGTTCTCCTACTCATTTGTACCTGACGTGGTGTCCAGCAGGTGTAGGTGCGCATAGAATGCTCCCACTTCAAATAATGATGCAAAAGCACCGTTCTGGCACCTCTTGACATATTTTTCTTAATGTCTCTAGCAAATTACATTAACATCTATTGCCACTGAGTGCCAAGGTTGCGAGGCACAGGCCAGCAGAGGTAAATACATTTAAAAGTAATTTTCTTTTTGCAGTTTTGAGATAATATCTGGCTTGCTTTTGTGTAACTTTATGTTTGTTCTTATTCTCCAGGTACTTGGATTCCTATGAGCTTTTGCACCAATTGTTTTAATTTTTTGTTTCTGCAGCACCATTACTTCATCAGTAGTGTTTTCCAATGGGAAACCTCCTTTCTGAGGTGCTGGGAAGTATAGGACCATCAAAAGAATGCCAAGCTGGTGGGAATGCAGGGGTGGGTGCTTTGTGCCTGCCTGCCAGTGCCCAATCTGCAGTCAAAGGTGATACATCCTCACTTTGACAGACTATTAGTGACTGCGAAGATTCCAACTGTCAAGGTAGGATATGATCTTAGGCCTGCTGATGCAAATACATATGAAGCGCTAACTACCCATAATGTTGGATATTTCTTCAGAAGCACCCCAATCACAGCTTGTCGTGCTTTGCATGGTACTGATTGAAAGAAGACACACCAAGGTGATTATCAATCTGCAAAACTTGACTTGCTATATCTGCCAAGGTACCACCAACTTTATATGCTAGCATTGTTGCACCTGCCTTGTTGACAATGACTGTGATGACGTGCCTTATGGGGTCTGGGTCAAGTGAAGAGCTGTGCCATCTACTGTAAGGACATCTGCTGCTAACATGCACCATAAGGCTTGCACAGCCAGTGACAGAACCAGTAAGCTTTGGCCTCGTAGTTTTCCCTCATTTCTGGCTGTTGTTTCTTAATCCTCACCTCCTTCAGCCTTAGCCAAGAATCTAATGGATTGAAGTGCATCTGAGCCTTCCCAAAGACTTATTTTATTGTGACATTCTCTTTAATTCTCCCCACCCCTTTAAAATTTACATGCAATGTAACCCAACACACCTTGACTCATTACACTTATTCTGGTCAGCACCTGGATTTGTAAATAAAGATGCACCAGTAGAGGAAATTCAGTGCCAAGAAGTATCACTATCAGTGGTTTACCTGCAGTGGCTTATTCAATATCAGCATTTTTCTTACTCTCAAAGTTGCATGTGGAACAATGTAATGCACGCACAGGCGTAGTCAATGAAACAGCTTTTTACATTGTTCTTCCTCACCTAAGAGTTATTTAGCCCGTGCCACAATAACCATTTATTGAAGATATTTGTTATACTTTATAAAGAAAAAAAAAGCTGAAATTGATTTACCTGCTATTTATTACCTCTACATAATCACACCTCTGTACTGAATTCAGCAACTACTAATGCATCACACCACAATAGCACAGGATATTACACAGTACATTACAGTTCTTCATGATGCTAAATCACCATAACATTATGTAGTCTGACTCTTTACAATATAAAACTTAAATATGTTCATAAATCAATCAACTTGTGGTATAAATGATGGAAGTAGGTGGTTTATGGAAAAGTAAACCACAAGTGAGTCAGACATACCTGATTCAAATCACCCTTCAGGCTTTTGAGTTCGACACTTGATATCACTTTATGGTTTAAATTTCAGGAAATCATTGAGTCATGTTGTATATCCTTTATGTATTTTCTTCTGTGCTGTTTCCAGAAAGTTCTTTATCGCACTTCTCATTTTGAAGGAGAAAATGCAAGAACAATGTCATTTATTTTCAATCACTGCAACTTAATAATTTCTTTGGCTCTTGCTCACCATCTCCTCACAAAGGCTCAACTGAGATCAAGAAACTCAGCATGTAAGCAATCATGACCATGAACCCACTTCTTTCTGTTCAGTTGCCGATTTTATCAGAGTTCCAATAAGCTGCACTATTATTTCACTCTGAAAAAGATCTTTTACAAAGAGCAACAGAATTGCATCGCTATGGTATCCCTAAATCCAGAAGAGCTGGATGCCATTTCACTTTACGTCTTTTTTCATGGATGTTATTTACTTAGTTCCAATTTTCTTCTCTTCTCCTGAGGTTGCTCAGATACAAGGATAAACTCACATTTGAAACACAGATCATATGCACTGTTCACAATTTTCTGCCCATGAAATCAACAGGCAAAATATCATGTGCAGTCCATCCACGATTTTCCAATAAGCTGCCCATTATGTACGAGGCCTCAATGGTGACATGGGGGTCTCAGAAAATTTCACCCTGAGAGTCTACCATGGAAGACATCACAGCTGATCTGGCTCCCTACATACAATCTACAGCACAGAAACAGGTCATTCGGCCTGACAGGTTTATGTCCTATCTGTACCTGAGGTTTACACATGATTGTCCAGTACAGGTTAACTGGACAGCAGTCAGGAGTAACAAATTTGGTTGCTCTTTGCTTTGGTAGCTGAGTAATGCGAAGGCTATTTTCAGCAATTATTACCCAGTGTTATGGCCAGGTGGTAGGTGGTGTGAGTGGTTCCCACTATTCACCTCCCAACTGACCAAAGCAAGTGCTTTTGTTACTATTGTTTTAATCCCTTGTGTTTTATTTGTCAAATAAACAGATAGTGACAGGTTTTCTTGTAGGTTTAAAACAGAAGATTAACTATTTATTGAACAATATTCATTCCCGAAATGGTTGTAACTGCACCCATGCATTCTCACTCACACACACACACACACACACACACACACACACACGAATAGATAGAGAGGAAAAAAGTAAATGGTTTGAAGTGAGGTTGGTGTCCGGGTTCATGGTAAACTGTTGAATCTTCTTGGAGGACAGTTTCTTTTAAAGTTGCAGGCCTGTGTGTTTGTAATTTTCTGGTGGTTAAGACTTCTGGAGGTGGTGGTCACTTTCCGTACTCTGCTGCACCAAGTTGAAGTGTAGAATTCGCAGCAGGGCTCATTCCTTGTTTTTGCTGGACTTCTTTTCACAGCACTTGGCTGGACTGCTTTTCTGTGATGTTCTCATGATCTCTCCCCCTCTCTCTCCAAGAGAGCTACCTCCTACATTTGCCTCTGATAGGAGATGCATGGCACCCTCCCCTGCTGTGACCGCAATGGATCAGGATGTGGCCTCTTCACATCTTCTTTGTTCCAGAAGAACCCATTCAATTCAGGAATGTCTCTTGATAGTTTCAGGATGGGTGTAATTGACACCTCTTAGTCTGGAAAGTAACTGTCCACTTTTTAAAGGAAAAGACAATTTGTTCATAATTCTTCAGTTTGGTTCTGTATTTTCGTCAATGTACTTCTCGTGAGCGTGACACCAGGCTGAAACTGGCTAACTCAGCACAGACATGGCACCGAACCTGTGATCGCCACAGCATGGAACAATATTCCCTTGTTATTTATCGAGCTGGTCTGACATCTCTACAATCAAGAAGGCAATTGAACAGTTGACTTCCAGGCTGCCACCAATGTACTCTGCAATCAGTTACAGCAGCTAGCCTCTGTAGAAGCATCAGGAACTGCATAGTTATGACTCTCTTTGATTTTCTCTCTTTCTTGAAGATTCCAAAGTCTCTGCTTGGCACCTCCAAGCTCAATACAGCTCAGGCCATGTACTGAGAAGATCAGGTCTTGAATCTCACTGAGCCTCATTTGTTAGTACTAAGGCTGAGCATTAGTATGACAAAACATAGTGCGAGCCAAACTACATTATTTTGACAGCAGTAATTTACTCAGTCAGGCAAAGAAAAAATAATTATCAGAAAATGAGTTTGTACCTCAATCTTAAGTATACATAGGTGGAGATGACCTTAGGAGGAGTTCAGATAAATTTTAAGTTCAGATTTTGAAACACCAATGAGAAACAAGAAAAGATCATTTGCCCCACCAGCTCAACTCTATCCAGAGATCACACGCAGACTCTCCTGTCACGGATTCTCCCCTATCCATTTAATTTTCTGAGAGAAATGTTTGTGCAATTATTCCCTGATTCTTAAATGTGAGCACACAAACCTCCAGAATAATTATTCTTCATCAGATCTGCATTATTTACATTTGGCCTTCTGTCCATAACAGACAGGCTGGCGGCGGCACAGTGGCACATGGGGCAGCACAGTGGCGCAGTGGTTAGCACTGCAGCCTCACAGCTCCAGCGACCCGGGTTCAGTTCTGGGTACTGCCTGTGAGGAGTTTACAAGTTCTCCCTGTGACTGTGTGGGTTTCTGCTGGGTACTCTGGTTTCCTCCCACAGCCAAAGGCTTGCAGGTTGATAGGTAAATTGGCCATTGTAAATTGTCCCTAGTGTAGGTAGGTAGTAGGAGAATTGAGGGAAGGTGGGGATGTGGTAGGGAATATGGGATTAAATGTAGGATTAGTATAAATGGGTGGTTGTTGGTCGGCACAGACTACAGTGGGCCGAAGGGCCTGTTTCAGTGCTGTATGACTCTATGACAGAAAAACATTTACCCAGCAGAACAGGCAACACTCTTACTGTCCTGACCCCTAAGTAGCAACAGTAAGTTTGATTTAAGTTTACAAAGGCAAAACAGGTGGTCCTGATAGATATAGATAGGGGCATGAATTATCCAGGCTTCTGTGTGTGGTGAATAATCAATGAAGATACATTCTGTTCAGTATTCCCAGTGAAACTGTAAACATGTTTTAAAAGAGTGTACTTTGATCACTTTAATAGAACAAGAAAATGGGAAAAACCCTCATTGAAACACAGGAGTGCTGGTCGGATAAAGATCTAGATCCATCTAGCTCACCATCTACCATCCTGATAATTGTATGATTCAATGATAATGGGAATGTTGACTAATCATAGCAATCAATCTATTTCAATTACTCTACAACAGATCCGGACTGAAGTGAGGAAAACTCTAGTGGTGGAAAGCATTTGGTCCAAAGTTACAGAATCGTTACAGTGCAGAACGAGGCCATTCGGCCCATCGTGTCCGCACTAGCTCTCTGAAAGAGCAATTCTCTCGGCCCATTCCTCCACCTTCTCCCCGTAACCCTGCACGTTCTTCCTTTTCATATAACTGTCTAATTCCCTTTTAAATGCTTCAATTGGACCTGCCTCCACCACACTCTCAGGCAGCTCATTCCAGCCCTTAACCACTTACTGCGTGAAAAAGTTTTTCCTCGTGTCACTTTTGCTTCTCTTGCCAAATTCTTTAAATCTGTGTCCTCTCGTTCTCAATCCTTTCAGGAGTGGGAACAGTTTCTCTCTATCTACTCTGTCCAGACCCCTCATGATTTTGAATAGCTCTATCAAATCACCTCTCAGCCTTCTCTTCTCCAAGGAAAACAGTCCTAACTTCTCCAATCTATCTTCATAACTGAAATTCCTCATCTCTGGAACCAGTCTCGTGAATCTTTTCTGTACTTTCTCCAATGCCCTCACGTCTTTCCTAAAGTGCGCACCCAGAATTGGACGCAATACTCCAGTTGAGGCCGAACTAGTGTCTTATACAAGTTCAACAGAACTTCCTTGCTCTTGTACTCTATGTCCCTATTAATAAAGCCCAGGATGCTGTATGCTTTATTAACTGTTCTCGCAACCTGTCCTGCCACCTTCAATGACTTATGCACATTTACACCCAGGTTCCTCTGCTCCTGCACCCCCTTTAGAATTGTACCCTTTATTTTATATTGTCTCTCCATGTTCTTCCTACCAAAATGAATCACTTCACATTTTTCTGCATTGAACTTCATCTGCCACCTGTCTGCCCATTCCACCAACTTATCTATGTCGTTTTGGAGTTCTACACTATCCTCCTCACAGTTCACAATCCGTCCAAGTTTCGTATCATCTGCAAACTTTGAAATTGTGTCCTGTGCATCAAGGTCTAGGTGATTAATATATATCAGGAAAAGCAAGGGTCCCAACACTGATCCCTGGGGAACTCCACCACAAACCTTCCGCCAGCCCAAAAAACATCCATTAAGCACTACCTTTTGTTTCCTGTCACTCAGCCAATTTCATATCCATGTTGCTACCGTCCCTTTTATTCCATGAGCTCCAAGTTTGCTCACAAGTCTGTTGTATGGCACTGTATCAAACGTCTTTTGAAAGTCCATATACACCACATCAACAGCATTGCCCTCATCAACACTCTCTGTTACCTCCTCAAAAAACTCCAGCAAGTTAGTTAAATATGATTTTCCCTTAAGAAACCATGCTAACTTTCCTTAATTAATTCACATTTGTTCCTTCCAAGCATGCTACACTTACCACATGTAATGTCTCAAATTACTCATATGTTGTAGGAACATAGGAACAGGAGTAAGCTATTCAGCCCCTCACGCCTGTTGCACCATTCAATTAGAGCATGGCAGATCTGTTCCTCAACTCCATTACCCACCTTAGCTCTATATTTCCTGTGTCATGCCCAGTAAATGCATGTCCTATTCATAACTTTAAACATTGACTGTATCCAGCATAGAATCTTCTGGAACTATATTTTCTTTTTGTTTTAAATGAACCACAATGGACACTAAAAGCAGACATGGGCTGCAAAGGTGGCCACTGAAGGTCAGCTGACCTGACCTGCATATTCAAGAACTGACTCACTGTCTGAAAGGACAAAAAAATACCTTGCAGACTAAGAGGTGTCATCAACGTCCATCCTGAAACCACCAGGAAACATTCCTGAATTGAATGGGTTTCTTCTGAGGTGATTGTCTTAACCCTCCTCAGGATGAATGTCTTACAACAATAAAGGAAGAGGCTAATCAACCTAGACCCCTGCCATATTTGGAAAAGGAACTGTCAAAAGTCATATGGTGGGGCAGCCATGTTGGTCTCCTTTTAAAAATCTATTGAAATACAAACTGCAGAAGAGGCAGCAAGCAGACAAGGCAGGACCATTGTGCCTTAAAAGAACTGGAGGCTGTAACATCTTAAGGTCTCCAAACCTGTTCCTTTCAAGTCCAGCAGTACAGAAAACCAACCTCCTACGAATGAGGCTACAAGAAACTAACTTCATGACCTGCTGAAAATCCATCTCTTTGAGAGAATCCTGCAACAACTTTGATAGACAACTCTGGCTATCGAGTCCACCTAACTAAGCTGCAGGAGTGAAAATCCCTTCTTCACCAGGCCCACAACGCATGCCTTTTCCCCAAGACGAGCCAAATCACGCGACTTACGAACTATTCCTTTGCTTGTAATTTGTAAAAGTGCACTATCATTTTAACGGTTTTCTTTCTGGAGTGTGTGTGTGCGTGTGTGTGCGTGAGCGTGCAAGTGGTGATCGCGTGTTGTAGCATTAGACTTTTGGGGTGAACGTGTGAATAAAAATAATCCTCGTTATTTAAACCCACAAAAAGTGTGCTGTTGGTTATTCAAATTGGCCATACACTCAGGAGTTAAGAAACACACACATATTCCTTGTTAAAAATACACTGATTATGGACATTAAAGCAAAAAGAACTGGGGTTTCAGTTCTCTCTCAATTCTGTCTGTATCACTTGATACTTTTACCTAAAAAAATCTATCAATTTCAAGCTCGAAAGCTCCAGTTGTCCCAGCATCTACAGTCTTTTGAGGTCAGAGAATTCCAAATTTCTACTACCTTTGGTATCCCGAATATTATTTTCTAAAAGAAATCAAACTAATTTATATTTGCATTCATAATGCATTTAAGATGTATGTAAGAATCAGAGGAATTAGACGCTACATATTTGGACTGATAATTAAAGTCACAATGCATAATCCAAATGGCACACCAGTATTCTTAATATTCCAAAGAGCAGTACAGATCCTGCACCAATGGTTCGTATCAAATTGTAAGTCTCTTGCAGGCATGCATGTGAATGACTGTTGGGTTACGTGGAAATCAAATCATGGAAATTAACCAGTGATGGCGTGAAGAAAAGTCTAATCTGACCACCAGACCAAGCAGACAAATGTAGTATTTCTTCTGGATATCCTTCCACTTTGGATTATGTTGCACTAAGGAGTCCCTTGTAAAATGCAACACAGCAAATGCCATGAGCTTACTGATGCTTGAAACAGTTAGGGATAAGCTCTCCAGTTTAGTAAAATTTATTTTAGGATCCTGTCCAGCTATACTATTTAATTTACCCTTTTCTCGGTTATTTTAGGGGAGTGGGTTGCTATTAAGATGTTGCATATTCTTTGCAGATTGCTGATCTATTGATTCTGAACATATGAATTTTTTATTTAAAATATTTTACATTGCTTGTTCTAGCTAATTATGAAGTTTGATGTTTTAAACTATATTATTTTGTGATGTTAAGTATTTACATATGCATTTATGTACAGATTGTTCTGCAGGTGTAAAACTGAAATTTCTCTTTCCATGATAGATGTGAGACAGACCTGCTTTCTCACTGTTCATGATGTGTTTACAACATCTCAGGAGCACATAATTAAAAAGTGCAAATCCTGCAAGAAAGAGTTTGACACAAAGAAATAGTTGATCATAATACGTGCAATAAAATCATTGAATAATCTCTTACAACACACTTCAGTTATAATTCTCTACATAATCATTTCTAAGATGTCATATTGATGAAATGGAATAATTTCCTAGATGCCAAATAATATGTAGCTGAATCCGATTATACTGAATGTGGGTGAATTTCAGCTTAAGGTGTAGTGCAAAATAGGTGATATTTCATTGGCAGCCCATTTTACACTCCACCAGATTTTCTTTCTCATTGACTATCACCTGAGATGAATTTCTCCCCAGCCTGTCAGAATAGAAATAAACAGGGTGAAATTGGTCTTTGGTGAAATGGGTAATAATAGCAAGTTGGCATAACGTTTTTCACCCCATCCAAACTTTCCCATTGCTCAGATTTCTTTTCCAATTGGAAAATAAAATGAGGCACTCTCTTAAATGGGCTGACGATTCACTTCACCCAGTCCATCCTTTCGAAGAAGACTAATTTCACCCCCAAAACCTTTTACAGCTGGAGTTGCATGTAACAGAAGCAGCTACAGATTAAAGCCTAGATCACTGTAGGGTAGTTGGTGCAGATTTCCTCTTGTTTATCCATAATTGGTTTGTTTTAAATTAAATGACTATGGTGTTGGAGCTCAGAAACTTATATTCTTTAATTAAAAAAGTGAAATTTGCCAGAACAGAAACTGATGTATTGCTTGCTTCCCAGGTTTAGAATTTGTTTATAAGTAAATAGCACATGAATACAGTCATTTTTCTTGAGCATGAATTCATCATTCTTTGTGACGCCCATGCACATTGTGCTTACGAACTAAAGCTTCCTTTCCTGCTTGAATTGAAGCCACTTCTGAGTACACATTGTGCAACAAGGGATTTGAGTGCAGCAGATAATTTCAAAGACTGCTCCTTCTATTTAAAAAAAAATCAATGCATTAGTCCATAATATGCACACAAAGCAATGAAAATTGAAAGGGTATGCAGTGCACTGACAAGGTCCTTTTTTTTACCTGCATCTGCGAGAAGGCGGACGAGCATTAGCAGCATATGCTTGGCCTTTATATTTACCTTGATCTTCACACAGAACGCAAATCGACATCATGCCCACATTTCTCTAATACTTATTATCATGGTCATGATGTGAGGGCGTTTTCATTATGAATAGTGTAAAAGGGGGAACATATTACTGCAAAGAGGCATTATTGTGCTGGGAATGTATAAACAGCTGGGAAGAATAGAGCAACATGTTCATAATGGAAAGTGAAAGCTCTTCATTTTTGTCTTTATTGTATTCCCTTCCTTTCTAGGCAACGTTCCTTTCTCCTACTATCAATACAAGGTTCTTCTTGGTAAAATGAAATGCATTCATTCAGCTTGAAAGGGGCTTTTAAAGTAACATTCAGTCCACACATAACGGGTGGGAGTACTAGAGCACAGCAACTTTAGGAAGTGCAGTGAAGCAGTGTTCATCCCTCATGGGCTGGAACTAGGGGTTTGTTAGCTGCATGACAATCAAAATCCACATCAAACTGCAAAGAATTAGAAAAATGGGCTTCATGATAAGCAGCTCATATAATTTTTCCTCACTTGTCAGCCCCTCTCTATTTTTCTTCACATGATCCTTGCCAGCTTGTTCTCACACTCTTCTCAGCTCCTAAGACGGGCTGAGGCACAACTATTTGGACTGATAAATGGGTTTCTTTGATTCGTGGCAGCCTTCAGGAAAAAGAGATAATCCTGGATAATGTGGACACAGTTTTCATTTCTTGTCACCCAATTAAACTGCAATTATCCAAAGTGCAGGAGCAGAAAAAAACAGAAAGAATAGAGGGAGAATGAGGAGTTTGGCTCCCCAGGACTCTTTATGATGGTCACATTAGCCCAGATTTGTTCTATTCTAACAAAAAAAAGCGTCATTTCAAGCGATTGGCAGCACACAGCAAGAGGTAGACCAGCTGCAACTAGTAGCTGAGAATCAGATGCCGGAGCTTTGGACCCCGACAAGCACAGCACAACTAATTCACATTTCTTTAAATGTACAATAAGTCTATTTATTTGCACTTAGTAAACACAGGGATTTCACATTCTGTTATTTTATTATTTAAAAATGAAATTTTACGAGTGACATCATAAACAAGCAGGAACTGAACAAAAGTTTCAAGAATGGAATGGGGGAGGGGAATATAAATCTTCCTTCAATAGAAACTAACAAACCAATGACACTTAATTTTATATGAAGTCTGATACTCTGAGTCTATGCATCACTGCCAAAAAGCAGTAGGTAGCTGTGGGGTGGGAAGAATCAGTGGGTGTATCACTTCCATACTGTGGACCCACATCATTTCTATTACACATAAGTTACAGAATAACTCCTCTGTTATCTTAACCCATAATTTAAAATATTTTCAAAACTATCAGTTTTCCGCATGTGCTGAGCTAGATGGCTTTTCATCCCCCATCTCCCAACAATATTCCTCATTTCAGATGTAACATGCCGGAATATTGTTGGTGAGAAATTTAAATATGAAATAGTCTTTGACCTCCATCAGTAGAAAACATTGTACCAAACCTGAAAGCATTTATGCAGAACCTTCAAATTGATAGTTCACCCATCTAAACAAATTCCGTCTTATACTATTTATATCTAGTATCTTCCCCATTTAGAGTCACGATATAATTATATTCAGTAATATGATTATGTTCACGGGAAAATCTTTTAATCTATCTCTACAATTTTACCCCCCGATCCAAAGGTTCATCTGTTGTGTTAGATCCTAAATAAAATTTCACACATGCGACTCATGAGCCAATTATAAGGGAAGAGTAGCTGAGTTGGTTTCCCATTACCTTCCTCACGGTTTTTATCTCTGTAGGATCTTGTCCTAGGTGGGTTGCACCCATCCATACTTAAGAGAGCAGGATCACCCACACCCATCATACACATCGGACATCAACCCAGTATTCAGAGCAAGCATTATGGTTTCCATTCTCTGGGGACCGTCTGGAATGTGTCCCAAAACCCAACTCTTCCAACTCAGAGGCAAGAATACTCACACTGAGCCAATGGTCACTCTATCTGGAGGCAAGTACTCCTCTGGATGTCACTCCAGTATTTAGAGATTATATTCCAGTGTCTACTCAACAGGGCTGTCTGAAATGGGGCTCAAACTTCACTCAATGTGGGACTGCTACCACTGAGCTAAAAGGTCACTGCTTACACACAATACTGGTAATAAAAGACATAAAAGGTGCAGTTATCATCTTTGCAGCCAACCGTAACCTTAGAACAATAAAGAAAAATAACTTGCACTTCCTCCTCATTTTGAGGTTGGCACCAGACTGAGGAAGTTGCACAGGAGTAAGATAGTGAGATCTACATATGACAGGTGTTTCAAAAATCTACTCACTGTATTCTGCATCACTCTGACTCCTTCATTGCCAACAGGCTCTGTCCTGTGTGGTGGTAGGTCATACATGCAAAGTTGATGATCAGTTCTGAACAAATGCTGTAAGAGTGAAGCAATTTTAGGCTATGACTGAACCAAAGGCTCGGTCAAAGAGATAGGTTTTAAGGAGTACCTGAAAGCAGGGGGAAAGTGGTAGAGAGGCAAAGATGTTTAGGGAGGAATTTCCAGAACTTAGGGTCTAGACAGTTGAAGGCACCCATGTCACTGGCGGAGCAAAGGAAATTAGGATGCACACAAGGCAAAAATTGGAGGAACACAGAGTTCTCGGAAGGTTGTAGGGGTGGAGGAGGTTACAGAAATAGGGAGGGGCGGGCCATGGATGGATTTGAACACAAGGATGAGTATTAAAATTTGAGGCATTGCTGAACCAAGATCCAATGTAGGTCAGCGAGCATAGGGGTGATTGGTGAATAGGATTTAGTGTGTGTTAGGATACGAGTAACAGAGTTTTCGATTAGCTGAAATTTACAGAGGGTGGAAAATGAGAGGCCAGCCAGGAGAAGATTGGAATAGTCAAGTCTGGAGGTTACAGAAGCATGGATGAGGGTTTCAGCAGCAGATGAGCTGAGGCAAGGACGGAGATGGACAATATTACAGAGGTGGAAGTGATAGGCAGGAAGTTCAGCTCAAGGTCAGTTAGGATGCCAAGGATATGAACAGTATTGTTCAGCTTCAGGCTAGTTTTGGTTTTCACAATATTTAATTGGAGGAAATTTCTGCACAACAAATACTGAATGTCAGACAAGCAGTATGACAAATTGGAAACTGTGGAGGGGTTGAGAGAAGTGGTAATAGAGTTGGTTGTTGTCAGCATACATGTGGAATCTGATGTGCTTTCGGATGATGTCACTGATGGGCAGCATGTTAATGAGAAATGGGAGCCCACATTATAAGAGATGCAATTTATCAGCTCCATTTGCCCTGGTTCTGTAGTGACAAGTCAAAATAGCAGTAGCAGGGGAACGTCTTTTGTAACTTTTTACAAAAAAGAGAATCCAATTTTAGTTGGCTTGGCTAGTGGATTTTAAGAGGTGATTGGGGTTGGTTTCCAGTATGTTGGCCCGTTTCATGCTTGTAATACTAATTGTTCTGATTCTGCAGAAGTATTTTATAGTAGGTGCTATGTACAAAGTATTTGCTTTTCTAGAGATTCAGTTACTACAACCTAATCTGAGCCTGGCAGTGGGATTAACACTGAAAGCCTTAGAACATAGAACATAGAACATTACAGCGCAGTACAGGCCCTTCGGCCCTCGATGTTACGCCGACCTGTGAAACTATCTGACCTAAACTATTCCATTTTCATCCATATGTCTATCCAATGACCACTTAAATGCCCTTAAAGTTGGCGAGTCTACTACTGTTGCAGGCAGGGCGTTCCACGCCCCTACTACTCTCTGAGTAAAGAAACTACCTCTGACATCTGTCCTATATCTATCACCCCTCAACTTAAAGCTATGTCCCCTTGTGTTTGCCATCACCATCCGAGGAAAAAGACTCTCACTATACACCCTATCTAACCCTCTGATTATCTTGAGCTGAATGGGCTCCTTCTGTGTTGTAAACATTAATACAACTACAACTGATAGATGGACAAGTAAGACAGACACAGGAATGAAGAAGGACCTGCTGACACTCGCAGGGACAGAGAGAACCATAGATAGATAGAGGGAGACAGACAAAACAACAGATATAGAGCAAAAATGACTAGGCATAAAAAGAAAGAGAAAACTGAAGATGCAGATAGAAAGATTTCTTAAAAAGAGCAAAAGAGCTAATTACATAGAGATAGGAGTGAGAGAAAAGCATCGGGACAGAGACAAACAAATGTAAAATCATAGAGAAAGAAGATCTCAGGAAAGGAGAGAAAAATGCAAATAGAGAAAGAGAAAAAAAATGCAAAAACAGAGAAAGTGAACATCACAAATGGAGAAGAGAAAGAACCTTGCCAATACAAGTGGGAGACGATGATGCACAGATGCACATGGATAGAGAACCATAGTGGCACAAAGATGGAAAGAGCAAACAAAACACACATATGTAAAGCATGTGGCCCAGATATTAGTTTAAGCCAGCTTTGAGGCTCTAAATGGAAGAAGGGAACTGCCCCTGTGCCCTCGGACAGAATCGCAGGGATTGTAGCAAATTGGTCCTCAGCCCTCATCGACATAATCATAGCAAGCTGCAGGTGCATGTTGCACTTCCAAAGGCAGCTTGCCAGCTGAAGAATCCAACTTCAAGCAATGGCTCTCAGGTTAAGTCCCGGGACTACAGCGAGATGGGGCCAATTGTGCAACATTGGCCATCAGGAATAATGTGGAGCCAGAATCGGCAGGACTGCTGCTCCTGGCTTTACATTAATTAAAAAAAAATCATAATTACACTTACTTTTTCAATGGTGGCTGCTGGCCATATCGCATCCATGTTCAGAAAACCTGAACACTGCAGGCCCAACACCTGACTCAGGGCAGCCAAATTTAGCACAGGATCCTAAAACTGCTGTTAAGACCCTCATTAGCATATGCACGGGGCCATTGCTTGTTTTAGGCAGTCGTCCTGGATGCTGGAAAAATGGCATAACCCAATTTTGGGTTGGGAACTTATATGCGACAATGGGACACAGAGGGCTAACAGTTTGATAGTGCCAGTTTTCGGGCACAGGGATCGTGGCACCAGCATCCTCACACACCACCCAAATGCACCAAACTCCCATCACTCTCCCATCAGCAATCTCTAACAATCAGGACTCATGCCTAACATTCATATGCTCCATTTCCCCCTCACAAACTTACTAAAGCTGCAAGTCTCACAACCACACCTCACAGCTTCCACATGCTTCCAGCTATTCAGCTCTGACAGGCACTTCACCCAAACACATTATAGCACACTCACTTTCCCTCCCTTGCAGGAGAAGGTGGCACATAATAGGAGGCATTAGCAGAGAACCAGAGGGGTCAGCCACAGCTGTATCTTGTAAGCCCCTTGCAGGAGACAAAGCTGCAATTTAGTGGGCATGCAGTGACTTGAGGCCATTGCAACCAGTGTCTCCAAGAACATTCAGGATGATGGTATGTTCCTGCCTTATCTTCTTCTTAGGCAGTCCCTTGGAGTCAAGGATGACTTGCTTCCACTCCTGTTCGACAGGTTCTGAGATGGCTGATAAGTCCATTGTGTGATCTGCAGACTCTGCCGCATGAGGGGCAGGTGGTATTTGCAGGGTCAGGTTTGGAGGTTTGTGCACTCCCTCTGACACCTTGACTTCACCTCCACATGTTCCTGCCAAAGTCCCTCGAGGTATATGATGCCTTCCTGCATAAGCTTTCTCCATCTAGGACTGTCGCGAGCCAGGGACTCCCACTCGTTGACTGGGATGTTTGATCTCTTCAGGGGTGCTTTGAGGACGTCTCTAAAGCATTTCCAAAGTCCTCCTGCGAGTCTCCTGCTGCCACCAAGTTCTGCGTAGAACAGCTACTTTGGGAGTCTGGCTTCAGGCATGCAAACAACACGTCCCACCCAGCAGAGCTGGTTTTGGGCGATTAGCGCCCCAATGCTGGGCAGGTTGGCTTGGAATAGAACGCTGCTGTTGGACTACCTTTCGTGCCACCAAATTTGGAGGAATTGGAGAGGAACCTCTGGTGGTACTTCTCCAGAGCTTTGTGGTTCCTGCTGTAGGTTGTCAGAGTCTCAGAAGCGTATAGGAGCACAGTGATCAAAGCTACCCAGTAAACCATGATCTTAGTCTCGGGTTTGAGTCATAGAGTCATAGAGTTATACAGCACAGAAACAGGCCCTTCGGCCCATCGTGTCTGTGCCGGCCATACAGCACCCAACTATTCTAATCCCATATTCCTGCACTTGGCCCGTAGTCCTGTATGCTATGGCGTTTCAAGTGGACATCTAAATACTTCTTAAATGTTGTGTGGATTCCTGCCTCCACCACCTCTTCAGGCAGTCTGTTCCAGATTCCAACCACCTTGAGATCTTGATCCTCAAATACTCTCTTTCTGAGTCGGCCAAAGGCTCAGCTGGCAGACTGGAGGCGATGATGAACCTTGTTGTCTACATCTGTCTTCACCGTGTGTTAAACTAGGTGAGGAAGGGGTCTCAGGCTCCCCTCTTGCCCCTTTCCTGGTTTGGCCGTAACAGGGTTTAACGTTTAAAACAGAGTGTTTTTAGCTTCGCCTCAGTGAGTCCTTGCTCTCTGCTCTCTTTGTAATTGTAAATGAACCAACCAGACAGGCTTTCTTAGGATTCAACAAGAAAGATGTAAGTTTATTTATTATCGGACTCGGCATCACAATAAACATGTGATTTTTGGCGAGGTTTGAGGTTTGCATATTTCCATGATTGTCTCTTTGTTCCTGTTGGGGTCTGCAGGGGATAGTTAGATTTAATTAGCCCTGGTTTGGAACTCTGATCATGGGCATTGGCAGTGGGTGGATCCACTCTGACCTCACTTTCAGTGCTCTGGTGAGTAATTCATGTGCTGTTCACTTCAGGGCATTGTTAGTTCCCTTTCCTCCTGACTGTGGGGGAGATTCTTTGCTAATCTTCCCTTTGTCCTCTGAGACACTCCTGCTTGCAGGTATTTGTCCAGATTCTACCGAACACCCCTGCACCACTTCAACTAGGTGAGGCATCACCCTCATGGTTTCGCTGCCCTTTTGAGGACTTTCTTTGTTCTGTCGGTTTACGTAAATGCTGTTAGCAACCCTGGTGGGGTGCTTCAAGTGTCTGCGTTGTCATAGGAGGATGTGGGGTCTACATTTTCCCATATTTTGAGGTTGGCCGACCGGACAGTAGGGGTTTTCATTTGGGAATCCTCCCAGACCTCCTTTAACCTGTCCTTTTTGTCCCCCCTATTTCCCCTTTCCTCTCTAACTTTTTGCCAGCCCTGTGCCTGTCTGTCTCCTTTTGTTCTCAGCAGGGGACCCTTACAATTCACCAGCCCTCTTCTTGAGGGTTCCCCAAAAGCCGATACAGGACTTAATGGTGAAGATTTCCCTGCAGGTTGGGGTTTCCCCCCACCCTGGCACATGTGGCAACTGCTACAGTACTCAACCACATCTTTGTGAAGTTTTGGCCAGTCAAACAACTGTCTTATGCGGGCATTGGTTTTTCATATATCGACATGCACAGCCATAGTAATCTCATGGGCCATTCTCAATATTTCCCTCCAGTACCTCTGCGGCACCACTAACTGGTGAACCACTGTCCGCTCTTTGTCCTCAGGTCTGTGAGGAGAACTCATTCTTTAAATAGTAGCAATCAGGGACTCACTCTGCTTCAACTTCAATTTGGGCAGCCTGTGCTAATGCCCTTAATACTGGGTTGGCTCGCTGAGCCTCCGCTAAGAAGGATCCATTTAATCCATTCCCTGGGTCCTGTAATTTTCCAAGGAAAATTTCAGACAGACAGACCTCATGGTCATCTGTCTGCAGTGCCAATTCAGTCTCCTCTGGGGAAGCTGGTTTGGCCAGGGCCCAATTCACGACACAATCAGGGGAACAGCCGGGGACCGTCTCCTGCAACTGCCCTGTCTCTCTGACCTCCTGCAGTCTCTCTTTCACTACTGGGGAAGCTACCACCCTCAGTCCCACCCGATCATTACCGAGGAGCAGGTCAACCCCGTCCACAGGCAAACTAGGGACAATCCCAATGATCACCGGTCCCAAAACTAGGTCGCACTCCAAGTGCACCCGGTGTAAAGGTACAGGCGTACACTGCCCTCCAATACCATTCACCACCATTCTGGTATTTACTGCACTCTCTGGGGGAAAGGTCAGGCCTTTTCCCAGCAAAAGAGATCTGGTGGCCCTTGTATCCATGAGTATTACTATGGGGCTTGCCAGCCCCATTCGAGGGGTGTGGGGTTACTCTCCCTTCAGACACAAAATCCTGATAACTTTCAGGAATCCTATTAAATTTTCCTGCACCCGCAGCAGTATGTTTTCTGGGTCTTACTGCTGCTGCAGTTAAATCCATAGCCTGTTCTACTGCGCTTTCCATCAGGGTGTCGTCTCCTGCACTGAGCGGGTGTGCCCTAATTAACCCTACAGGCTTTCCCCGTAGTTTCTAACAGTCAGCTCTTAGATGACCTGCCTTATTACAATGAAAGCACACAGGTCTCCTACTTACAGAACTACCCTTTCTGGCTGGAGGAGGGCCCCTGTGTGTCCTGCTTTTCTTTCTATCCCAGGACTGCTTGGGCTCTTATCACCTTCCTACCCATTGTCCTTTTCGGGTTTGTGGGGGTGACTAGGAGAGGTTTTCTCCTGGGGATCCGTATTGTATATTAGAGCAAACCCATCAGCCAGAACTGCAGTTTGCCTCGCTCTATATACTTTTTGTTCCTCCAAATGGGTCTTTAAGGAGAGTTTTTAAATTCGTCGAGGAGAATTACCTCTCTGAGGTTTTCATAGGTGGGCTGCACTTTAAGAGCCCTGAACCACTGGTCAAAGGTCAGCTGCTTACTTCTCTCAAACTCAAGTCAGTTTGATCAGATTCTTTCCGGAGGGTTCGGAACTTCTGGCGGCAGGCTTCCGGTACTAGCTCCTATGCCCCGAGGATAGCACTTTTTTGTCAGTTCACAATTTGATGAACTCTCATCTGGCAACAGGGAATAAACCGTGTGGGCTTTTTCCGTTAGCTTGTTTTGTAGCAGTAGTGTCCAGTTCTCGGACGGCCATTTTAACTGCCTTGCAAGTTTCTCAAAAGTTACAAAAAATGCTTCCACATCTCCCTCATTGAATTTTGGAATCAATTGGGAAAATTTTAAAAACAGAGCACACAGCCCCCAATTACTATTCTTCATATTGGCTATGCTTTCACTGGGGTTACTATGTCACTCCCTAGTTAATGCAAGCCGCCTCAGCTCTCTTTCCTCCTGTTCCTTCCGGAAGGTTCTCTCCCTTTCTCTCTCTTCTCTCTCCCTTTCCCTATCTTCTAATTCAAATTTCCTCTGTTCCAATTGTATCTTTGCCAATATTATCTTGTCTGGCTCGAATTCTAACCCTGTCTCTGATTCTTCAGATTCGAGAGAAAAATGGTTGGCCAATAGTCTCAGGAGTTCCAATTTCCTAGAGTTGGAGTTCCTCAACTCTTCCATGGACAGTGCCTTTAACGTATCCCAAGTTACTTCACCTTGACTTGGGTAGTTACTGGCTTCAGTCACAGACATGTTGGTATTCCAGCACACACAACCACAAGAAAACCTGTATTGAAATCTTTTCGCTTTTTGATTGGGATCAATTTGATTTCCCACTTCCAATTTCTCATTTGTCTGTGGGTCCAATCTGGACACTAGCCCCCAAATTTCTGTTACGACCGGGTAAGGAAGGGGTCTCAGGCTCTCCTCTTCCCCCTTTCCTGGTTTGACCGTAACAGGGTTCAACTCTTAAAACAGTGTTTTTAACTTCACCTCAGTAGGTCCTTATCACTGCTCTGTAATTGTAATTTAAATGATCCAACTGGGCAGGCTTTCTTAGGTTTAAACAAGAAATATGTAAGTTCATTAACCTTACCACACTAATGGAATTGAAGTCTTGCAGGTCTCGCTGGGGCTCAGTGCACACTTTCAAACTTGTTTCTCTGGTACCAGAAGGCTGAAGAGGTCCTCTGTCTTGAGGCTTAAGTTGCTTCCATGGGTCCCTGGGACTTTGCTTGAGAGAGAGAGACAGGGAGAGAGAAGGACCTTCCTTCTCTTTTGTCTTCAAATTGCAGTCTCCACCAAACCTTACTGTGAGGCACAATTCAAACAGTTCCCAGTCTGGCCTTTAGGTAAGTCTTGTAACCAGCTCTTTGTTTGAAACAGCATCTTCTGGGGAGGGTTGTTGATTTCAAACGTTCTCCAGTCACACTCAGTGGGGGGCGGGGTGGTGGTAGGGGAGGTGGAGGTTTGTCTCTTACAATGTCAATGGCTCTCTATGTCTTTCAATCATCACTATTGATAAAACCCATCTTGCTAATTGAATGAGGGAGCACTCCCATTGTCTCTCTATGTAACTGTCTCTCAGAATGCAAATGTGCAACTATGTTTTCTGCTGTTCAGCTCTGTGGTCTTTTTAAACAAGTTATGTTCAATGTTCAGTTAAAAGTAATAAGTAGTGTTCCATATGACAGTGTGGTTTCCGTCACAACCGAGAAGAGGCTCCCAAGATATGGAAAATAGTCCACATTTTCCAGGATCTCACCATTGATCTTGATTGATGGGGTAGGTGTTGTGCTGTAGGAGCTGGTTGGAAGAGGACCTTCGCTTCTCGAGTGTTTTGTGAAGGACCCATTTTCTCATATGCTTCAGAGAAGGAGCTGACAGTGCCTTGTGCATCTTCTCAAATCCCACTTCACCCTGCTATTTAGCATGAAATACAAGCAGATGTTATGATTATGGACCTCTTGCTTTCCACCCCACCCCTCTTCCCTCTCTGCATTTATGCCACCTGGTCAGCCAGTATAGCCCCACCATGAAGGGCGCAAACAAGAGCATATTTCTGATGAAGAAGCAGGAAAAGCACTGTCACTTGATCTGACACTTGCAACCACCAGCTCAGATACTGGCACTGCATGTGCAGTATAGAGGTGGGATCAGCATGTGGTGAGTCACCCGGCCAAGTGGACTTCAGCCAGAGGGTGAGATCAAAGAGAAGTTCTGCTGCAGAGGACTCAGACTGATGAGGTGGCGTGCAGGAAAAGGCTGATAGGCATGCACACAAAGATGCTTGGTGCATTGGCAGTCCTGTTATCATTGTCAAGGAGCATGGAGGAGTCGGGCTCCAACTTGGCACAGGGCTTTGTGCAGACCTTGGTGGCTTTGAGATGCAAGAACCTGCTGTCCTTTCTCTGCTAAAGATGCATTAGGTGTTGAGTGATGTCATGATCTGCCCACTCTGCATGCTTCTGGCATACGCAGGCATACCAGAGTTTGATCCCTTCCAAGCAAAGCACTCCACATGGCCCCATGTCAGACGTCTCCAGAAGCAGATCGGCTGCCACGTTCAGCACCTCTGGGCTCCTGTAGTGCCAACACCAGTGGCACTGCAGAGTCCAATTTTGTGGCCCGAATGCTGAACCCTGAAATTGGATGCCATTGTACTTGTTATACGACCGTTAATTAGAGTCATATAGTTTTTGCAGCACAGAAACAGGCCCTTTGGCCCATCGTGTCCGTGCCGGCCATCAAGCACCTACCTATTCTAATCCCATTTCCCAGCACTTGGCCCGTAGCCTTGTATGCTATGGCTCATCTAAATACTTCTTCAATGTTGTGAGGGTTCCTGCCTCTACCACCACTTCAGGCAGTGTGTTCCAGATTCCAACCACCCTCTGGGTGAAAAAATGTTTCCTCAAATCCCCTCTAAACCTCCTTACCTTAAATCTATGCCCCCTGGTTATTGACACCTCCGCTAAGGGAACAACCTTCTTCCTATCTATGCCCCTCATAAGTTTGTATACCTCAGTCAGGTCTCCCCTCAGTCTTCTCTGCTCTAAGGAAAACAACTCTAGCCTATCCAGTCACTCTTCATAGCTGAAATGCTCCAGCCCAGGCAACATCCTGGTGAATCTCCTCTGCACCCTCTCCAGTGCAATCACATCCTTCTTATAGTGTGGTGACCAGAACTGTACACAGTACTCCAGCTGTGGCCTAACTAGAGTTTTATACAGCGCCATCATAACCTCCCTGCTCTTATATTCTATGCCTCAGCTAATAAAGGCAAGTATTCCATATGCCTTCCTAACCACCTTATCTCCCTGTGCTGCTGCCTTCAGTGATCTATGGATAGTACACCAAGGTCCCTCTGACCCTCTGTACTTCCTAGGGTCCTACCATCCATTGTATATTCCCTTGCCTTGTTAGTCCTCCCAAAATGCATTACATCATACTTCTCAGGATTAAATTCCATTTGCCACTGCTCTGCCCATCTATATCGTCCTGTAATCGAAGGCTTTATTCCTCACTATTTACGACACCACCAATTTTCGTGTCATTGGGTGCAACGCAGTCCAATTTCTACCACTATGTATATTTTATGTGAAGGGTAATGTGCCATTTCATCAAGTTGTGTGTAAGGTCCTCTTTCAGTTCTGTATTACATGCACTCCTACAACCATAAGAATATTATTTGCGTTTTATGGCTGGCATAGAAACATGCAGATAATGTCTCACACAAATTTATCATGTTGCTCCCCAATGCACATAGTCAACAGAAATTACTTTTCTGCTCCATTACCCTGCATCCACACAAGGTGGGTTTAGTTTAGATTACAGATACAGCACTGAAACAGGCCCTTCGGCCCACCGAGTCTGCGCCGACCATTAACCACCAATTTATACTAATCCCATATTCCGACCGCATCCCCACCCGTCCCTATATTTCCCTACCACCTCCCTACACTAGGGGCAATTTATAATGGCCAATTTCCCTATCAACCTGCAAGTCTTTGGCATATGGGAGGTGCACCGGAGGAAACCCACGCAGACACAGGGAGAACTTGCAAACTCCACACAGGCAGTACCCAGAATTGAACCCGGGTCGCTGGAGCTGTGAGGCTGTGGTGCTAACCACTGTGCCACTGTGAAGGCTGGCTACCAAAATGGTATTCTTTGCTATTCTGTATTCTATCATTTATATGTTTTGTATCCGTTTATAGGGAAAGATGGTCCATAACCACTGCAACCAGTCCCAACCTTCATCCACTCAGCAGACATGAACAATATATTATGGATAGAGTACCTTTAGGACGTGGAGTAAGGGGAGCTTAGCAGCTTTCTGTGTTCTTGGATCTACTATCCTCCCTTACTTAGTCTTATTGTTCCTCCTGAAAACTCACTCACTCACTAAAATGCTGTATACAATGCACAATTGCATCATGACACATAATCTCTTGACAGGTTTTCTGTGTCACAAACTTTTCACATTTTGGCAATTGTAACATATGTTTAGTTTCTCTTTCTACAGGGATTTCCAATGATGCAAAATAAAGCCCACTGAATCACAACAAAAGGATGACCCAGTTTACCTCGCACCTTGAGCATTATAGAGAATGATAGTCAGGAGGAACCATTAAAAGATTCATATTGTGTAGCGAGGAGAAAGAAGTGGAGAAAGCAACTGAGGGCCCCAAACCAGCAGAGTGCAAGGCCAGTCCCAGATATTGCTGTGCTGCAGGGCTCATAGATGCTTACCTTGCAGGGGCTGTTTATAGAAAAGATGATAGATCAACAGAACTGCTTCTTTCAGTCCACTGAGAATGTTCATGCAGCTCTGTGAGAACTGTTGGTCATTATTAAAAAACTGCAGGTCTGACATCACTGCAGTAGGACAGCACAAATTTCACAGACCTCCAGGTCATTACAAAGCATGTGGCAAATCCAAGGTTCTCAGTACTGGAGACTGCACAGTCAAAGGCCTAGAGTCCAGATCCAGCATTACCCCTGTGGGGTGACTGGGTTTGTTGAGATCTTAGATTCCAATTTACTGTTGTCTGTCAGGGAAAGATTCAAGATGCTAAATCTTCTTGTGAGCAGTCATGATTCATTCATCATGTGTCAGTTCTCTGTGCCACCTGTATTCGCATCAGGCTGGCTACTGGGTGACAAGGGCTATCCCTTACGCACATGGCTCATGACTCCTGTTAGGAACTCAGGCACAACTGCACAGGTGGCCTAAAATGATGCTGCCACCAGAAATATCAAGTAGATGACTAGCATGCTTCAATTGAGGACACTTCAGATGGCCATGGTACACAATCTTGAGCAACTATGGGACTTGAAAATCTCACTGAAGCATCTTGGTATAAGCTGGGGCAGTCTGTTTGGCTGTTTGGCACTAACAAACACATTGGTAGAATGGCTGGCGGGAGAACAGGCATGTTGTACTTTTAAGAGGACAGCAGGCTCCTCTACAACAGAGCCAAGACTACTTTCTTGGGACTGTGCATCAAGACTCCTACCGCTCTGAGTGAGAACAGAGTGCAGGACTGTTGTGATGCTTTGAAGGCAGCTGTCAATACTGGCCCCAGCACCAATGTTGCAGCAGTCTGAGCTTCAATGGTAGCTGTGTGAGCTTGAAGGAAGTTTTCACAGCTGCCAGTACAGAATTAATTATGGGTGGGCATCACTGTCATATTCATGGAGCAGACTACTAGGCTCATTTGGACAGAATGGTCTCCATTTTTTTATTTATAGATACAGCACTGAAACAGGCCCTTCGGCCCACCAAGTCTGTGCCGACCATCAACCACCCATTTATACTAATCCTACACTAATTCCATATTCCTTGTGCTCTGCACAAAGCCTTGATGCAAGTTGGAGCTGGACTCCTCCATACTCTGAGCCATTGTGTGCAAGCTTGCTGGCAGACTGCCCAGTGCACCTAACAGCCCGTGATGTATGTCCATCAGCCTCTTCAATATTCTGGGTCTTCCTAGTTTTCTACAGCGAGCTAATATATCAACTCGACCTGATGAGAGCTGGCACCTGTGACACGCTAAACCCCTGCTCTAGCTCCTGCACATTTATGGCAGGTAAATTATGAAATGACGATCCCTCCTGAAGCCTAGCCTCCAAACTATTCATGGCGCCAATCTCTGAACTGGTGGTCAGATGGAATAATATATTATCTTCAGGAAGGTGGTCTCATCTGCCTGAAGTGGCAGGAGGCAGCAAATCCAGGACCAGCATGTTCCTGTGAGGAAGAAAGACAAGTTTGGCAAGTTTCGGGAAGCTTGGATAATGCGGGATATTGTGAGCCTAGTCAAAAAGAAAAAGGAAGCATTTGTAAGGCTAGGAACAGACGAAGCACTTGAGGAATATAAAGACAGTAGGATGGAACTTAAGCAAGGAGTTAGGAGGGCTAAAAGGGATCATGAAAAGTCATTGGCAAACAGGATTAAGGAAAATCCCAAGGCTTTTTATACGTATATAAAGAGCAAGAGGGTAACCAGGGAAAGGGTTGGCCCACTCAAGGACAGAGATGGGAATCTATGTGTGGAGCCAGAGGAAATGGGCAAGGTGCTAAATGAGTACTTTGCATCAGTATTCACCAAAGAGAAGGACTTGCTGGATGATGAGCCTCAGTCATCTCACTATCAAAAAGGAGGCGGTGTTGGGTGTCTTGCAAAGCATTAAGGTAGATAAGTCCCCAGGGCCTGATGGGATCTACCCGAGAATACTGAGGGAGGCAAGGGAAGAAATTGCTGGGGCCTTGACAGAATCTTTGCATCCTCATTGGCTACAGGTGAGGTTCCAGAGGACTGGAGAATAGCCAATGTTGTTCCTTTGTTTAAGAAGGGTGGTAAGGATAATCCAGGAAATTATAGGCCGGTGAGCCTTACGTCAGTGGTAGGGAAACTATTAGAGAGGATTAAAAGCAAAATACTGCGGATACTGGAAATCTGAAACAAAAACAAGAAATGCTGGAATCACTCAGCAGGTCTGGCAGCATCTGTGGGAAGAGAAGCAGAGTTAACGTTTCGGGTCAGTGACCCTTCTTCGGAACTGACAAATATTAGAAAAGTCACAGATTATAAGCAAGTGAGGTGGGGGTGGGGCAAGAGATAACAAAGGAGAAGGTGCAGATTGGACCAGGCCACATAGCTGACCAAAAGGTCACGGAGCAAAGGCAAACAATATGTTAATGGTGTGTTGAAAGACAAAGCATTACTACAGATTAGGTGTAAATACACTGAATATTGAACAGCAGCAAGTGCAAACCTGAAAAAAAAACCTGAAAAAAACAGTGGGTAAGCAAACTGAACAAACTAAGATGAAATGAAATAAATGCAAAAAAAGATTGTAAAAAATGTAAAAAAGAATGTAAAAAAAAGGAAGAAAAAATAACTAAAAATGAAAGTAAAGTGGGGGGGCTGTGCGGAACATCTCCGCTCAGTCCGCAAGCAGGACCCTGAGCTTCCGGTTGCTTGCCATTTCAACACTCCCTCCTGCTCTCATGCTCACATCTCTGTCCTGGGATTGCTGCAGTGTTCCAGTGAACATCAACGCAAGCTCGAGGAACAGCATCTCATCTACCGATTAGGCACACTACAGCCTGCCGGACTGAACATTGAGTTCAATAATTTCAGAGCATGACAGCCCCCCATTTTACTTTCATTTTTAGTTATTTTTTCTTCCTTTTTTTTACATTCTTTTTTACAATCTTTTTTTGCATTTATTTCATTTCATCTTAGTTTGTTCAGTTTGCTTACCCACTGTTTTTTTCAGGTTTTTTTTTCAGGTTTGCACTTGCTGCTGTTCAATATTCAGTGTATTTACACCTAATCTGTACTAATGCTTTGTCTTTCAACACACCATTAACATATTGTTTGTCTTTGCTCCATGACCTTTTGGTCAGCTATGTGGCCTGGTCCAATCTGCACCTTCTCCTTTGTTATCTCTTGCCCCACCCCCACCTCACTTGCTTATAATCTGTGACTTTTCTAATATTTGTCAGTTCCGAAGAAGGGTCACTGACCCGAAACGTTAACTCTGCTTCTCTTCTAACAGATGCTGCCAGACCTGCTGAGTGATTCCAGCATTTCTTGTTTTTGTATAAGAGAGGATTATTCGGGACAGGATTTACTCCCATTTGGAAACAAACGAACTTATTAGCGAGAGACAGCATGGTTTTGTAAAGGGGAGGTCGTGTCTTACTAATTTGATTGAGTTTTTTGAGGAAGTGACAAAGATGATTGATGAAGGAAGAGCAGTGGATGTTATCTCTATGGACTTTAGTAAAGCCTTTGACAAGGTCCCGCTTGGCAGACTGGTACAAAAGGTGAAGTCACACGGGATCAGAGGTGAGCTGGCAAGATGGATACAGAACTGGCTCGGTCATAGAAGACAGAGGGTAGCAGTGGATGGGTGTTTTTCTGAAAGGAGGGATGTCACTAGTGGTGTTCCGCAGGGATCAGTGCTGGGACCTTTGCTGTTTGTAGTATATATAAATGATTTGGAGGAAAATGTAGCTGGTCTGATTAATAAGTTTGCGGATGACACAAAGGTTGGTGGAGTTACGGATAATGATGAGGATTGTCAGAGGATACAGCAGGATATAGATCGCTTGGAGACTTGGGCGGAGAAATGGCAGATGGAGTTTAATCCAGACAAATGTGAGGTAATGCATTTTGGAAGGTCTAATGCAGGTGGGAGGTATACAGTAAATGGCAGAACCCTTCGGAGTATTGACAGGCAGAAAGTGGCAACGCAGGTGGATAAGGTAGTCAAGAAGGCATACGGCATGCTTGCCTTCATCGGTCGGGGCATAGAGTATAAAAATTGGCAAGTCATGTTGCAGCTGTGCAGAACCTTAGTTAGGCCACACTTCGAATATTGCGTGCAATTCTGGTCGCCACACTACCAGAAGGACGTGGAGGCTTTGGAGAGGGTACAGAGGAAGTTTACCAGGATGTTGCCTGGACTGGAGGGCATTAGCTATGAGGAGAGGTTGGAAAAACTCGGATTGTTTTCACTGGAACGACGGAGGTGGAGGGGCGACATGATAGAGGTTTACAAAGTTATGAGCGGCATGGACAGAGTGGATAGTCAGAAGCTTTTTCCCAGGGTGGAAGAGTCAGTTACTAGGGGACATAGGTTTAAGATGTGAGGGGCACAGTTTAGAGGGGATGTGAGAGGCAAATTTGTTTACACAGAGGGTGGTGAGTGCCTGGAACTTGCTGCCAGAGGAGGTGTTGGAAGCAGATACGATAGCGACGTTTAAGAGACATCTTGACAAATACATGAATAGGAAGGGAATAGAGGGATATGGGCCCCGGAAGTGCAGAAGGTGTTAGTTTAGGCAGGCATCAAGATCAGCGCAGGCTTGGGGGGCCGAATGGCCTGTTCCTGTGCTGTACTGTTCTTTGTTCTTTTGAGGCGTCAACATGTTCAGCCTATGAACTGAAACAGAGAGAAAGGGTTAACTTTTAGTGCAAAGGGAGAGCAAAGAACACAGGTCATAGGAGCAGGAGACGACGATATGGTCCATCGAGCCTACTCCGCCATTCAAAACGATCATGGCTGATCTTAGGATTCGACTCCACTTTCCCGTCCGCTTGTCATATTCCTTGATTCCCTGAGGGACCAAAGATCTGTCAATCCCAGCCTTAAATGTATTCAACGATGGAGTATCCACAACCCTCTGGGGTGGAGAATTGCAAAGATTCACAACTCTTTGAGTGAAGTAATTTCTCCTCATCTCAGTCCTAAATGATCAGCCCTTTATCCTGAGACGGTGCCCCTGTGTTTTAGATTCCCCGACCAGCAGAAATAATCTCTCAGTGTATACCCTATCCAGCCCCTTTAGAATTTTATATGTTTCAATGAGATCACCTCTCATTCTTCTAAACTCCAGAGAATACGGGCCCAATTTACTTAGCCTCTCATCATAGGACAACCCCTCATCCCAGGGACCAATCTAGTGAACACAGTGAATCGCTGTACCAGTGCAAGTATATCCTTTCTTCAATGTGGAGACCAAAACTGCACACAGATGTGGTCTCACCAAAACCCTGTACAATTGTAGCAATACTTCCTTATTCCTGTACTCCAATCTCCTTGCAATAAAGGCCAATGTGTCATTTGCCTTCCTAAGTGCATGTTAACTTTCTGCGTTCCTTGTACAACCACACCCAAGTTTCTTTGAACATCAACACTTACAAGTTCCACACATTTTAAAAAATATTCTGCTTTTCTATTCTAACGACCAAAGTGAATAACTTCACACTTCCCTATATTATACTTCATCTGCCATCTTGTTGCCCACTCATTTAGCCTGTCTATATCTCTTTGCAGCCTCTCTGTCTCCTCCCCACAGCTTACCTTTCCACCTGCCTTTGTATCATCAACAAACAAAGATACGTTACTATCTCATCTACCGATTAGGCACACTACAGCCTGCCGGATTGAGTTCAATAATTTCAGAGCATGACAGCCCCCCATTTTACTTTCATTTTTAGTTATTTTTTCTTCCTTTTTTTTTACATTCTTTTTTACATTTTTTACAATCTTTTTTTGCATTTATTTCATTTCATCTTAGTTTGTTCAGTTTGCTTACCCACTGTTTTTTTTCAGGTTTGCACTTGCTGCTGTTCAATATTCAGTGTATTTACACCTAATCTGTACTAATGCTTTGTCTTTCAACACACCATTAACATATTGTTTGCCTTTTCTCTGTGACCTTTTGGTCAGCTATGTGGCCTGGTCCAATCTAGATCTCCTTTGTTATCTCTTGCCCCACCCCCACCTCACTTGCTTATAACCTGTGACTTTTCTAATATTTGTCAGTTCCGATGAAGGGTCACTGACCCGAAACGTTAACTCTGCTTCTCTTTTCACAGATGCTGTCAGACCTGCTGAGTGGTTCCAGCATTTCTTGTTTTTAATTTCAGATTTCCAGCATCCGCAGTATTTTGCTTTTATTATATAGATACGTTACTTTCTGTCTCTTCACCTATGTCATGAATATAGATTGTAAATAGCTGAGGCTCCAGCACTGATCCTTGTGACACATTTACTGCCTGCCAACTTGAAAATGCCCCGTTTATTCCCATTCGTTGCTTCCTGTCCATTAATCAATCATCTATCCATGCTAATATATTACTCCCAACTCCATGAGCCCTTATCTTCCCTGTTAACCTTTTGGGTGGCCCCTTATTGAATGCCTTTTGGAAATCAAGGTATGCTACATCTACTGGTTCCCGTTTATCTACCCTGCAAGTTACATCCTCAAAACAACTCTGACAAATTTGTCAAAGGAAGAAGTGGCTGATGTATAGGGTAAGATAAAGGTAAGTAGGGAAAAAGAGCATAAGTTGTGAAATCCAGCATTGTCAGTCACCGTGGCCATAAATTGGCCAGTGCCCGCTACTGCCAGCATGTTCTCTTTAAAGGTGGAGCGGCTGTGCAAACACAGCCTCACGCAGTGCCAGTCTCCTATCACTGGTTGTGGGCGACCTTTTCCTGCAAAAAAGGGACTGTGTTAGTCACAGTGTGAGGTGTTTAGAGAATGTGCCTGTGATGGTGGAATATTTGTAATGCCATTTGTGTAAGATGTAAGGTGTGAGAACGTGAGGTTTGGCATAGTGGTAAGTGCGTGACTTGAGGAGAAGGAGATGGAGTGAAGTGCGGTGCAGTGATTATAGGAGAGTGAAGGGAAATGGGGCAGGAGAATATTGCAAGTAGCAACACCGGAGGTGGTGGAGGTATGAATACAGAGTATGGAGCAGTATACTTACCTCGAAAACTCTGGTGAGTTCATTGACCTTTTCAGTGGCATTGAAGTCATGTTCTGGGAGCTAGGCTTCCTGCATTCATTTCGTCTGCCCATCCAGTGTCTGCACCGGGCATCCAAGGCAGTACCAGAAAACCTTGGTGCCCTCTCAGTACTTGTTAGCTGCCTTTGAGGGACATTGATTTCTGGCTCCTCCAAACACACATGCAGTCAATGAACAATGCAGATAGCAATGGCTGTACACCTGCCTCATTTAAATGAGCTCACAGCCTGAACATTATGTGCTGTCTGGGACACCACTAACAGAGGTGAGCAATGTGCGCAGCACCCCTTGCATGCCCAGTTTCGGCCACAATCGAATTTCTCAGCCCTTGCAATTATGCACCACTGATGTAAAAGAAATTCCATGGTACCTGCAAATGAACAATAGGAGTGACCGAAAGCTAAGTTAAAGAGTTGCTTTTGGAGGTGGTGTTATATATGGAGAGACAGACAGACGCAGTGGCAGAAACGTTTGGAGAGGAGGTTCCCAAATTTAGGTCTGAGGCAGCTAAAGTCTCTTCTAATAATGGTGAAGGGAAGGTGTTGTGGGGGTGTGGGGGACGCGGTGGTGGAGAGTGGTGGTGGCAATGCAAAGAACACAGGATTCAAGAGAGGATTTGGGACTGGAGCAGAAGTGGCTGGAGCATGGCTATGGTGGGATTTATAGCCAACAAGGGGGCAGGGTCAGGTTAAAATGGATCAGCATCCGTTTCAGGTATGAAGACACGATGCAAATTGGGAGGCCTGAGGCGGGGCTGAAATTAGGCCTCGGGCCTCATTAGTATTAATTGAATGAGCCTCTAGTGTTTGTCTCATTTCCACAGGAATCTCACCCAGCAAAGAATTGCTCTGTCACCTGTGTGTAGCATTCGGAGTAATTCCCCCACCACAGTGCTTCCTCCATGCTGGATATCTCTAATTTTGCTCCATGGAATTTTTGTAGAAAGAGAATACAATCCCTTTAAGAAAATTGTTCTGTCATCTTTAAAAAGTGTTATACTATTTTATGAATGTTTAGGATTTGTTATAAAACCACATTGATCTAACAGCATAATTTTAGGTCTTAAACTACTGGCAGATCCAGTGAAATTCGTTTTTCCTGGACTGGCCAGTTTTGTATGTTTTTAGTTCATGCACTGTAACTTGATACAAACACAAATACCACTGGAATAAGGATGCTCCAAAGTCAGCACTAGTCTTATTATTGTATGAAACTTAAGCAATGAAAATAAAGATTTAGAAAATCATTTAATTAAAAAATTAAAATCTAAACAGTTCTTTTTTGTTTCAGATTGTCTTTCTTCGTCCGAGGGTCCTAAAAGAAGTGGCTAGTGAGATAGTTGATGCATTGGTTTTAATTTTCCAAAATTCCCTAGATTCGGGGATGGTTCCATTAGATTAGCCAATGTAACTCCTTTATTCAAAAAGGGAGGGAGACAGAAAGCAGGAAACTACAGGCCAGTTAGCTTAACACTGTCTTTGGGGAAAATGTTAGCAGCTATGATTAAAGACGTTATAGCAGGGCACTTAGAAAAATTCAAGGTAATCAGGCAGAGTCAACATGGTTTTGTGAAAGGGAAATCATGTTTAACCAATTAATTGGAGGTCTTTGAAGAAGTAACATGTGCTGTGGATAGAGGGGAACCAGTGGATGTACTGTACTTAGATTTCCAGAAGGTATTTGATAAGGTGCCACATCAAAGGTTATTGCAGAAAATAAAAGCTCATGGCATTGGGAGTAAGCAGGGATAGACGATTGGCTAGCTTACAGGAAACAGACAGTCGGCATAAATGGATCATTTTCTGGTTGGCAAGATGTAATGAGTCATGTGCCACAGGGGTCAGTGCTGAGGCCTCAACTTTTTCCAATTTATATAAAAACTTGGATGAAGGGACTGAAGGTATGGTTGCTAAATTTTCTGATGGCACAAAGATAGATAGGAAAGTACGTTGTGAAGAGTACATAAGGAGGCTACAAAGGGATATTGATAGGTTACGTGAGTGGACAAAAATCTGGCAAATGGAGTATAATGTGGGAAAATATGAACTTGTCCTTTTTGGAAGGAAGAATAAAAAAGAAGCATATTATCTAAAAGGTGAGAGATTGCAGAGCTCTAAGATGCAGAGGGATCTGGGTCTCCTAGTGCATGAATCATAAAAGGTTAGTATACAGGTACAGCTAGTAATTAGGAAAGCTAATAGAATGTTACCGTATATTGGGAGGGGAATTGAATACAAAAGTAGGGAGGTTATGCTTCAGTTATACAGGGCATTGGTGAGACCACATCTGGAGTACTGTGTACAGTATTGGCCTCCTTATTTAAGGAAGGATGTAAATGTGTTGGAAGCAGTTCAGAGAAGGTTTACTAGACTAATACCTGGAATGGGCAGATTGCCTTATGAGGAAAGATTGGACAAGCTAGGCTTGTATCCGCTAGAGTTTAGGAGAGTAAAAGGCGACTTGATTGAAACATACAAGATCCTGAGGGGTTTTCTTAAGGTGGATGTGGAAAAGATGTTTCCCCTTGTGGGAGAATCTACAACTAGGGGTCACTATTTACAAATAAGGAGTCACCCATTTAAGACAGGGATGAGAAAAATTTTTTTCTCTCAGAGGGTCGTGAGTCTTTGGAACTCTCTTCCCCAAAAAGCAGTGGAAGCAGAGTCTTTAAATATTTTTAAGGCAGAGGTAGATAGATTCTTGATAAGCAAGAGGGTGGAAGGTTATCGGGGTGGGCAGGAATGTGGAGTCAAGGTTACAATTAGGTGAGCCATGATCTTATTGAGCAGGCTCGAGGGGCCGAGTGGCCTACTCCTACTCCTAATTTGTATGTTCCTATGGTCCTATGTTTCTGCATTATTCTTATTTCTTTTAATTCTAACTTTTTTCCAGCTGAAACTAGCCAAATCTATATTTTCTATTATCTAACTTCTGAACTATTGCTAAAATGTTTTCCTTATCATCTTTCTGCTTCTTTCCAATTCTCACTTTCCATTTTGTTGGGAGGAACAACTTTAAAACAAAAAGAAATTCTGGGGGAAAAATTGGATATGGCCCGAAAATGGGCACAGGGATCGCAATGCGTGATTAACCCATATCGGTTCATTGTGACGCAGGCAGCACACAAGTTTCATGCTGCTGCTAATTTAAATGGTGGTGCCTTGCAGCCCAGCACTAAGGTGCTGTTGAGTGGCTGCATGCCTCAGCAGGCGGCCCAAGTTTGTGTGAGACTAGCACCATTTAAAGCTGGCCTGCACTACATATAGTCAGCCTGACCCTCTTAACGGGGAGGTGCATTCTGGCTGCAGAAGATGCTGGAACTGTTTGTGGCAAGGTTTCTGAACAGGAAGAAGAATGGAAATGGGACAACAGGGCAGACAGCATGCCCCTAGGTTCTCTGATGTGGCACTGTTGCAGGAAGTGGACAGGAGCAGAAAGATCCCCTACCCACAGGGGACCAGGGGATTCCTCAGACAGACACTGAGAAGGCAGTGGAAGCAGATAGCTGTCACTATCAATGCAATCAGTCTAGTCCGAGGACCTGGATGTGGTGCAGGAAGAAGTTTAATGACCTCACACAAGTGGCCAAGGTCAGTAAATGCATCTTCAAATGCCACATCCTTACAATCAACCTCTAGCCTGCTCAATTCACACCCCCTCTTCACTCACCTACCAACACTCACTATCAAGGATGATTCAGATTCCACATTCATAGCTTCACCACACCCTCACACACTTAGCTCTGCTACAAGTGCACACCGACATCTCACAGCTTGTATACTGACAACTATTCAACTAATGGGCACATCAGCCAAACATATTGCACCACACTCACTGACACACTCCCACAAGGTAGAACATAACTGGAGGCAGCAATGCCTAATTGGCAGGGGACAGGCACAGCTGCATGTTCTCACCTCCATGGAGGAGACGCTGTTGACCATCATTGGAGCAGCCACGACTGAGGCCGTCGTCAGCGGTGGGGCTGAAACCATAGAAGGCGCTGGTATGTTCTTACCTAATCCACTTCTCACATCCCACTTCCCCCTTATCCTACAATCTCTTTTGATTTACAAGCTGCATATGGTGTAAACAGGCACCTCTGGCCTTCCCCCTCTTCTCTCACTGCAGTTCTACTCTAGTACCTTTCTCCTTTCAGATACCCAAGAACTGCCACTTAGTCAAGCATGAGTGCGGGAGTGTAAAATCCAAGAGCAGCAGAACACTGAATGATGAAGAAACACTGTCACTCAATCTCACACTCAAAGTCACCAGCTCAGATATTGGCAAGGTGGGTACTTTAGAGCGTAGCATAGAGGTGGGATCTGCATGTGGTGAGACACTGGGCATAGAGTGGACTGCAGCCTGGCCAGGGGAAAAGGTAGTGCAGGTGCCAGTTTCCCAGAGGGTGAGGTCACATGCGAGTTCTGCTATAGAGGACCCGGATGAGGACTTCGATGGGACAGCCTGCAGAAAAACTGATGGGTATGCACAATGAAATGCTTGGTTCATTGGCAGGTCTGCCAGAATGTTTGCTGTCACTGTCAAGGAGCATGGAGGAATCCAGCTCCAATTTGGCACAAGGCATGGCACATAGCTTGGAGCCCATCCTTTCTAGCGTGGAAGGAGTGCCAACTCCTTGAGAACACTTATGCAGCTTACCATGATGCAGTATCAGAAGGGTGATGTCTCAGCTTCCATTGCAGCACATGCAGAGCGCGACAGTGGAAGGTCAGACTGAGGTTATGAAATCTCAGCTTGCTGCCATGCAGGATCAGACTGGTACTATTATAGTTACGAATTCCAGTGCTCAAAGAGGCTTTCAGAGTTTCACTGCAGCCCAGCAATCTGTGCTCTGTCTGATTGCTAGGATTGCTGAGGCACCGCTCCGGGGGAGTGGCAGTGGCTCTATGGTGCACTAACTTGCTGTCCTCTCTTAGGATGACAGCATTCATCCTCCCACCACTGCCACTCTACCAGTGGCCTTCCTGTTGCCAGTCAGCCAGCTGCCAATGCCGAGGTGTTGCATTCTGAAGCTGGGCCTTCGGGGCATCCTGCAAGGTCATCTGTTATCTCCCCCAGTGAAAGTCAGCAGCCTTCCACCAGCCATGCTGCAGCCACTGGGGCAGCACTGTGTAGGAGCACTAGGCCAGGAAAGGCACTTGCAAGACAGGCTCTAAGAGAATGCACAAGGATGATTCGCTGACTTTGTATGGAATATTGGATGGTTTGTTTGATAAAGTAGGTTTGGAATGGTTGTTTTGTGATGGCTTTTATTTCAGCATTGTGGCCAAGAGGACACTGTGATGGTCAGTGACAGAGCGAAGGTCAGGTGTGTTTCTCTGTACAAAGGAGATCCGGTGTTGTCGTCAGTGGAACCGTAGTCAGATGAGGCGATCATGGATGACCAGCCAGAAAGGGGATATATTAGTTGCCTTCTCCCCTCTTCCTCTTCCTAAAAAGAGTGAGGAAATTAAGGAAAATAGTATCAGCGGAGAAAAGGTATTGGAGAAACTTTAAGGGACTAAAATCTGGCAAATCTCCAGGACCTGATGGCCTACACCCTAGGGTTAAAGAGAGATAGCTGCAGAGATAGTGGATCCGCTAGCTATGAGTTTCCAAAACTCCTTCGATTTGGGAATGGTCCCATCAGATTGGAAGTTGGCAAATGTTACACCACTTTTCAAGAAAGGAGGGAGAGAGAAAACAGGGAACTGCAGTGCAGTTAGCCTAACATCAGTCATTGGGAAAATGCTAGAATCTATTATTAAGGAAGTCTTAACAGTGCACTTAGAAAAGCATAGTATGATTAGTATGATTTGATAGTCAGGGGATCAGACAGGCATTTCTGAGGCTGTAAACGTGAATCCAGGATGGTGTGTTGCCTCTCTGGTGCCAGTGTCCAAGGATGTCACGGAACGGCTGCAGGACATCCTTCTTGGGGAGGGAGAACAGCCAGAGGTCATGGTCCACTTTGGTACCAATGACATAGGTAGGAAGAGGGATGAAGTCCTGAACGCAGATTTGAGAGAGTTCAAGACCTCAAGAGCAGTAATCTCAGGATTACTCCCAGTGCCATGTGCTAGTGAGCATAGATACAGGAGGATTGATTGATCGAACATATGGCTGGAGAATTGGTGTAGGAGGGAGGGCATCAGATTTCTGAGGCATTGGGACCGGTTCTGGGCAGGTGGGACCTGTACAAGATGGACAGGCTACACCTTAACAGTACCGGAACTAACATCCTCGCAGGGAGATTTGCTAGTGTTGTTGGGAAGGGTTTAAATTAGCTTGTCAGGGGGATGGGAATCTGAGGGGTAGCTCAAATTGGATGGAAGTAAAGCTGGTAATAGGAGGTAGAAAAGTAGCAAGTGACATTAGAAGGCAGGAGAAACAAAGGCGAGCATCAACTAGGCTTAGAATGCAGAATAATGTCAAGAAGACAAGGTTAAAGGCACTCTACCTGAATGCACTCAGTATTCACAACAAGGTAGATGATTGAAAGGCACAAATAAAGGTAAATGGGTATGATCGAATTGCCATTATGGAAACATGGATACAGGGTGACCAAGACTGGGAACTGAATATTCAAGGATATTTGACATTTAGGAAGGACAGGCAAAAAGGAAAAGGAGGTGGTGTTGCGCTGATAATAAGGGCTGGGATCAGTACGTTAGTAAGGGAGGATCTCAGATCAGAAGAACAAAATGTAGAATCTGTTTGGGTGGAGCTAGGAAACAGCAAGGGGCAGCAAACAGTGGTAGTGTGGGGCATGGTATTAATCAGGAGATTACAGAAGCATGTAGCATGGGTAATACAGTAATCATGGGTCACTTCAATCTGCATATAGAATGGGTAAACCTAACCAGCACTAATGCTGTGAAGGAAGAATTTCTGAAGTATGTTAGGGATGGTTTTCTGGAGCAGTATGTTAAGGAACTGACTGGAGAATAGGCTATCCTAGATCTAGTATTATGTAATGTGAAAGGACTAATTAATAATCTTATTGTAAAAGAATATTTAGGGATGAGTGACCATAATATGATAACATTTTACATTATGTTTGAAAGTGAGGTAGTTCAATCTGAAGCCAGGGTGTTAAATTTGAACAAAGGAAACTATGAAGGTATAAGGGGCAAATTGGCTGTGGTGGATCGGAAAAATACATGAAAAGGTATGATAGGCATAGTACATAGGCAATGGATAATCTTTAAAGAAATATTACATAGTTTACAGCAACTATACATTCCTTCAAGGCACAACAACCTTAAAAGAAAAGGCAGTCAACCATAGCTAACAAAGTTAAGGATTGTATTAAATTAAAGTAAAAAGCCGAGAAAGTTGCCAAAAATAGTAGTAAACCTGAGGATTGGGAGGAATTTAGAATACAACAAAGGAGGACGAAGAAACTGATAAAGAAAGGGAGAATAGAATATGAATGCAAACTAGCAAAAAACATAAAAATGGACTGTAAAAGCTTCTACAGGTATGTAAAAAGGAAACATTTGGCCAACCGTCAGCAGAACCCCTAGGAGTATTGACAGGCAGAGAGATCTGGGCGTACAGGTCCACAGGTCACTGAAAGTGGCAACGCAGGTGGACAAGGTAGTCAAGAAGGCATATGGCATGCTTGCCTTCATCAGTTGGGGCTTAGAGTATAAAAATTGGCAAGTAATGCTGTAGCTGTTCAGAACTTTAGTTAGGCCACACTTAGAATATTGCGTGCAATTCTGGTCGCCACACTACCAGAAGGACGTGGAGACTTTGGAGAGGGTACAGAAGAGGTTTACCAGGATGTTGCCTGGTCTGGAAGGCATTAGCTATGAGGAGAGGTTGGATAAACTTGGATTGTTTTCACTGGAACGACGGAGGTGGAGGGGTGACATGATAGAGGTTTACAAAGTTATGAGTGGCATGGGCAGAGTGGATAGTCAGAAGCTTTTTCCCAGGGTGGAAGAGTCAGTTACTAGGGGACATAGGTTTAAGGTGCGAGGGGCAAAGTTTAGAGGGGATGTGCGAGGCAAGTTCTTTACACAGAGGGTGGTGAGTGCCTGGAACTTGCTGCCGGGGGAGGTGGTGGAAGCAGGTACGATAGCGACGTTTAAGAGGCATCTTGACAAATACATGAATAAGATGGGAATAGAGGGATACGGTCCCCGGAAGTGCAGAAGGTTTTAGTTTAGACAGGCATCAAGATCGGCGCAGGCCTGGAGGGCCGAATGGCCTGTTCCTGTTCTGTACTGTTCTTTGTTCTTTGTAAGACAAATGTGGGTCCATTACAGGCAGAGCCAGGAGCATTTATAATGGGGAATAGAGAAATGGCAGAGAAACTAAATGATTACTTTGTGTCTGCCACAAAGATACAAGAAATCTCCCTGAATTAGAGATCCAAGGGATTAGGGGGAATGAGGAATTGAAGGAAATTAGTATTAGTAAGAAGGTTGTACTGGAGAAAAGAATGGGGCTGAAGGTTGTTTAGTCTCCGGGACCTGATATTTTATGTCCCAGTGTGTTGCAAGAGGTAGCTATGGAAATAGTGGATGCATTGGTGATCGTCCCCCAAAAATCTATAGATTCTGGAGTGGTTCCTGCAGATTGGAAGGTCGCAAATGTCACCCCACTATTTAAAAAGGGAGGGAGAGAGAAAACAGGAAATTACAGACCTGTTAGCCTTGCATCAGTCGTTGGGAAAATGCAAGAATCTTTTCTAAAGGATGAGATAAATGGGCACTTGGATAATAAAGATCTGATTGGCCATAGTCAACATGGATTTATGAATGGGGAAATCATGTTTGGCGAACCTGTTGCAGTTTCTTGAGGATGTTATTAACAGAATTGATGAAGGTGAGTCGGTGGACGTAGTATACTTGGACTTTCAGAAGGCTTTTGATAAAGTCCCCCACAGGAGGTTGGTTAGCAAAATTAAAGCACATGGGATAGGAGGTAGTATATTGGCATGGATTAAGGACTGGTTAACAGGCAGAAAGCAGAGAGTAGGAATAAATGGATCATTCTCGCGTTGGCAGGCTGTGACTAGTGGAGTACCGCAGGGATCAGTGCTTGGCCCGCAGCAGTTCATAATATGTATCAATGATTTGGATGTGGGGACCAAATGTAATATTTCCAAGCTCACGGATGACACAAAACTAGGTGGGAATGTATGTTGGGAGGAAGATGCAAAGCAGTTTCAATGGGGATTTGGACAGACTTAGTGAGTGGGCAAGAAGAAGTGCTGGAAAATGGGACTAGAATAGTTAGGTGCTTGATGGCCAGCACAAACACGATGGGCCGAAGGGCCTGTTTCTGTGCTGTATAACTCTATGACTCTAACATGGCAGATGGAATATAGTGTGGATAAAATGTGAGGTTATCTACTTTGGTAGGGGGAACAGATGTGCAGAGTATTTCTTAAATGGTAAGAGATTAGAAAGTGTAGATGTACAAAGGGACCTGAGTGTCCTTGTCAATAAGTCACTGAAAGCTAACATGCAGGTGCAGCAAGCAATTAAGAAGGCTAATGGCATGTTAGCCTTTATCACAAAAGGATTTCAGTACAAGAGTAGTGAAGACTTGCTTCAATTGTATAGATCCTTGGTTAGACCACACCTGGAATACCGTGTGCAGTTTTAAACATAGAAACATAGAAAATAGGAGCAGGTCCTTCGAGCCTGCTCCGCCATTCGTTATAATCATGGCTGATCATCCAACTCAGTAACCTGTTCCTGCTTTCGCCCCATACCCTTTGATCCCTTTAGACCCAAGAGCTATATCGAACTCTTTCTTGAAAGCATACAATGTTTTGGCCTCAATTGCTTTCTGTGGTAGTGAATTCCACAGGCTCACCACTCTCTGGGTGAACAAATTTCTCCTCATCTCAGTCCCCATACTTTAGGAAGGATATTATTGCTATAGAGGGAGTGCAACGAAGGTTCACCAGGCTTATTCCCAGGATGATAGGAATGTCCGATGATGAGAGATTGCGGAAACTGGGCCTATATTCTCCAGAGTTTTGAAGAATGAGAGGTGATCTCATTGCCACCTACAAAATACATAAAAGGATAGACAGGGTAGATGCAGGTAAGATGTTTCCCTGATTGGGGAGTCTAGAACCAGGGGACACAATTTCAAAATAAGGGGGAAGCCACTTAGGATCAAGATGAGGAGAAAGGTCTTTACTCAGAGGGTTGTGAATCTTTGGAATTCTCTACCCCAGAGGGCTGTGGAAGTTCAGTCATTGAGTATGTTTAAAGCGGTACTTCCTAGGGTCCTACCATCCATTGTATATTCCATTGCCTTGTTGGTCCTCCCAAAATGCATCACCTCACACTTCTCAGGATTAAATTCCATTTGCCACTGCTCTGCCCATCTTACCAGCCCATCTATATCAAAGAACAAAGAACAGTACAGCACAGGAACAGGCCATTCGGCCCTCCAAGCCTGCGCCGATCTTGATGCCTGCCTAAACTTAAAACCTTCTGCACTTCCAAGGTCCGTATCCCTCTATTCCCATCCTATTCATGTATTTGTCAAGATGTCTCTTAAACGTCTCTATGGTACCTGCTTCCACCACCTCCCCCGGCAACAAGTTCCAGGCACTCACCACCCTCTGTGTAAAGAACTTGCCTCGCACATCCCCTCTAAACTTTGCCCCTCTCACCTTAAACCTCTGTCCCCTAGTAACTGACTCTTCCACCCTGGGAAAAAGCTTCTGACTATCCACTCTGTCCATGCCGCTCATAACTTTGTAAACCTCTATCATGTCGCCCCTCTACCTCCGTCGTTCCAGTGAAAACAATCCGAGTTTATCCAACCTCTCCTCATAGCTAATGCCCTCCAGACCAACAAACATCCTGGTAAACCTCTTCTGTACCCTCTCCAAAGCCTCCACGTCCTTCTGGTAGTATGGCGACCAGAATTGCACGCAATATTCCAAGTGTGGCCGAACTAAAGTTCTGTACAGCTGCAGCATGACTTGGCTATTTTTATATTCTATGCCCCGACCGATGAAGGCAAGCATGCCGTATGCCTTCTTGACTACCTTATCCACCTGCGTTGCCACTTTCAGTGACCTGTGGACCTGTACGCCCAGATCTCTCTGCCTGTCAATACTCCTAAGGGTTCTGCCATTTACTGTATACTTCCCACCTGTATTAGACCTTCCAAAATGCATTACCTCACATTTGTCCGAATTAAACTCCATCTGCCATTTCTTCGCCCAAGTCTCCAACCAATCTATATCCTGCTGTATCCTCTGACAATCCTCATCACTGTCTGCAACTCCACCAACCTTGTGTCGTCCGCAAACTTACTAATCAGACCAGCTACATTTTCCTCCAAATTATTTATATATACGACAAACAGAAAAGGTCCCAGCACTGATCCCTGCGGAACACCACTAGTCACATCTAGAAAAGCACCCTTCCACTGCTACCCTCTGTCTTCTTTGACCGAGCCAGTTCTGTATCCATCTTGCCAGCTCCCCTCTGATCCCGTGTGACTTCACCTTTTGTATCAGTCTGCCATGAGGGACCTTGTCAAAGGCTTTACTGAAGCCCATATAGATAACATTCACTGCCCTTCCTTCATCAATCATCTTTGTCACTTCCTCAAAAAACTCAATCAAATTAGTGAGACACGACCTCCCCGTCACAAAAAAATGCTGCCTCTCACTAATAAGTCCATTTGTTTCCAAATGGGAGTAAATCCTGTCCCGAAGAATCCTCTCTAATAATTTCCCTACCACTGACATAAGGCTCACCGGCCTATAATTTCCTGGATTATCCTTGCTACCCTTCTTAAACAAAGGAACAACATTGGCGATTCTCCAGTCCTCTGGGACCTCACCTGTAGCCAATAAGGATGCAAAGATTTCTGTCAAGGCCCCAGCAATTTCTTCCCTTGCCTCCCTCAGTATTCTGGGGTAGATCCCATCAGGCCCTGGGGACCTATCTACCTTAATGCTTTGCAAGACACCCAACACCTCCTCCTTTTTGATAATGAGATGACTGAGACTATCTACACTCCCTTCCCTAGGCTCATCATTCACCAAGTCCTTCTCCTTGGTGAATACTGATGCAAAGTACTCATTTAGTACCTCGCCCATTTCCTCTGGCTCCACACATAGATTCCCTTCTCTGTCCTTGAGTGGGCCAACCCTTTCCCTGGTTACCCTCTTGCTCTTTATATACGTATAAAAAGCCTTGGGACTTTCCTTAATCCAGTTTGCCAATGACTTTTCATGACCCCTTTTAGCCCTCCTGACTCCTTGCTTAAGTTCCTTCCTACTGTCTTTATATTCCTGTATGTCGTCCTGTAATCTAAGGCTTTCCTCCTCACTATTTACGACACCACCAATTTTTTTGTCATCTGCGAACTTACTGATCATACCTCCTATATTCACGTCTAAATCATTCATGTACACTACAAACAGCAAGGGTCCCAGCACCAATCCCTGTGGTACACCACTGGTCACAGGTTTCCAATCGCAAAAACAACCCTCGACCATCACCCTCTGCCTCCTGCCATTAAACCAATTTTGGATCCAATTTGCCAAATTGCCCTGGATCCCCTGGGCTCTTACCTTCTTGACTAATATCCCATGCGGAACCTTATCAACAGCCCTACTGAGGTCCATGTAGACTAATCAACTGCTTTACCCACACCTAGTCACCTCCTCGAAAAATTCAATCACGTTTGTTAGACACTATCACCCCCTGACAAAGCCATGCTGACTATCCCTGATTAATCCCTGCCTCTCCAAATGGAGATTAATCCTGTCCCTCAGAATTTTTTCCAATAGTTTCCCTACCACTGATGTTAGACTCACAGGCCTATAATTACCTGGTTTACCCCTACTACCCTTCTTGAATAATGGTACCACATTCGCTGTCCTCCAGTCCTCTGGTACCTCTCCCGTGGCCAGAAAGGATTTGAAAATTTGTGTCAGAGCCCCTGCAACCTCCTCCCTTGCCTCACATAGCAGCCTGGGATACATCTCATCTGAGCCTGGGGATTTATCCACTTTTCAGCCCAGTAAAACCAGTAATACCTCCCTGCTTTCAATGCTAATTTGTTCAAGTATAACACAATCCCCCTCCCTGATCTCTACACCTACATAGAGAACACAGATGAAATATGATCATTCGAAACCTCACCTCCGTACTCTGGCTCCACACAGATTGCCACTTTATTTATTTAGAGATACAGCACTGAAACAGGCCCTTCGGCCCACCGAGTCTGTGCCGACCAACAACCACCCATTTTATACTAATCCTACATTAATCCCATATTCCCTACCACATCCCCACCATCTACCTACACTAGGGGCAATTTACAACAGCCAATTTACCTATCAACCTGCAAGTTTTTGGCTGTGGGAGGAATCCGGAGCACCTCGCAGAAACCCACGTGGTCACAGGGAGAACTTGCAAACTCCGCACAGGCAGTACCCAGAACTGAACCCGGGTCGCTGGAGCTGTGAGGCTGCGGTGCTAACCACTGCGCCGCCCTAATGGGCCCTACTCTTTCCCCAGTTATCCTCGTGCCCTTAACATACTTATAAAACGCCTTGGGATTTTCCTTTATCTTGTCCGCCATTGTTTTTTCATGCGCCCCCTTCATTCTCCTAATTACTTTTTTTAAGTACCCCCCCTACACTTTCTATACTCCTCTAGGGCCTCCGCTGTTTTCAGCCCTCTGAATCTTCCATAAGCCTCCTTTTTTTTCCCTTATCCAATCCTCTATATCCCTTGACCTCCAGGATTCCCTGGACTTGTTGGTCCTACCCTTCACCTTTACAGGAACATGTTGGCTCTGAACTCTCACTATTTCCTTTTTGAATGACTTCCACTGGTCTGATGTAGACTTTCCTATAAGTAGCTGCTCCCTGTCCACTTTGGCCAGATCCTGTTCTTTCGTATTGAAATCAGCCTTCCCCCAATTCAGTACCTTTATTTCCAGTCCATCTTTGTGCTTTTCCATAACTACCTCAAATCTTACACAGTTATGGTCACTATCCCCGAAATGCTCCCCCACTGACACTTCTACCACTTGTCTGGCTTCATTCCCGAAGATTAGGTCCAGTACCGCCCCTTCTCTTGTAGGACCCAGTGCCCAGGACCAGCATGTGTGCAGGAAGTGTCTCCAGCTGCAGCTCCTGGAAGCCCGTGTTTCGGAGCTGGAGTGGCAGCAGGGGACACTGTGGAGGTGGAGAGTATCGTGGATAGCACGTATAGAGAGGTGGTCACACCACAGGCTCAGACCCCACAGGCAGGAAGGGAATGGGTGACCACCAGGCAGAGCAAATGGACTAGGCAAGCAGTGCAGGAACCTCCTGTGGCTATTCCCCTGCAAAACAGATATATTGCTTTGGATACTGTTGCGGGGAATGGCCTCTCAGGGGAAAGCAGCAACAGCCCAATTCGTTGCACCACGGTTGGCTCTGCTGCAAAGGACAGGAGTAAAAAGTGTGGGAATGCAATAGTTATAGGGGATTCAATTGTAAGAAATATAGATAGGTGTTTCTGTGGCCGCAAACGAGACTCCTGGATGGTATGTTGCCTCCCTGGTGCTGGGGTCAAGGATGTCACAGAGCTGTTACAGGACATTCTGAAGGGGGAGGGTGAACAGCCAGTCGTCGTGGTATACATTGGTACAAACGACGTAGGTAAAAAAAAAGGATGCGGTCCTAAAAGCAGAATATAGGGAGTTAGGAAGTAAGTTGAAAAGTAGGACCTCGAACGTAGTGATCTCAGGATTATTACCAGTGCCACGTGCTAGTCAGAGTAGAAATAGCAGGATATAGCTGATGAATACATGGCTGAGGAAATGGTGTGAGGGGGAGGGTTTTAGATTCCTGGGACATTGGGATTGGTTCTGGGGGAGGTGGGACCAGTACAAATTGGACGGGTTACACCTGGGCAGGACTGGGATTGATGTCCTCGGGGGAGTATTTGTTAGAGTGGTTGGGGAGGGTTTAAACTAAAATGGCAGGGGGATGGGAATCTTTGCAAGGAGTCAGAGGAGGGGGGGGATCACAGACAAGAACAAAAGACAGTAAGGGGAATAAGAAAAGTGATAGGCTGAGAAATGAAGGGCCAGAATCAAAAAGGGCTACAGTGAAAAATAGTGGGAAGAGGTCAAGTAATGTTAAAAAGACAAGCCTTAAGGCTTTGTGCCTTAACGCGCGGAGCATTTGCAATAAAGTGGATGAATTAATCGCGCAAATAGCTGTAAATGGGTATGATATAGTCGGGATTACGGAGACATGGCTGTAAGGTGACCAGGGATGGGAAATGAACATTCAGGGATATTCAGTATTTAGGAAGGACGGACAAAAAGTTAAAGGCGGTGGATTTGCATTGCTGGTTAAAGAGGAAATTAACGCAATAGTGAGGAAAGATATTAGCTCTGACGATGTGGAATCTGTATGGGTAGAGCTGAGAAACACTAAGGGGCAAAAAACATTAGTGGGGATTGTACACACTCCCCCAAACTGTAGTGGTGATGTTGGGAATGGCATTAAACAGGAAATTAGCGATGCATGCGATAAAGGAACAGCTGTAATTAAGGGTGATTTTAATCTGCCTATAGATTGGGCAAATCAAATTAGTCACAATACCATAAAGGAGGAATTCTTGGCGTGTATACGGGATGGTTTTCTGGACCAATACGTTGAGGAACCAACTACAGAACAGGCCACCCTGGACTGGGTATTGTGTAATGAGAGAGGAATAATTGACAATCTAGTTGTGCGAGACCCCTTGGGGATGACCATAATATGATAGAATTCTTCATCAAGATGGAGAGTGACATAATTGATTCTGAGACTAGGGTCCTGAATCTTAGTCAAGGAAACTACGAAGGTATGAGGCGCGAGTTGGCTATGATGGATTGGGAAGCATTACTTAAAGGGACGACGGTGGAAAAGCAATGGCAAACATTCAAAGAGCGCAAGGATGAACTGCCTGGCACAAAATTAAAGCGGGAAAGGTAGCCAAGCCATGGCTTACAAGGGAAATGAGAGATAGCATTAGATCCAAGGAAGAGGCATATAAATGCACCAGAAAAAAACAACAGACCTGAGGATTGGGAGCAGTTTATCCACATTATACTGCATCAGCCATGCATTAGCCCCAAGGTGGTGTCGGAGGCAGAGGTGTGGTGGGGGGGGAGGGCCCCATGGATTTGCGATGGGAGGCGGGGGGGGAGGGGCCCATGGATTTGTGATGGGAGGCGGGGGGGAGGAGGGGCCCATGGATTTGTGATGGAAGGCGGGGAGGGGGAGCATGGAGGGCCCGTCACCTCCTCGTTGCCAAGCGATTTGGTCGGGGTGGGGGGGTGGTGGTGGTGAGGAAATAAGCTTACCTGCCTTCCAGCCCAGAGGCCACTTGTGGCTGTTAAGTGGTCTATTAATGACCAGTTAAGGGGCTCTTTCCCCGGCTGCTGGGATTTAGTTAGCAGTGTGGGGTGACTTCGCCACGCGGGGCGGTCATCCAGTAATACAAGGCACCCTCTCTGGGGGTTTGGGGAGGGTCCCTCCTCTGTGAGCAATCTGTGGCCCAAGGAGGACCCCCAATGGGAAAAACACCACCTCCCTGGTCCCGCCTCTTCCTGGAGTACACGCCTACCTTCCCACACTCCCTCGCCAGGGCCTTCCGAACTGGCCCCGGCGACCCCGCCTCAGTTCCCTGAGGTCCAGGTCTCCAGTGCAGTGGCCACCGCTCCTGGTGACGCTGCTAAGCTGCCAGCCCCATGATTGGCCAGCAAATCTTGGTGGTAGGGTCCCTGTCTTTAAAAGGACGGGGACCCTGGCACTGGCCATCTAAGTGCCGGAACAGTGCAAGATCGCGCCACGGGGGCTCGGAAAGGTTGAGGCGGGAATCCCCTCACCTTTTCAGCCCGGTGCTGGGAGCCCTGCCATTGCCACAAAATCCAGCCCACTGTTTCTGGCTTAGGTTGAGCTGAGAGAATTTCTCCCAGAAGACCCTGAGAGTCCTTCTCCCCCCTCTTCTTCCTCCCTATGTGAGCAGCATGTCCTCTTCAGTGCTGCCCCTCTGCTCAATCTCCCTCTCCTGCTGCAGGCAAAGGCAGATTGCAACTACAGGACCCATGACTGCGAGCAAGTGGTCTGATCAGAATCCTTGAAGTCAAAAAAACCATCCATGTTGACCTCATCAGCTTTAAACAACTCTGGAAATCATCAAGAACTTCTACAAACTGAGACAGAGCCAGTCGAAATTAATCAGTAATGAACCTTAGAGTGGCTAATGATCCCTTTAAATAGCACTGGTGGTGTCTCCTTCCTGCTGCTGAACACATATTCAGCAGTGCTTGTCTAAGAGAGGGTATTAACTGGACCGGCAAGGTTGGAAATGGCACCGCCGACATCAAGTCAATGTGACATTCTGACTAATGTCACAATCTGCCTACTCTGCATAAGTCTAATGCACACTCCAAACACCTGCACTAATGCCTTCATCTAAATGGGGTCTGGTGTGGGCTGTAGGATAAGGATGCAAAGGGCTAATTCCAAAGGCAGTGACAGAAACCCCTCCCACTGTACGAGCGATGAGGTAACAGTCACATGAGATAGGCTTGAGAAGAACAACGTATAGCAGCACAAAGGATGCTAGCTCAGGTGGCTTGTGGAGAGTGTATATTGAACCTGTAAATAAAGAGTTGTTAGTTAACCTTTACCAGAGTCTAATGCTTTCTCTATAATGCCCTACAATGCTACTCATATAAACTAATATGAACCAAGGACTGCAGCGGTTCGAGAAGGCAGCTCACCACCACCTTCTCAGGGACAATTAGGGATGGGCAATAAATGCTGGCCTAGCCAGCGACATCCATCCGCGGCTCACTCAGGAAGTTAAGGATAGTATTAGATTAAAAGAGGCTTACAATGTTGTAAAAAAGAGTAGCAAGTCTGAGGATTGGGAGTACTTTAGAAACCAGTAGAGAGCCACGAAAAAGTTGATAAACAAAGGAAAAAATAGAATATGAGAGTAAACGAGCCAATAATATAAAAACAGCTAGGAACATAGGTACAGGAGAAGGCCATTCAGCCTATCGAGCCTGCTCCATTCAATTAGATCATGGCTCATCGTTTACCTCAACACCACTTTCCCATGCTTTCTCCATATCCCTTTATGCCATTTGTCTCCAGAAATCTATTGATTTCTGTCTTGAACATGCTCGGTGATTGAGCTTCCACAGCCCTCTGGGGTAGAGAATTCCAAACATTTACCACCCTCTGAGTGAAGAAATTCCTCCTCATCTCAGTCTTAAATGGCCTGCCCCTTATTCTGAGATTATGTCCTCTGGTTCTAGACTCACCAGCCAGGGGAAAAATTCTATCTACATCCACCCTGTCATGCCCTGTAAGGATTTTGTAAATTTCAATGAGATTACCGCTCATTCTTTGAAATTGTAAAAGCTTTTATAGGTATATAAAAAGGAAGAGAGTAGCTAAAGTAAATGTTGGTCCCTTGGAAGCAGAGACAGGAGAAATTATCATGGGGAATGAGGAAATGGCAGAGGCATTGAACAAATATTTTGTGTCTGTCTCCACAGTAGAAGACATAAGCTCCATACCAGAAATAGACAGCAACCTAGGGGCTAAAAAGAGTGAGGAAATTAATGTCAGCAGAGAAAAAGTATTGGAGAAACTTAAGGGAGGAAAATCTGATAAATCTCCAGGACCTGATGGATTACACCCTAAGGTTCTAAAAGAGCTGCAGAAATAATGGATGCACTAGCTATGATTTCCCAAAATTCCTTAGATTCGGGAACGGTCCCACCAGATTGGAAGTTGGCAAATGTTACACTGCTTTTCAAGAAAAGTGGGAGAGAGAAAACAGGGAACAACAGGCCAGTTGGCCTAACATCAGTCGTTGGGAATATACTGGAATCCATCATTAAGGAAGTCCTAACGATTCACTTGGAAAAGCACAGTATGATTAGAAATAAACACAGAAAGTGCTGGAAATACTTAGCAGGTCTGGCAGCATCTGTGGAGAGAGAAGCAGAGTTAGTGTTTCAGGTCTGTGACCTTTCACCAACGCTGTTGAACTGTGATGAAAGGTCACAGACCTGAAACGTTAACTCTGCTTCTCTCTCTCCACAGATGCTGCCAGACCTGTCAAATATTTCCAGCACTTTTTGTATTTATTTCAGATTTCCAGCATCTGCAGTATTTTGCTTTTATTACAGTATGATTAGAAAAAGTCAACATGGTTTTACTAAAGGGAAATCCTGTTTGACAAATGTATTAGAGTTTTTCGAGGATGTAACTAGTAGGGAAAATAAAGGGAAAGCAGTAGATGTAATATACCTGGATTTCCAAAACAGATTTGATAAGGTGACACACAAATGGTTAATAGGCAAGACAAGGGCTCATGGAATTGGGAAAATATATTAGCATGGATAGAGGATTGGTTAATGGACAGGACGCTAAGAGTGGGCATAAATAGGGCATTTTCAAGTTCGCAAGCAGTAAATAGTGGATTGCTGCAAGGATCAGTGCTGGGGCCTCAGCTATTTACAATCTATATTAATGACTTAGATGAAAAGACAGAGAGTCACATATCTAATATTGCTGATGATGCAAAGGTAGGCGGAAAGATAAGCTGTGGGGAGGACACAGAGAGGCTGCAAAGAGATATAGACAGGTTGAGTGAGTGGGCAACAAGATGGCAGATGGAGCATAATGTAGGGAAGTGTGAAATTATTCACTTTGGTTGTAAGAATAGAAAAGGTGTAAAACTTGTAAGTGTCATTGTTCAAAAAGACTTGGGGGTGCCTGAACAAGGAACATGGAAAGTTAGCATGCAGGTACAGAATGCAATTAGGAAGGCAAATGGCATGTTAGCTTTTATTGTAAGGGGATTAGCATACAGGAATAAGGAAGTCTTGCTACAATTGTACAGCGTTTTTGGTGAGATCACATCTGGAGTATTGTATGCAGTTTTGGTCCCCACATTTAAGAAATGATATACTTACAATGGTGGCAGTACAGCGAAGGTTCACTAAATTGGTCCCTGGGATAAGGGAGTTACGTACGAACAAACAAATTAGGAGCTGGAATAGGTCACTCAGCCCCTCAATCGTAACCTCGACTCCACATTCCCACCTACCCGCGATAACCTTTCACCCCCTTGCTTATCAAGAATGTATCTATCTCTGCCTTAAAAATAGTTAAAGATTCTGCTTCCACTGCTTTTTGGGGAAGAGAGTTCCAAAGACTCACGATTCTCAGAGAGAAAAAATCTCTTCTCATCTCTGACTTAAATGGGTGACCCATTATTTTTAAACAGTGACCTCTAGTTTTAGATTCTCTCACAAGGGGAAACATCCTTTCCACATCCACCCTGTCAAGACCCCTCAGGATCTTATATGTTTCAATCAAGTCGCCTCTTACTCTCCTAAACTCCAGCGGATACAAGCCTAGCCTGTCCAACCTTTCCTCATAAGACAACCCGCCCATTCCAGTTATTAGTCTAGTAAACCTACTCTGAACAACTTCCAATGCATCTACATCCTTCCTTAAATAAGGAGACCAATACTGTACACAGTACTCCAGATGTGGTCTCATCAATGCCCTGTATAACAGAAGCATTATCTTCCTACTTTTGTATTCAATACCCTTCACAATAAACAAAAACATTCTAGTAGATTTCCTAATTACGTGCTGAATCTGCATACTAACTTTTTGCGATTCATGCAATAGGAGACCCCGATCTCTCTGCATCTCAGAGCTCTGCAATCACTCACCATTAAGATAATATACCTCTTCTTTATTCTTCCTGCCAAAATGGACAATCTCACGTTTTCCCACATTATACTCCATTTGCCAGATCTTTGCCCACTCACTTAACCTATCTATATCCCTTTGTAGCCTCCGTATGTCTTCTTCACCACTTACTTTCCTACCTATCTTTGTGTCATCTTCCTAAGTTTGTGTCATCAGCAAATTTAGCAACTATACCTTGGGTCCCTTCATCCAAGTCATTTATATAAATTGTAAAAAGTTGAGGCCCCAGCATCGATCCCTTTGGAACACCACTCGTTACGTCTTGCCAACTAGAAAATGATCCATTTATACTTACTTTCTGTTTCCTGTTAGCGAGCCAATCTTCTATCCATGTCAGTATGTTACCCTATACACCATGAGACATTTATTTTCCGCAATAACCTTTGATGTGGCACCTTATCAAATGTCTTCTGAAAATCTAAGTACAGTACATCCCCTTTACCAATAGGATCACTGGAAATAGGAGCAGGAGTAGGCCATTCGGCCAGTCAAGCCTGCTCCACCACTCAAACAGATCATGGCTGATCATCTACCTCTACGCTATTTTTCCCCACTATCTCCATATCCCTTGATGTTGTTAGTATTCAGAAATCTATCAATTTCTGTCTTGAATATGTTCAATGATTGAACTTCCACAGCCCTCTGGGTTAGAGAATTCCACAGATTCAACACCCTCTGAGTAAAGAAATTCCTCCTCATCTCAGTCTTAAATGGCCTGCCCCTTATTCTGAGACTCTGTCCCCTTCTTCTTGACACACCAGCCAGAGGAAACATCCTATCCGCATCCATTCTCTCACACCCTGTAAGAATTTTTGTAAGTTTCATCTCTCCTTCTTCGAAACTCTACAGAATAAAGGCCCAGTTTCTGTAATCTCTACTCATAAGACAATCCCGCCATTCCAGGGATCAGTCGGGTGAACCTCCACTATGGCAAGTTATCCTTCCTTAGATAAGGAGGCCAAAACAGTACACAATACTCCAGGTGCTGTCTCACCGAGGCTTTATACAATTGAATCAATACATCTTCATTCCTGTACTCAAATCCCCTTGCAATGAAGGCCAATATACCATTTGCCTTCTTAATTGCTTGCTGCACCTGCATACTAGCTATTAGTGACTCATAAACAAGGACAACCAGGTTTCTTTGGACATCAACACTTCCCAACCTCTCACCATTTAAAAAATACTCTGCCTTTCTGTTTTTTTCTACCAAAGTGGATCACTTCACACTTATTCACATTATATTCCATCTGCCATGTTCTTGCCCATTCATTTAGCTTGTCCAAATTCCCTCGAAGCCTCCTTGCATCCTCCTCACAACTTACATTCCCTCCTAGTTTTCTGTCATTCACAAATTTGGAAATGTTACAACTGGTCCCCATAAGCAAATCATTCATATAGATTGTAAACAGCTGTGGCCCCAACACTGATCCTTGCGGTACCCCACTAGTAACAGCCTGACATCCTGAGAATACACAATGAAGATGTATTGATTCAATTGTATAAAGCCTCGGTGAGACAGCACCTGGAGTATTGTGTACAGTTTTGGCCTCCTTATCTAGGGAAGGTAACTTGCCATAGTGGAGGTTCACCAGACTGATCCCTGGAATGGCGGGATTGTCTTGTGAGTAGAGTAGAGTAACAGCCTGACATCCTGAGAATGACCCATTTATTCCTACTCTCTGCTTTCTGTCTGTTAACCAATTCTCAATCCACTGCAGTATACTGCCCTATGCCAATATGTTACCCCCTACATCATGAGTTTTTATTTTCCACAATAATCTTTGATGTGGCACCTTATCAAATGCCTTCTGGAAATCTAAGTACAGTACATCCATTGGTTGCCCTTTATCCACAGCACATGTTATTTCTTCAAAGAACTCCAACATATTGGTTAAACATGATTTCCCTTTCACAAAGCCATGTTGACTCTACCTGTTTACCTTGAATTTTTCTAAGTGCCCAGCTATAACATTTTCCCCAAGACAGTGTTAAGCTAATTGGCCTGTAGTTTCCTGCTTTCTGTCTCCCTCCCTTTTTGAATAAAGGAGTGACATTGGCTAATCTAATGGAACCATCCCCGAATCTAGGGAATTTTGGAAAATTAAAGCCAACACATCAGCTATCTCACTAGCCACTTCTTTTAGGACCCTAGGATGAAGTCCATCAGGGACTTGTCAGCCCACAGCTCCAACAATTTGCATAGTACCACTTTTCTGTTGATTGTAATTTTCTTGAGTTCCTCCCTCCCTTCCATTTCCTGATTTATAGCTATTTCTGGGATGTTACTTGTATCCTCTATAGTAAAGATAGATGCAAAATACCTGTTCAATTCATCTGCCATCTCCTTATTTTCTCTTATTAATTCCCCAGACTCACTTGCTATAGGACCAATGCTCACTTTGTTAACTCTTCTTTTTTACATAGCTATAGAAGCTCTTACTATCTTTCTTTATATTTCTAGCTAGCTTTCTCTCATACTTTACCTTTTCCCTCCCTATCAATCTTTTAATCATTCTCTGCTGCTCTTTATATTCTGTCCAATCGTCTGACCTGCCACCCATCTTCGCACAATTATATGCTTTTCTTTTAAATTTGATACTATCTTTAACTGTTTTAGTTAACCACGGATGCTGGGTCCTCCCCTTCGAATTTTTCTTTCTCGTTGGAATGTATCTATTCTGTGCATTCTGAAATATCCCCTTAAATGTCTGCCATTGCATCTCAATTGACCTGGTCCTTAACCTAATTTTAGTTTAGTTTCGTTTAGTTTAGTTTCGAGATACAGCACTGAAACAGGATCCTTCGGCCCACTGAGTCTGTGCTGACCATCAACCACCTATTTATACTAATCCTACACTAATTCCATATTCCTACCACATCCCCATCTGTCCCTATATTTCCCTACCACCTACCTATACTAGGGGGCAATTTATAATGGCCAATTCACCTATCAACCAGCAAGTCTTTGGCATGTGGGAGGAAACCGGAGCACCCGGAGGAAACCCACGCAGCCACAGGGAGAACTTGCAAACTCCACACAGGCATAACCCAGAATTGAACCCGGGTCACTGGAGCTGTGAGGCTGCGGTGCTAACCACTGCGCCGCCCCTTTAGCCAGTACACTTTAGCTAGCTCTGCTTTCATGCCCTAATAATTGCCCTTATTTATGTTTAAAAAACTAGTCTTGGACCCATTCTTCTTTCCCTCAAACTGAATGTAAAATTCAATCATATTATGATCCCTGCTACCTCAGGGTGTCTTCACTATGAGATCATCAATTAATCCTACCTCATTGCACAATACCAGGTCTTATATAGCTGCTCTCCGGTTGGCTCCAGAATGTGCTGTTCTAAGAAACTATCCCAAAAACATTCTACGAATTCCTCATCTAGGCTACATTTGCCAATCTGATTTTTCCCATTTATATGTAGATTAAAATCCCCCATGATTATCGCCATACCTTTCTGACAAGCTCCCATTATTTCTGCCTTTATACTCTGTCCTACCATGTGGTTACTGTTAGGGGGCTTGTACACCACTCCCACAAGTGACTTTTTGCTTTTATTATTTCTCATCTCTACCCAAACCACCACTACATCCTGGTTTCCTGAACTTAGGTTATCCCTCTCTAACGTGCTAATACCATCATTAACTGTCCTATGATGAGAGGCTAAGTACATTCTCTGAAGTTTAGAAGAATGAGAGACAATCTCATTGAAACATCTATGATTCTGAAGGGGCTGGATAGGGTAGACACTGAGATTGTTTCCACTGGTCGAGAAATCTAAAAGACAGGGGCACAGTCTCAAGATAAGAGGCCAATCAATTAGGACTGAGATGAGGAGAAATTACTTCACTCGAATGGTTGTGAATCGTTGGAATTGTCTACCCCAGAGGGTTGTGGATGCTTCAGTATTGAATGCATTTAAAGCTGGGATAGACAGACTTTTGGCCTCTCAGGGAGTCAAGGGATACGGGGAGTGGGCAGGAAAGTGGAGTTGAAGCCAAAGATCAGCCATGATCATTTTAAATGGTGAAGCATGCTCAATCGGCCATATGAGCTACTCCAGCTCCTATTTCTTGTGTTCTTGTTCCCACATCCCATGAACCAATTAAAAAAAATCTACAACACAAAATTATGGCAGCAGTGAAAGTGACCATGAGAATTTGAAGATCCTTTACCTTAAGAAGAAAAAACAGGGGAACAACAGAGAAATTTGAAGAGAAATACTGGCCTTAACAGTAAGCTAACTACTCACCGACAGAAGAGGCTGTGTGGAGCTCCCCAGCTGTGGTGAGTCAGAGCACTGACATATAGGCTGCACTGCAGAATAGAAGCATGGTCGGCTGCACATAGAATCCAGCAATTGGGTGAGTTAAAAACCCTTTGAAAAGCTTAAAGTAATTTTATTAAGGCATCGTGCTTGAATTAAAAAAAAGGGGGGAAACGCAATCCTTCACTTGGGCTGAACACGAGGGCGAAGAGCAGGAAATCCCCTAAATGCGTGAAAACTGCCGAAAAACATGAGAAACTGCTGAACACAGCAGGGACGCTGCATTAAGGCAAGCAAGTCTGAAAAACAAACAAACTGAAGTTCTCAAAGGGAAAACCCCAAAAGAAGTCTATTAAAACAACAGGGAACTCTCGGGAAGAGCTGGGACACTGCAGTAAGGCAAGCAAGCCTGAAAAAAACCCAAAGTGAATTAATCAAGCAAAGGGATAAAGCCTAAAAACTCCTATTAAAACAGCATGGAACACTTGAGAACAGCTTTAACACCTCCATTAAAGCAAGCTAGCCTGAAAAAAACAGAGTTTCTTAAAGGAGAATAGTCTTTAAAAAAAGTCTATTAAATAAAGCAATATGGATCCAAAATTGGGAAGGCCAGAGAGTTGCCAAAATCAAGGGGGACCCAATCAAATTCAAAACTAGGTATTATAGAGAAAATGGCTCCTAAGCTTTAGAATTGCTTCGCAACTCCATACAAAATCTGAAGTGGAACAAATGAATAGCCTCATGTATTCAATAGGAGCGATTGTGGATGGTGTAATTGTCCGACAAGGGATCAACGAGGCGACTGATAATTTCGAAGAGATACTCTAAGCCTTTGATAAATATTTTAATGTTTCCACCAATATAATCTTGGAAAGAGCCAAATTTAATAAGCGGGTGCAGATGATAGGTGAATCTTTAGACTCCTATATTAATGACCTGCATAGATCGGCAGAAGGTTGCGAACACAGGGAATTAAAGGCAGAGAGACAGGATAGTCGTTGGCAAAGTGGATGAATCCTCGTCAGACCTGCCGCAATCCAAGGAAGACCTTACACTCTAAAACGCCATTCAAATTGTATGACAGTAAGATTGCAAACAGAATAGGGACATTCGCAATAAGGTAGGCGAATTAATCACGCAAATAGATATAAATGGATACAATATAGTTGCGATTACGGAGACATGGCTGCAGGGTGAACAAGGATGGGAACTGAACATCCAAGGGTATTCAATATTTAGGAAGGACAGGCAAAAGGGGAAAGGAGGAGGAGTAGCGTTGTTAGTAAAAGAGGAAATCAATACAGTAGTGGGGAAGGATATTAGCTCAGAGAATTCTGATGTGGAATCTGTATGGGTGCAGCTAAGAAACACCAAGGGGCAGAAAACGTTGGTGGGGGTTGTATATAGACCCCCAAACAGCAGTGGTGATGTAGAGGATGGCATTAAACAGGAAATTAGAGACGCATGCAATAAAGGTGCAATTATAATTATGGGCGAGTTTAATCTACATATAGATTGGGCAAACCAAATTAGCAATAATACTGTAGAGGAGGAATTCCTGGAGTGCGTACGTGATGGTTTTTTGGAACAATACGTTGAGGAACCAACTAGAGAACAGGCCATCCTAGACTGGGTATTGTGTAATGCGAAAGGATTAGTTAACAATCTTGTTGTGCGGGGTCCCTTGGGGAAGAGCGACCATAACATGATAGAATTCTTCATTAAGATGGAGAGTGAAAGATTTGCTTCCGAGACTAGGGTCCTGAATCTAAATAAAGGAAATGATGAAGGTATGAGGTACGAGCTGGCTATGATAGATTGGGGAACGTTACTTAAAGGGTTGACAGTGGATAGGCAATGGCTAGCATTTAAAGAGTGCATGGATGAATTATCCAGTCTTGTTCATTCCTGTCTGGCGCAAAAATAAAACAGGAAGGGTGGCTCAATCGTGGCTTACAAAAGAAATTAGTATTACTTCCAAGGAGGAGAAATATAAAATGGCCAGAACAAGCAGAAAACCTGAGGATTGGGAGCAGTTTAGAATTCAGCAAAGGAGGACAAAGGAATTGATTAAGACGGGGAAAATAGAATATGAGAGTAAGCTTGCAAAGAACATAAAAACAGACTGTAAAAGCTTCTATAGATATCTGAAGAGAAAAAAAGATTAGTGAAGACAAATGTGGTCCCTTACAGTCAGAAATGGGGGAATTTATAATGGGGGACAAAGAAATGGCTGATCAATTAAATACATACTTTGGTTCACAAAGGAGGACACAAATTACCTCCCAGACATTTTGGGGAACATAGGGCCTAGTGAGAAGGAGGAACTGTATGAAATCAATATTAGTAGGGAAATGGTGTTAGGGAAATTGATGGGACTGAAGGCCAATAAATCCCCAGGGCCTGATAATCTACATCCCAGAGTACTTAAGGAAGTGGCCCGAGAAACAGTAGATGCCTTGCTAGTATTTTTCAAAATTCTATAGACTCTGGAACAATTCCAATGGATTGGAGAGTAGCTAATGTAACCCCACTATTTAAAAAAGGAGGTAGAAAGAAAACAGGGAATTATAGCTATTAGCCTGACATCAGTAGTGGGGAAAATGCTAGAGTCCATTATAAAAGATGCAATAACAGAGCACTTGGAAAACAATGACAGGATCGGACAAAGTCAACATGGATTTATGAAACGGAAATCATGCTTGACAAATAGAGTCATAGAGTCGTACAGCATAGAAACAGGCCCTTCGGCCCACCGCATCCATGCTGACCATAATGCCTATCTATACTAATCCCACCTGCCTGCATTAATTCCATATCCCTCTATGCCTTGCTCATACAAGTACCTGTCCAAATGCCTCTTAAATGTCGCTACTGTTCCTGCCTCCATCACCTCCTGAGGCAGCTCATTCCAGATACCCACTATTCTTTGTGTGAAGAATTTACCCCTTGGATCCCCTTTAAACCTCTTCCCTCTCACCTTAAATCTATGCCCTCTAGTTTTAGTCACCCCTATCATGGGAAACAGACTCTGGCTATCTACCCTATCTATGCCTCTCATAATTTTATATACCTCTATCATGTCCCCTCTCAGCCTCCTTCGCTCCAGGGAAAACAGACCCAGCCTATCCAATCTCTCTTTATAACTCAAGCCCTCCAAACCAGGCAACATCCTTTTCTGCACCCTCTCTAGCTTAATCACATCTTTCCTGTAGTGCGGCGACCAGAACTGCACACAGTCCTCCAAATGTGGCCTAACCAACATTATGTACAACTGTAACATGACGTCCCAACTCTTGTACTCAATGCCTCGGCTGATGTAGGCAAGCATGCCATACATCTTCTTCACCACCCTGTCTACCTGTGTTGCCACTTTCAGAGAACTATGTACTTGCACCCCAAGGTCTCTATGCTCAAGAATGCTCCCCAGGGTCCTGCCATTCACTGTATATGTCCTGCCCTGGTTTAACTTCCCAAAATGCATCACTTCACACTTGTCTGCGTTAAATTCCATTTGCCACTCCTTTGCCCACTTTCCCAATTCTACTGGAATTTTTTGAGGTTGTAACTAGCAGGATAGATAAGGGAGAACCAGTGGATGCGGTGTATTTGGTCTTTCAGAAGGCTTTCAATAAGGTCCCACATAAGAGATTAGCATGTAAAATTAAAGCACATGGGATTGGGGGTAAGGTATTGACATGGATAGAGAACTGGTTGGCAAATAGGAAACAATGAGTAGGATAAATGGGTCTTTTTCCAAGTGACATGCAGTGACTAGTGGGGTACCGCAGGGATCAGTGCTAGGACCCCAACTATTCACAATATATATTAATGATATAGATGAGGGAATTAAATGTAATATATTCAAGTTTGCAGATGACGCAAAGTTGGGTGGGAGTGTGAGCTGTGAGGAGGATGCAGAGAAGCTCCAGTGTGATTTGGACAGGTTGTGTGAGTGGGCAAATACATGACAGATGCAGTATAATGTGAATAAATGTGAGGTTATCCACTTTGCTGGCAAAAACAGGAAGACAGATTATCTGAATGGCAATAGATTGGGAAAGGGGGAGGTGAAACGAGACCTGGTTTCCTTGTACACCAGTCGCTAAAAATAAGCATGTAGGTGCAGCAGACAGTTAAGAAGGCAATTGGTATGTTGGCCTTCGTAGCGAGAGAATTTGAGTACAGGAGCAGCGATGTCTTGCTGCAATTATACAAGGCATTGGTGAGACCACACCTTCAATATTGAGTGCAGTTTTGGTCTCCTTATCTGAGGAAGGATGTTTTTGCTATGGACGGAGTGCAGCGAAGGTTCACCAGACTGATTCCTGGGATGGCAGGGCTGACTTATGAAGAGAGATTGGGTCGATTAGGCTTGTATTCGCTAGAGTTTAGATGAATGAGAGGGGATCTCATGGAAACCTACAAAATAATAATAGAACTGGACAGACCAGATGCAGGAAGAATGTTCCCAATGGTGGGGGAGCCCAGCACCAGGGGTCACAGTCTAAGGATAAGGGGTAAGCCATTTTAGGGCTGAGATGAGGAGAGATTTCTTCACCCAGAGAGTGGTGAATCTGTGGAATTCTCTACCACGGAAAGCAGTTGAGGCCAAATCATTAAATATATTCAAGAAAGAGTTAGATATAGTTCTTAGGGCTAATGGGATCAAGGGATACGGGGAGAAGGCAGCAACAGGTTACTGAGTTTGGATGATCAGCCATGATAATATTGAATGGTGGAGCAGGCTCGAAGGACCAAATGGCCGACTCCTGCTCCTATTTTCCTATGTTTCTATCCTACTAGCTGAAAACAAGTCATGGATGATAAGGCGTCCAATGCCTGTCCAACTGGTTAAGCCAAAGCCAGGGAAACACTCTGAGGAACAGAAAAAACATACAGGTGAGAAGGCGCATAAAATAGGAAAACCTTGCCAATGTTGTGGAGCCAAGAAGACCCACAGACGAGAGCACTGTCCAGCAAGTAATGCGGAGTGTTTTATGTGTGGAAAAACTGGACACTGTGGGAAGTTGTGCCATAGCAAAATTTCTGTGCTTAAAGGTACAAAGCAGAAGACCTTCACACAAACAGCAGTCAATCAAGTACAGCAGTACCCACAAGAGAAAGAACCAGGAGAGTTCTTGGGAGAAGTCAGTAATCCAGACCAAGATTTCTGGACAGCAGACATCTATGTGAATGGGACACCTTACGAACTTTAAGCTTGACACAGAGGCTAGTGCCACTGTATTGTCTGACCAAGAGCCTTGGGTGAAGAGACATTACCTGCAACCGACAGATATACAGTTGTATGGTCCAGGTGGGACACAACTGCGAGTACAGGCAAACTTCAAGCAACTCTTCAGCAAAAAGGCAGACAACTGCTCGAGACTTTATATGTCTTACACAATCTAGAATTTTCTGAACTGAGCAGGAATACATGCTTGGTACTGCAGTTGATTAAAAAGGTAGCCGAAGTCAAGCACACAAAGATAAAAAAATTCCTTATTATCACCAGCAGAATTAATAATGGGAAGGAAGTTAAGAACACAGCTTCCAGTATTGCCTTAACAATTAATGCCTGGATTGAAGACTCAAAACTACGAGAAAGTTTGACAAAGAGAAAGCTCCCACAGAAGGAAACAAACCCAGAATTACAATAGGAGATTTCGAGCGAGAAGCTTACTCAATTTGAACAATGGTCAAATGGTTTGGATACGTGACCTGGAATGAGAAGGTACAGTAATCCATAAACATGAAGACTATCAGTGATGGTATGTTATACGAACGAATGAAGGGGGACCATACAAAGGAATCAAAGGAATATTATTCCCATTCCGCAAAAGCAACAAACCGAAATCCATCTGCAAGATCATGATGAAGGTGAACAAACCCAGAAAACCAAGTCAGCAATCCAGATTTCCTACGAAGACTACTGATCGTCTCAGACAGATTAGAACCAGATTGGGAAGAGTTGTCAAACCTCCAATGAGATTGGATCTGTAAAGTCAGAGACTTGTGGGTAGAAAGAGTAGTAGAGAAGTTGTAAATGCATATACAATTGTGAAAATGTTGGATAAAGACTTGAACGGAGGTGTAGTATAAGTTAATACCAAAGACAGTGAGAGACCCCTCCCACTGTACGAGCGAGGATGTAACAATCACATGAGATAGGCTTGAGACGAAGAAGGAATAGCAGCACAAAGGATGCTCGCTGAGGTGGCTTGCAGAGAGTGTATATAGTAACTGTAAATCATAAAGAGTTGTCAGTTAACCTTTACCGGAGTCTAAGACTTTCTCTAGAATGCCCTATAACACTACTGATATAAACCTACATTGCAACATGGCCCATGCCAGAAGAGTGACTTGTGGCGCAGATGCAATTTTGTAACCAAAATGGCACCCATGCCTCCAAAAATGCAGGTGCTAAGGAGCTGAATTTTGTGGCCTCTGTCTTTATTGACTGAAAATTGGTTTTAAAAGTGGACTTAAAAGTGGAAAAGTAAAAGGTCCTCACCAATTAGTCTTTGACACATTTCAAAATATCACATCCGGAAAAGGTAAACTTGATGGGAGCCCCCGAGTCCAGCAAGGTCTTGAGGAGTAAATTTTCCTACATAGCTGGAAGGGTTAAAATTCTGAGAACAAAATTACCACCCAGAAATGCAATATCCTGAATATGCACCTTACACTTGTGCTATGTTTTGTGTTTTCCCTTCCTTCCATATAAACATTTACAATTGATGGCCTCATGTGTTGAACAGATTTCATAAGTAATTTGGCTGAATTTCACCTGATATCAGGTGAAGGTGATATACCGACAGAGAGGCAATACAATTTTGACAATTGCACTGAAGTTACAGAGCAGAGGTATTTAAATTGTTGGCCTGAAATTCCTACAGCGCCATTGTGCAGCTGGAAATGAGAACGGTCAGACCTTTGACCATTTATGATCTCTGATGCCACGTAAAGGGAGCCAGCACCAACATTGAGCTGACCCCAGTGCAAAACTGCAGGGTCAGATGATGTCATAATCTGAGATATGCAGGCTATTTACATCGAGCAGGGGCAGAAACATGAGAGATGAGGGTTCAGCCCAAATTGTTCTCTGAATGGTGGCGAGGTAGAGGAACCGGATATAGCCAGAGGACATGCAGAAACCCTGCATCAGCTGGAGGATATAAAGCTTGCTGTTGCATAAAGGAGTAAATGGCAGCACTGGAGAAATCAGGCAACCTGAGTGAGGAGAATGGCAGCAAGAGAAAAGAGCAGACAACTTCAAGGAGTCAGGCCTGTATGTGGTCATTGTGGAGATATAGAGCAAGAGAAGTGATTTGTATGGAGTTAGGGCTGAAGGCTCATCAAAAATGTGGTTTGCATTTTGCGGAGGGAGATGGATATTGTGGTAAGTGCCCCTTCATTGGACCCACACCACCACACCCCTAGCCCCCCACCCTGATCTTCTTTGCAATACAGGGACAAGTTTAACAACATCAGTAGAGGAACCAAGGTAAGCTACTTGCTTCCCTGATACCTCCTTGCAGTCTCTTTATATAGAGTCAGAGACACATTATGGCACAGAAGGATGCCATTCAGCCCATCAAGTCCATGCCGGCTCTTTGCAGATAATTCCAATTAGTCCCATTCTCCAACTCTATTCCCATAGCTCTGTAAGTTTATTTCCATCAAGTGCCTATCCAATTTCCTTTTGAAATCATTTATCATCTTGGCTTCCACCACGCTTGTAGGTGTACCTACCCCACATGGACTGCAGCGGTTCAAGAAGGCAGCTCACCACCGCATTCTCAAGGGCAATTAGGGATGGGCAATAAATGCTGGTCTAGCCAGTAACGCCCACAGCCATGAACGAATGAAAAAAAAGGTAGCAAGTTCCAGGTCATTACCTCTTACTGCGTAAAAACTTCTTCCTCACATCTCCCCTGCATCTCTTGCAGAAAGACTTCAATCTGTGTCACCTCGTCTTTGTGTCAATGGGAACAGTTTCTCCTTGTCCAAGTTATCTAAGCCCGTCATAATCTTGCACACCTCAATCAAATCTCCCCTCAATCTTCTTTGCTCCAAGAAGAACAACCCTTGATTCTCCAACCTAACCTTGTAGCTAAAATTCCTCATCCCTGGAACCATTCTGGTAAATCTCTTCTGCACCCTTTCAAGGCCCTCACATTCTTCCTAAAGCGTGGTGACCAGAAATGGATGCAATCTTCTAGTTGTGGCCTAACTAGGGCTTTATAAAGGTACAGCATAATTTTCCTGCTTTTGTACTCTACGCCTCTATTTATGAAGTCCAAGATCCCATATGTTTTGTGATGGAAGGGGTCGTCATCAATGTTATCAAGAGGCATTTACTCAGCAATAACCTGCTCACCGAAGCTTAGTTTTGGTTCCGCCAGGGCCATTCAGCTCCTGATCTCATTACAGCCTTTATCCAAACATGGACAAAAGAGATGTACTCCAGAGGTGAGGTAAGAGTGACTGCCCTTGTCATCAAGGCAGCATTTGACCGAGTATAGCATCAAGGAGCCCTGGCAAAACTGGAGTCAATGGGAATGGTTGGAGTCACGCCTAGCACAAAGGAGGATGGTTGTGGTTGTTGGAAGTCAATCATCGCAGTCTCAGGACATCACTGCGGAAGTGCCTCAAGGTAGTGTTCTATGCCCAACCATCTTCAGCTGCTTCATCAATGACCCTCCCTCCATCATAAGGTCAGAATTGGGGATGTTCACTGATGATTACACAATGTTCAGCACCATTCGCGACTCCTCAGATAATGCAGCAGCCTGTTTCCAGATGCATCAAGACCTGGACAACATCCATGCTTTGGCTGATAAGTGGCAAGTAACATCTGCGCCACACAAGTGCCAGGCAATGATCATCTCAAACGAGAGAATCTAACCATCTCTCCTTAATGTTCATTCTGGGGGTTACCATTGACCAGAAACTGAACTGGACCAGCCACATAAATACTGTGGCTACAAGAGCAGGTCAGAGGCTGAAAATTCTGCAATGGGTAACTCACCTCTTGACTCCCCAGTGCCTGTCTACCATCCACAAGGAGTGTGATGAAATACTCTTCACTTGCCTGGATGGGTGCAGCTCCAACAACACTCAAGAAGCTCGACACCATCCAGGACAAAGCAGCCTGCTTGACTGGCATCTCATCCAGAAATTTCAACATCCACTCCGTTTACCACCAATACACAGTGGCAGCAGTTTGTGCCATCTACAATATGCACTGCAGCAACTCACCAAAGCTCCTTCGACAGCACCTTCCAAACCCACGACCTCTACCACCTGGAAGGACATGGGTAGCAGATGCATGGGAACACCACCACCTGCAAGTTCCCCTCCAGGCGCACACTATCCTCACTTGGAACTATATCGCCGTTCCTTCAATATTGCTGTGTCAAAATCCTGGAACTCCCTTCCTAAAAGCCGTGTGGGTGTACCTACACCCCAAGGATTGCAGCGGTTCAAGAAGGCAGTTCACCACCACCTTCTCACGAGCAATTAGGGATGAGCAATAAATGCTGGCCTTGCCAGCGACGCTCACAATCCATGAACAAATAAAAAAAACTACTCTCTCAAAATGTCCTGCCACCTTCAAAGATCTATGCACATGAAACCCCATATCCCTCTGTCCCTTTACACTCTTTAGAACTGTACCATTTAGTTTACATTTCTCACTATCTCTTTTGTCAAAATGCATCACCTCACATTTCTTGGTATTAAATTCCATCTGCCACTTGTCTGCCCATTCTGCTAGCCTATCTATGTCCTGTTGTAGTTGATTGGTATCAGCCTCACTGTCTGCCACAATCCCAAGTTTGGTATTGTTACGATCAGATAAGGAAAGGTTGAATGGTGTCTCTCTATTCCATCTCATTTTTTGACTGCAACAGGTTTATTTCTTTTTGAAGTGAGTGTTTAACTGTTTATACCCAGTGATCAAAAAAAGAGCCGATCTAAGTAAAAATAATAAAATACACTCCAACTAGGTTACAGAGTGGTGAAGGTTAGATTGGTCGAATTACAGTCCAGAGAAATAAAAGGGGTATGGAGTCTATGGAGGTTGGTGACTTGGCTGGCTTCAGGCTGAAACATAGAAAACTAGAAAATAGGAGCAGGAGTAGGCCATTTGGCACTTTGAGCCTGCTCCACCATTCATTATGATCATGGCTGATCAACCAACTCAGTAGCCTGTTCCGGCTTTCACCCCATACCCTTTGATCCCTTTAGACCCAAGAGCTATATCTAATTCCTTTTTGAAAACATTCAATGTTTTGGCCTCAACTGCTTTCTGTGGTAGCGAATTCCACAGGCTCACCACTCTCTGGGTGAAGAAATTTCTCCTCATCTCAGTCCTGAAAGGTTTACACCGCATTCTTAGACTATGACCCCGGTTTTGAACTCCCCCACCATCGGGAACATCCTTCCTGCATTTACCCTGTCAAGTCCTGTTAGAATTTTATAGGTTTCTATGCGATCCCCCCTCACTCTTCTGAACTCCAGTGATTATAATCTTAACCGACTCAATCTCTCCTCATATGTCAGTCCCGCCATCCCAGGAATCAGTCTGGTAAACCTTCGCTGCACTCCCTCTATAGCAAGAACATCCTTCCTCAGATAAGGAGACCAAAACTGCACACAATATTCTAGGTGTGGCCTCACCAAGGCCCTGTATCATTGCAGCAAGACATCCCTGCTTCAGTACTCGAATCCTCTCGCTATGAAGGCCAATATACCATTTGCCTTTTTTACTGCCTGTTGCACCTGCATGCTTACCTTCAGCGACGGTGTACGAGAACACCCAGGTCTCGTTGCATATTTCCCTCTCTCAGTTTATAGCCATTCAGATAATAATCTGCCTTCCTGTTTTTGCTACCAAAGTGGATAACCTCACATTTATCGACATTATACTGCATCTGCCAAGCATTAGCCCACTCACTCAACTTATCCAAATCACCCTGAAGCCTCTCTGCACCCTTCTCACAACTCACCCTCCCACCCAGTTTTGTATCATCTGCAAATTTGGAGATATTACATTTAATTCCCTCATCTAAATCATTAATATATATTGTGAATAGCTGGGGTACTAGCACCGATCCCTGCGGTACCCCACTAGTCACTGTCTGCCATTCTGAGAAAGACCCATTTATTCCTACTCTTTGTTTCCTGTCTGCCAACCAATTTTCTATCCATCACAATACACTACCCGCAATTCCATGCGCTTTAAATTTGCATGCTAATCTCTTATGTGGGACTTTGTCGAAAGCCTTCTGAAAGTCCAAATAAACCACATCCACTGGCTCTCCCTCATCAACTCTACTAGTTACATCCTCGAAGAATTCTAGTAAATTTGTCAAGCATGATTTCCCTTTCGTAAATTCATGCTGACTCCGTCCGATTCTACCACTGTCCTGCTATAAAATCTTTGATAATGGACTCTAGAATTTTCCCCACTACCGACGTCAGGCTGACTGGTCTATAATTCCCTGCTTTCTCTTTACCTCCCTTTTTAAATAGTGGGGTTACATTAGCTACCCTCCAATCTGTAGGATCTGTTCCAGAGTCTATAGAATTTTGGAAGATGACCACCAATGCATCCACTATTTCTAGGGCCACTTCCTTAAGTACTCTGGGATGTATACCATCAGGCCCTGGGGATTTATCAGCCTTCAATCCCATCAATTTCCTCGACGCCATTTCTCTACTAATACTGATTTCTTTCAGTTCCTCTCTCTCACTAATCCCTGTGTTCCTCAACATTTCTGGTATAATATTTGTGTCCTCCTTTGTGAAGACAGAACCAAAGTATGCATTTAATTGGTCAGCCATTTCTTTATTCCCCATAATTGACTGTCAGGGACCTACATTTGTCTTCACCAATCCTTTTCTCTTCACATTCCTATGGAAACTTTTACAGTCATTTTTAATGTTCCCCGCAAGCTAACGCTCGTACACTATTTTACCCTTCTTAATCAATCCCTTGATCCTCCTTTGCTGAATTCTAAACTGCTCCCAATCCTCTGGTCTGTTGTTTTTCCTGGCGAATTTATATGCCTCTTCCTTGGATCTAATGCTATCTCTAATTTCCCTTGTAAGCCATGGTTTGGCTATCTTTCCTGTTTTACTTTTGTGCCAGACAGGGATAAACAATTGTTGCAGTTCATCCATGCACTCTCTAAATGTTTGCCATTGCCTATCCACCGTCATCCCTTTAAGTAACGTTTCCCAATCTGTCATGGCCAATTCGCACCTCATACGTTTGTAGTTTCCTTTACTAAGATTCAGGACCCTCATCTCAGAATCAATTACATCACACTCCATCTTGATGAAGAATTCTATCATATTATGCTCGCTCATCCCCAAGGGGTCTCACACCACCAGATTGTCAATTATTCCTCTCTCATTACACAATACCCAGTCTAGGATAGCCTGTTCTCCAGTTGGTCCCTCAATGTATTGGTCCAGAAAACCATCCCATATACACTCCAAGAATTCCTCCTCTATGGTGTTGTGACTAATTTGATTTGACTAATCTATATGCAAATTAAAGTCACCCATAATTACAGATGTTCCTTTCTCGCATGCATCTCTAATTTCCTGTTTAATGCCATTCCCAACATCTCCACTACAGTTTGGGGGTCTATATAGAACCCCCACTAATGTTTTTTGTCCCTTCGTGTTTCTCAGCTCTACCCATACAGATTCCACATCATCAGAGCTAATATCTTTCCTCACTATTGCGTTAATTTCCTCTTTAACCAGCAATGCAACTCCACCGTCTTTTGCTTTTTGTCTGTCCTTCCTAAATACTGAATATCCCTGGATGTTAATTTCCCATCCCTGGTCACCTTGCAGCCATGTCTCTGTAATCCCGACTATATCATACTCGTTTACATCTATTTGCGCGATTAATTCATCCACTTTATTGCGAATGCTCTGCGCGTTAAGGCACAAAGCTTTAAGGCTTGTCTTTTGAACATTACTTGTCCTCTGCCCAATATTTTTCACTGTGTCCCTGTTTGATTCTGGCCCTTGATTTCTCTGCCTATCACTTTTCTTATTCTCCTTACTGTCTTTTGTTCTTGTCTTTGATCCCCCCTCCTCTGACTCCTTGCAAAGGTTCCCATCCCCTTGCCATTTTAGTTTATACCCTCCCCAACCACTCGAGCCAATACTCCCCGCAGGACATCAGTCCCGGTCCTGCCCAGGTGTAACCCGTCCAATTTGTACTGGTCCCACCTCCCCCAGAACCGGTCCCAATGTCCCAGGAATCTAAAATCATCCCCCTCAAACCATCTCTTCAGCCACATATTCATCTGATATATCCTGCTATTTCTACTCTGACTAGCACGTGGCACTGGTAGTAATCCTGAGATCACTACCTTTGAGTTCGGTGGTCACGCGACTTTCCTTTGGTGGTCCTGAGGTTTCCCGTTTGAAGATGTGGACACTGATTTTGTGGTTCTCTGGGAGACAGCAATGCGGCCGAACTCCTTTGGGATGAGGGTGGTGGGGGGTGCTCTGTTCTTTCCGGAAAGTTCTCTACCCAATCGCTCCCCCACCAGGCTTAATTCATTAAACATAGTGAGCATTGATTGGTGAACAGACTAACACAATCAAACACAGACCAATTAAACCACTGAACACTACAGTTTACAGCAGGGAATATGCCTCGATGCTCACTGTCAACTGAAACAGTTCAAAGCTTGCAAGATTTGAGTGCTTTGGCTCCACCAGTTTAATATTCAGTCTTCCAGTTGGTGGATTAAAAAAAAATCATCATTCGACCTCACACATTTGTGTGACAGTACTGTCATGCAGGTTCCCACCTGCCAAGAATGAGGCACAGATATTTTGCCACATGGACACTAAATTTTAAAATTATTGCTGGGAAGAAAAGAAGGTCTATTACAAGGATTTGCTGACTGGAAAGACATTTGCATAGTAACAGATAGTGCTTGGAAAGAACTAAGGGGCCACTCCCTGCTCCAATTTAATCCACAATGCACTTTTGATTACCAGACATTGAAGGTGGAGAGGCTAGCATTCCAGGTTAACTGCTAAGATGACTGAATGCACAAACAGATATGGTCAGGCCAGTTTAGTCACATGACTAACTGGCTGCTGGAGTGTTTTTAAAATTTGGGCAGCACAATGGCTAGCATCGCAGCCTCACAGCTCCAGCGACCCGGGTTCAATTCTGGGTACTGCCTGTGTGGAGTTTGCAAGTTCTCCCTGTGTCTGCGTGGGTTTTCTCCGGGTGCTCCGGTTTCCTCCCACAGCCACAAGACTTGCAGGTTGATAGGTAAATTGGCCATTATAAATTGCCCTTAGTATAGGTAGGTGGTAGGAAAATATAGGGACAGGTGGGGATGTGGTAGGAATATAGGATTAGTATAAATGGGTGGTTGATGGACGGCACAGACTCGGTGGGCCGAAGGGCCTGTTTCAGTGCTGTATCCCTAAATAAAAATAAATTTTTAAAAAACTTGCTGGAGTTTTAAAACTCAGAAAGCTGTTTGCTCCTGACTGAAAAGACCTCTCTCCTGTCTGCTCCCATCTCTTTCTCATGGAACTGAAGACCCATTGAATTCACATGAGCCCCAACAGAGAAAAGTCTCCTACAGTGAACAAGGGTTACGAAGAATACTGGGCCCCAACGAAAAGCAAGACTACCTACAAAATGACTATAGTCAGCTCGAAGCACAGTAACAAGAAAATCTTCTGATATTACCTCAAGCCTTGCTACTTACTTTTTCTTCTGCTCTTTTGTGTCTCTATTTGCATGTGTGTATTGCGTATGCATGCTAGAGTGGGGCGTGGCGTGTATCCGTAGGCATTAACCGAGTTACAGTTTAAGTTTTGATAAATTTCACTTTTCTTCTTTAAACCCAAGAAGGCCTGTTTATGCTCATTTCTTTGCCCAATAATTGGAAAGTGGTGAACAAGGATTCACCAAGGGGCCGCTCAAAACACAATGTGTTTAAAATTAAACCCTGTTACAGTAACACCAGGTGAAGGCTGAAAGGGTCCCCTAGACACCTTTTTCACCTGGTCGTAACAGTATCATGGGCAAATTTTGAAATTTTATTCTGTATTCCAATACCCAAGTCATTTATACATATCAAAAGAAGCGGTGGTCCTTGTACTGAACCTTGGGCAACACCACTGTCTACCATTCTCCAGTCTGAAAAACAATCAAATACCACAACTTGCTGTATTCTATCCTTAAGCCAATTCTTTATCCAAGCTGATACCATCCTATTCCATGAGCCTCAATTCCGTTAAACAGCCTTTTATGTGGTACTTTGTCAAAGGCTTTCTCAAAATCAAGATAGACAACATCCATTGTTTCCCCTTCATCAACCTTCTGTTACTTCATTAAAAAATAAGTTAGATTAGCTAAGCACGATCTACCTTTTACAACTCCATGCTGGCTTTCCCTAATTAATTGTGGAATCAGAGGAGATAGGGGAAGCGTTAAATGAATATTTTTCGTCAGTATTTACAGTAGAGAAAGAAAATGTTGTCGAGGAGAATACTGAGATTCAGGCTACTAGGCTAGATGGGATTGAGGTTCACAAGGAGGAGGTGTTAGCAATTTTGGAAAGTGTGAAAATAGATAAGTCCCCTGGGCCAGATGAGATTTATCCTAGGATTCTCTGGGAAGCTAGGGAGGAGATTGCAGAGCCTTTGTCCTTGATCTTTATGTCATCATTGTCGACAGGAATAGTGCCGGAAGACTGGAGGATAGCAAATGTTGTCCCCTTGTTCAAGAAGGGGAGTAGAGACAGCCCTGGTAATTATAGACCTGTGAGCCTTACTTCGGTTGTAGGTAAAATGTTGGAAAAGGTTATAAGAGACAGGATTTATAATCATCTAGAAAAGAATAAGTTCATTAGCGATAGTCAGCACGGTTTTGTGAAGGGTAGGTCGTGCCTCACAAACCTTATTGAGTTTTTCGAGAAGGTGACCAAACAGGTGGATGAGGGTAAAGCAGTGGATGTGGTGTATATGGATTTCAGTAAGGCGTTTGATAAGGTTCCCCATGGTAGGCTATTGCAGAAAATACGGAAGTATGGGGTTGAAGGTGATTTAGAGCTTTGGATCAGAAATTGGTTAGCTGAAAGAAGACAGAGGGTGGTGATTGATGGCAAATGTTCATCCTGGAGTTTAGTTACTAGTGGTGTACCGCAAGGATCTGTTTTGGGGCCACTGCTGTTTGTCATTTTTATAAATGACCTGGAAGAGGGTGTAGAAGGGTGGGTTAGTAAATTTGCGGATGACACTAAGGTCGGTGGAGTTGTGGATAGTGCCGAAGGATGTTGTAGGGTACAGAGGGACATAGATAGGCTGCAGAGCTGGGCTGAGAGATGGCAAATGGAGTTTAATGCGGAAAAGTGTGAGGTGATTCACTTTGGAAGGAGTAACAGGAATGCAGAGTACTGGGCTAATGGGAAGAATCTTGGTAGTGTAGATGAACAGAGAGATCTTGGTGTCCAGGTACATAAATCCCTGAAGGTTGCTACCCAGGTTAATAGGGCTGTTAAGAAGGCATATGGTGTGTTAGCTTTTATTAGTAGGGGGATCGAGTTTCAGAGCCACAAGGTCATGCTGCAGCTGTACAAAACTCTGGTGTGGCCGCACCTGGAGTATTGCGTGCAGTTCTGGTCACCGCATTATAGGAAGGATGTGGAAGCTTTGGAAAGGGTGCAGAGGAGATTTACTAGGATGTTGCCTGGTATGGAGGGAAGGTCTTATGAGGAAAGGCTGAGGGACTTGAGGTTGTTTTCGTTGGAGAGGAGGAGGAGGAGAGGTGACTTAATAGAGACATATAAGATAATCAGAGGGTTAGATAGGGTGGATAGTGAGAGTCTTTTTTCTCGGATGGTGATGGCAAACATGAGGGGACATAGCTTTAAGTTGAGGGGTGATAGATATAGGACAGATGTTAGAGATAGTTTCTTTACTCAGAGAGTAGTAGGGGCGTGGAACGCCCTGCCTGCAACAGTAGTAGACTCGCCAACTTTAAGGGCATTTAAGTGGTCATTGGATAGACATATGGATGAAAATGGAATAGTGTAGGTCAGATGGTTTCACAGGTTGGCGCAACATCGAGGGCCGAAGGGCCTGTACTGCGCTATAATATTCTAATTCTAAAAAAATTCTAATTCTCATTCAAACTTCTCAAAGTGCCTGTTGATTTTTTTCCCTGATTATATTTTCTAAAACCTTATCCACCACAGATGTTAAACTGACCAGCCTGTAATCACTTGGAATGTCCTTACACCCTTTCTCGAACAAGGGCATCTCATTTGCCACTGTCCAATCTTCTGACACTGCCCCCGTATCTAGGAAAGATAGGAAGATTATAGCAAGCCCTACCACTATCTCCACTCCCTTTCCCTTAGCAACCTGGTATGTAAGCCATCCAGACCAGGTGACTTATCCACTCTAAACATAGTCAGCCTTTCCTGTACATTCTGCCTATCAATCTTCGCCTCATCCATTACTTCTACCATTTCCACTTCTACCAATGTTTTGTCACCATCGTATTTCTTTGTAAACACCAATACAAAGTATTCATTAAGTATTCTAGCCTTGCCCTGTGCCTCCAAACATATATCATCCTCTTTGTCACTAATAGGTCCCACCACACCTCTAACTACCTGCTTACTATTTATATGCCAGTAGATGATTTTAGAGTTCCCTTTTATGTTAACTGCCATTCTATTCTGATATTCTCTCTTTGCCAGTCTTATTTTCCTCTTCACTTCCCATCTCAACTTATTGTATTTGGTTTTGTTCTCGCTTTAAGAATTCACCTGACATGCATCATACATCCTCTTCTCTGTTTCATCATATTCCCTACCTCCCTCGTCATCTAAGGAACCCTGACTTTGGTTCCCCTTCTTTTTGCCCTTGTTGGTATATACCTAGCCTGTAACCTGAAGCATCTTCCCCTTCAAGATCATCCATTACTCTGTTACAGTTTTTCCTGTCAATCTTTGGCTCCATTTTACTCTAGTTAGATCCCTTCTCATCCCATTGACGTTAGCCCTCTTCCAATTTAGAATTTCTACTTTAGATTGTTCCTTGTTCTTCTCCACTGCTAATCTAAACCTTACAATACAATGATCATTCTTAACCATGTGTTTCCCCCACAGACACTTGGTCCATTGGCCCACCTCATTCTGCAGCACCAAACCAGTAATGCCTCCTTCCAAGTTGGATCGAGAACATATTGTTCAAGGAAGTTCCCCTGAACACATTTCTGAAATTTCTCCTCCTCCTTTCCCCTTAAGCTAACATTATCCCAATTGATGCTGAGACCTGGCAGCAGCAGTGGCGGCTGATAAATCAGAGCGGGGAAAGAGTGGACCTTCCACAGCATTTTTCAACAAACCAAGGAGTGATGTCTGAGAATAACAGGCATGTGATTGATTGGTGACTGTTTAAAGGTTTTTTTCTGTAATCTTGGGCAGTGGTTTAACTAGCACTGGGAAACCATCAGTACTGTATGAACTGTACAGCTCAGATTAATTAATAAAGTTCCAATTGGGGTAAGTAGAATAGTAAATGAATTAATAAGAGTATTAGCCAAGAGCAAATTTAGAGGCATTAACAAAAATGATTTGATTATACAAGGTACTACCGAGTATAAAAGAGGAAAAGAAGAGAGGTATTTTTCTGAGGTCATGGATGGGCAGCTGACAGTTGCTGCTTACAGTTCCTGCACCAGGTGGGAACATCAAGAAACTTCAATAAAAACAGAAAATGCTGGAAATACTCAACAGGTCTGGCAGCATCTGTGGAGAGAGAAGCAGAGTTAACATTTCAGGTCAGTGACCTTTCATCAGAACTAGCAAGGGTTAAAAATGTAATAGGTTTTAAGCAAGTGAAGCTGGGGTGGGGGGTGGGGGCGGTGGGGAAAGCGAACAAAAGGAAAGGTGTGTGATAGGCAGAGGGCAGGAGAGATTAAATAATAAAGATGTCATTGGACAAAGGCAAAGGGAGTGCTAATGGTGTGATGAAAGACAAAGCATTAGTGCAGAGAGAGTGTCAATGACAGAATAATAATACTGCTTTCAATTTAGTACACTGCATTCACTGCTCACAATGCGGTCTCCTCTACAATGGGGAGAGCAAACGCAGTTTGGGTGACCGCTTTGCAGAACAGCTCTGCTCAGTCCACAAGCATGACCCCGAGCTTCTGGTTGCTTGCCATTTCAATTCAGCTCCCTGCTCTCACACCCACATTTCTGTCCTTGGTCTGCTGCAGTGTTCCAGTGAACATCAATGCAAGCTCGAGGAACAGCACCTCAATTTCCAATTAGGCACTCTACAGCCTTCTATACTCAATATTGAGATCAATAATTTCAGAGCATGACTGGCCTTTTTTATTGTTATTTTATTTTATTTTACAACCATGTGCCAACCTTAAAATTGTTTTTTCATGTTGTGCTTTTGGACAGAGCTGTCTATTATTCTGTCATTAACACACTCTCTGGACGAATGCTTTGTCTTTCACCACACCATTAGCACTCCCTTTGTCCCATGACATCTTTGTTATTTAATCTCTCCTGTCCTCTGCCTATCACACACCTTTCCTTTTGTTCTCTTCCCTCCCACCCCCGCTTCACTTGCTTAAAACCTATTACATTTCTAACCTTTGCCAGTTCTGATGAAAGGTCACAGACCTGAAATGTTTGCTCTGTTTCTCTCTGCACAGATGTTGCCAGACCTGCTGAGTATTTCCAGCATTTTCTGTGTTTATTTCAGATTTCTAGCATCCACAGTATTTTGCTTTTATCAAGAAACATCATGTGTCTTGGGGGGCCACGTGTGTAGGATGTGTCTCCAGCTGCTTGAGCTTGAGATCAGGATTTACGTGTTTGAGAGGCAGTTGCACAGCATCAGGGAGCAGGAGAATTCCCTGGATCATACGTTCAGGAGGTGGTCACCTCACAAGCAGTGAGAGTTCAGGACAGTCACTGCAGAAGCTGGCCAATAACTGACAAACATCTCAGGTTGTGGTCTTCCTGACAATGGACCTCTGACCTCTCATGAGGAAGAAGTCTTGGAGATCCTTGGGAGACATGTGATGAAATCTGCTGAGGATAGAGATGGAGGGCCTGTAATAGCTTCAATTTGGCTGGACCAACTACAGTTTATCTACACAGTGATTTGGGAGCTTAAACACGAGGAACTAATATGATCAGGACCTTCAAAAGCTGCAGAGATATAATTAAGGTAGCCACCTAATATTATAAACTTATTTTCATTTTCCTTTCCTCTAAATAACACAAAGTAAGATGCCACTGAGAAGGAGTCAGCTTTACACTTTTCCCCACAGCATTACCCCTACCCATGTCATCATTCACCCTCTCTCAGTCGCCAGTTAAGAGAAATCCACCTGGGGGGATAGACAGTTCTAATGAGGCTTCTTCACTAAGTAAGACATGTAAGCATGGCAGAGAAGTCAGAAGTGAAAGTAGGATCTGAGGGTGGGGAACAAAGTCTCTTCAGATCAGGCCCTGGCTCCAGAGCCAGCAGACTCAGCTTTCTTGTGCTTTGTTGTAAAAAGGATGCTGGATGAGAATCATACTCACATGAAGGCACAAAGGGTGATCTTGAAAAACCCGAGAGAGGTGGCAAAGCTCCCAATAGAGTCCAATGCTATCAGCCGTGCCAATATTTGGCCAAAGGTCCAAACCTCAAACATTCAGTTGCCTATTCACTCCACAGATGCTGTCTGATCTGCTAAGTGCTTCCAGCATCTTTCTGTTTTTGTTTCAACCAATTGCTGATTTGACAAGTCATACTGGTAACTTACCCCTCTTATCTACAAGAATAACTTGAGAGGTGTATTTTTATTGTAAATGGTGGAATTTCTGTTACACCAGCTATTGCCGTCGAACATACGAAGATATGAATTAGGAGCAGCAGTAGGCCACTCGGCCCCTCGAGCCTGCTCTGCCATTCAACAAGATCATGGCTGATCTGATTGTAACCTCAATTCCACATCCTGCCTACCCCCAATAACCTTTCATCTCCTTGCTTATCAAGAATTATCCCCATTATCCTATCAGTTGTTCAGGTGCATATATTTGGGACAGATGCACCTTCTGTTAGTCCCCAGTTCCATTAGAATTTAGTCTGTATTTAGACTGGTTGTAACTCTGCCATATCTCACTTGCACCCAAATTCAGACACCTACATCAGAACAATTCCACTCTTTTTTCCAAAAAGACCATGCAATGTCAGGGTCTTACCTATTGCATATCAAAATGTTAAACAATTATCATTACTAAGTGATCGGACAGCTTCTTCATGTTTGTTGAGAGGTTCCAAATCCAGATTCCCGGGGAGCACCATTTGTCACATCCCACCAGTCAGAGAACTAACTGTTTTGTTTTCAGAGGACCAGGGGACTGCTGGGTAAGTAAAAACTATATATTTGGGCAGTTTAAAATCACTTTCTTTTAGTTTTGGTTGCAGCAGCTTTGACAGAAGCGGAGGTACGGAGCGAACTTGCAGCTGGGAAGTCAGTTTCAGTGTAAGTTAAAAGTTAATTCCCTTTTGTTTTCGGAGGACCAGGGGACTGCTGGGTAAGTAAAAACTATATATTTGGGCGGTGGCTGTACCCGAAACACTACACGTGTAGTGTCTCCCACCCACCCTCCTCCTCTAACCAAAAAAAAAGGACTCTGGTGTGTTGATAAGGTAAGCTTTTTATTTAAAAAGTTCTGTCCGTCGGATTGCTAAGCTAACAAGTTTTGATGTTTTTTTTTGGTTTTTCAGTAGATTTGTTGGGAATTTAGAATAGTGGGAATGGAGGTTAAAGCAGTTGTATGTTCCTCCTGCAGAATGTGGGAGGTAAGGGTAGCCAAGAGTGTCCCTGCTGACTGCATCTGCGGGAAGTGCACCCAACTCCAGCTCCTCGAGAACCGCGTTAGGGAACTGGAACTGGAGCTGGAGCTGGATGAACTTTGGATCATTCGGGAGGCGGAGGGGGTTATTGAGAGGAGTAATGGGGAGGTAGTCACACCTCAGGTAAAAGAAGTAGGTCGATGGGTTACCATCAGGGGAAGGAGAGGGAACCAGCAGGCAGTGCAGAGATCCCCTGCGGCTGTTTCCCTCAACAACAGGTATACCGTTTTGGATATTGTTGGGGGGGGGGACTTACCAGGGGTAAGCAATGGGGTACAGGTATCTGGCACAGAGTCTGTCCCTGTTGCTCGGAAGGGAAGGGGGAAGAGGAGCAGAGCATTAGTCATTGGGGACTCCATAGTTAGGGGAACAGATAGGAGGTTCTGTGGGAACGAGAGAGACTCACGGTTGGTGTGTTGCCTCCCAGGTGCCAGGGTTCGTGATGTCTCGGATCGTGTTTTTGGGATCCTTAAGGGGGAGGGGGAGCAGCCCCAAGCTGTGGTCCACATAGGCACCAACGACATAGGTAGGAAGAGAGATGGGGATTTAAGGCAGAAATTCAGAGAGCTAGGGTGGAAGCTTAGAGCGAGAACAAACAGAGTTGTTATCTCTGGGTTGTTGCCCGTGCCACGTGATAGCGAAGCGAGGAATAGGGAGAGAGAGGAGTTGAACACGTGGCTGCAGGGATGGTGTAGGAGGGAGGGTTTTGGTTTCCTGGATAATTGGGGTTCTTTCTGGGGTAGGTGGGACCTCTACAAACAGGATGGTCTTCACCTGAACCAGAGGGGTACCAATATCCTTGGGGGGGGAGATTTGCTAGTGCTCTTCGGGGGGGTTTAAACTAATTCAGCGGGGGAATGGGAACCTAAATTGCAGTTCCAGTGTACAGGATGTTGAGAGTAGTGAGGTCAGGGATAAGGTTACAAGGACGCAAGAGGGCACTGGCAAGCAAGAGCTTGGTTTAAAGTGTGTCTACTTCAACGCCAGGAGCATCCGGAATAAGGTGGGTGAGCTTGCAGCATGGGTTGGTACCTGGGATCTCGATGTAGTGGCCATTTCAGAGACATGGGTAGAGCAGGGGCAGGAATGGATGTTGCAGGTTCCGCGATTTAGATGTTTCAGTAAGAACAGAGAAGATGGTAAAAGAGGGGGGGGTGTGGCATTGTTAATCAAGGAGAGTATTACAGCGGCAGAAAGGACGTTTGAGGACTCGTCTACTGAGGTAGTATGGGCCGAGGTTAGAAACAGGAGAGGAGAGGTCACCCTGTTGGGAGTCTTCTATAGACCTCCAAATAGTTCCAGAGATGTAGAGGAAAGGATAGCGAAGATGATTCTCGACAGGGGCGAGAGTAACAGGGTAGTTGTTATGGGGGACTTTAACTTTCCAAATATTGACTGGAAATACTATAGTTCGAGTACTTTAGATGGGTCAGTTTTTGTCCAGTGTGTGCAGGAGGGTTTTCTGACACAGTATGTAGACAGGCCAACCAGGGGCGATGCCACATTGGATTTGGTACTGGGTAATGAACACGGCCAGGTGTTAGATTTAGATGTAGGTGAGCACTTTGGTGATAGTGATCACAATTCGGTTAGGTTTGCCTTAGCGATGGGCAGGGACAGGTATATACCGCAGGGCAAGAATTATAGCTGGGGGAAAGGAAATTATGATGCGATTAGGCAAGATTTAGGATGCGTAGGATGGGGAAGGAAACTGCAGGGGATGGGCACAATCGAAATGTGGAGCTTATTCAAGGAGCAGCTACTGCGTGTCCTTGATAAGTATGTACCTGTCAGGCAGGGAGGAAGTTGTCGAGCGAGGGAGCCGTGGTTTACTAAAGAAGTTGAAGCGCTTGTCAAGAGGAAGAAGAAGGCTTATGTTAGGATGAGACGTGAAGGCTCAGTTAGGGCGCTTGAGAGTTACAAGCTAGCCAGGAAGGATCTAAAGGGAGAGCTAAGAAGAGCAAGGAGAGGACACGAGAAGTCATTGGCGGATAGGATCAAGGAAAACCCTAAGGCTTTCTGTAGGTATATCAGGAATAAAAGAATGACTAGAGTTAGATTAGGGCCAATCAAGGATAGTAGTGGGAAGTTGTGTGTGGAATCAGAGGAGATAGGGAAAGCGTTAAATGAATATTTTTCATCAGTATTTACAGTAGAGAAAGAAAATGTTGTCGAGGAGAATACTGAGCTTCAGACTACTAGGCTAGATGGGATTGAGGTTCACAAGGAGGAGGTGTTAGCAATTTTGGAAAGTGTGAAAATAGATAAGTCCCCTGGGCCAGATGGGATTTATCCTAGGATTCTCTGGGAAGCCAGGGAGGAGATTGCAGAGCCTTTGTCCTTGATCTTTATGTCGTCACTGTCGACAGGAATAGTGCCGGAAGACTGGAGGATAGCAAATGTTGTCCCCTTGTTCAAGAAGGGGAGTAGAGACAGCTCTGGTAATTATAGACCTGTGAGCCTTACTTCGGTTGTGGGTAAAATGTTGGAAAAGGTTATAAGAGACAGGATTTATAATCATCTTGAAAAGAATAAGTTCATTAGCGATAGTCAGCACGGTTTTGTGAAGGGTAGGTCGTGCCTCACAAACCTTATTGAGTTTTTCGAGAAGGTGACCAAACAGGTGGATGAGGGTAAAGCAGTGGATGTGGTGTATATGGATTTCAGTAAGGCGTTTGATAAGGTTCCCCATGGTAGGCTATTGCAGAAAATACGGAAGTATGGGGTTGAAGGTGATTTAGAGCTTTGGATCAGAAATTGGCTAGCTGAAAGAAGACAGAGGGTGGTGATTGATGGCAAATGTTCATCCTGGAGTTTAGTTACTAGTGGTGTACCGCAAGGATCTGTTTTGGGGCCACTGCTGTTTGTCATTTTTATAAATGACCTGGAAGAGGGTGTAGAAGGGTGGGTTAGTAAATTTGCGGATGACACGAAGGTCGGTGGAGTTGTGGATAGTGCCGAAGGATGTTGTCGGGTACAGAGGGACATAGATAGGCTGCAGAGCTGGGCTGAGAGATGGCAAATGGAGTTTAATGTGGAAAAGTGTGAGGTGATTCACTTTGGAAGGAGTAACAGGAATGCAGAGTACTGGGCTAATGGGAAGATTTTTGGTAGTGTCGATGAACAGAGAGATCTTGGTGTCCAGGTACATAAATCCCTGAAAGTTGCTACCCAGATTAATAGGGCTGTTAAGAAGGCATATGGTGTGTTAGCTTTTATTAGTAGGGGGATCGAGTTTCGGAGCCACGAGGTCATGCTGCAGCTGTACAAAACTCTGGTGCGGCCGCACCTGGAGTATTGCGTGCAGTTCTGGTCACCGCATTGTAGGAAGGATGTGGAAGCTTTGGAAAGGGTGCAGAGGAGATTTACTAGGATGTTGCCTGGTATGGAGGGAAGGTCTTACGAGGAAAGGCTGAGGGACTTGAGGTTGTTTTCGTTGGAGAGAAGGAGGAGGAGAGGTGACTTAATAGAGACATATAAGATAATCAGAGGGGTAGCAGATTTAAAACAGAGATGAGAAGAAATTACTTCTCTAAAAAGGGTGTGAGTCTGTGGAATTCACTATCCCAGAGTGCGGTGGATGCCGGGACATTGAGTAAATTTAAGGAGGAGATAAACAGATTTTTAATTAGTAATGGGTTGAAGAGTTATGGAGAATGGGCAGGAAAGTAGAGTTGAGGCTGAGATGAGATCAGCCATGATCGTATTGAATGGTGGTCCAGCTGCTGGATCTAATTTTTATTTTAAATTTGAAAAATTGGAGAGGGGGCACCTCCTTCATTCATCTGCAATGGCATCCTGCTGCTGCTTTCAAGCTGGAGGGCCTCCTATTGGCTGTCTGACAGGCCAGGCAATGCATGTCAGTGTGCATACCGTCCCATCCAGGTCCTCATCGGAGTCCTCTGCAACAGAACTCCTCTGCGATCTCGCTCTCCGGTGAGCTGGCAAACAAGCTATCCTTTCCCCCAATCGTAGCTGCAGCCAACTGATGCCCATGTGCTGATTCCAACTCTACACTAGCCTCCATGGTTCATGCAGTGCCAGTAACTAAGCTGGTGACTAAAAGTGTCAGATCGGTTCTTTATTGGTTCTGTGCTGTCGCTCTCTCTCTTCCGCCTTGGGCGGCTGTGGCTGGGCAGGCAGTAATTTTTGGGTGTCTGAAATCAGGAAATCAGAAGGCGAAGGTTGATGTCAGGGAAGGTAGGTGGGATGGGCAGCAAGATGTCCATAGTCACACATCAGCAGTTTGCTCATCCTGCCAGATAGCAGGATGAGGGTGTGCTGGGAGTTAAGAAGGGGAATAATACTGTCATCCTCAATGTTCTGAGGAATGCTGGATGACAGGAGCCCTGTTGCAGCTGGCTCCATGATCTAATGTGCACCACCTTGTCCTGCAAGAGAGAGGGCAGAAAGTCACTGATAGTGTAGCAATGTGTCTGGGTAATGTTCCTGCCTGTTATGAAGGCTGGATTGTATAGCATGATTATGTTTTAAAATGTGATTTTTAAAAGTTTAAGATGGAGACAGAGAACTCAGGTGACCTCACATCCACTCTGCTTAAAGACAAGACAGGTATCTAGGTTACCAGGGCAACAATAACCCAGTTCAAAGACCTTTTTGAAAAACAGAGACTGCAGGGGTATAACACCTGAAAAGCAATGGGTTTCACCCTCCCAGACATTCAGATCGTAAACAAGGAGTCAGTGACTCTCAGAATATAAATGTGAATTGCCATTGCCAACACCTGGAAACAATGGGAAGCCCAGATGGCTCTGCTGTAGCCAGACTTGTGGACTTTGCACATTGGAAAAGACAACTGGCTATTGATTTTTGATTCTGGATAAGTTCAACAGATTTTCAGAAGGCAGGTAGGCTGTAAAAAAGACTGGAAGATGACTAATGGTGGCAGCCTCAGAGGAGAGAGACAGGGAACACCTGCTCTCAGAAGACTAATGCAGCGAAAGGCTGTGAAGACTTGAACCTGTTTTGAAAGTTGAGGTTTGCACAGAAGTAAAAGACCAACAGGATCACTAGCGATTGCCTTATTCATAGAAGTCCAGGTTGAAAGTGCTTGGAGAAGTGAGTGAAGAGGACACTGACTTTGAGAAGGAGGTTACAAAGGAATATAGATAGGTTAAGTGAGTGGGCAAAGATCTGGCAAATGGAGTATAATGTGGGAAAAAGTGAAATTATCCATTTTGGCAGGAAGAATAAAAAAGCATATTATCTAAATGGTGAAAGATTGCAGAGCTCTGGGATGCAGAAGGATCTATGTCTCCTAGTGCGTGCATTGCAAAAGGTTAGTATGCAGGGTCAGCAAGTAATTAGGAAAGCTAATAGGATGCTATCCTTCATTGTGAGGGAATGGAATACAAAAGTAGGGAGGTTATGCTTCAGTTACACAGGGCATTGGTGAGACCACATCTGGAGTACTGTATACAGTATTGGTCTCCTTATTTAAGGAAGGATGTTAATGCGTTGGAAGCAGTTCAGAGAAGGTTTACTGGACTAATACCTGGATGGGTTGTCTTCTGAGGAAAGGTTGGACAGGCCAGTGTCACGAAAACCCTCTATGCAAAAGGAGAATTATTAATTTCATCGGTTGGAACCTTACATTAGACTTTTAATGAAAATCCTACAAGTAACTTATTTTTAAAAACTGGCAGCCATGATGGCCACTGCAAATTACATTTGAAACACCAGAAGATTAAACTGGAGATGAAAAGTCTCACCAAACCCAGCCAGAACAATAGCTTGCGCTCAGTAAATGAATTACCTAGAATGGCTTTATCAACACGGTTGCAAGGCTATGTACATCCATTAACTTTGAAAGAGCAAACACCTTCCAAGTGTGACTGGACATCTTGAGGCAGGTAGCACCTTGAATCGCAGAGAAGATTCCAGATAAAAACCGCATTAGAAACAAAGGAGCTTGATAGAGTCATGAGACTGCCTGCGCAGCTCTGAAGAAACTGCACAGACAGCAGTAACTGAAAAGCCAGAAAATATCAAGAGAAGATCTGGCTGCGACTGAGAACCCCCTCAAGCCTACAGACCACTACAGCCAGCAACAAGGGGACGAAAATCTACCTCCTTTTCTGCCTTCAGGAGCCCTGAGCAAAGCAAGCCCACCATCGTGCACATGGCCCAGCAAAGACTTCAGGAGTACAATTTCAGCTGAGGACTATTGGACTCACATATTGTCTTTAAATTCAATTTATTTCTGACTTTAATGAAACCACCAAATCTGTTTTCCCTCTGTAATCTATGTGTGTGTGTGTGTGACTCTAATGTGAATGTGTGCGTGTACGTGTAGCGTATTTTTAACCAGGTTAGAGAGTGTTAAGTGTAATAAACTTACCTCTTTGTTGTTTAAACTCAAGAAAACCTGTCTGATTGGTTCTTTGTAATCACATTAGAGGAACAGGAGCAAACGCTCACTGAGGTGGTAAGTTCAACCACTGTGTTAAAAATTGATAAATCCTGTTGCGGTCAAACAAGAGAAGGGGCAAAAGGGGAGCCTGAGAACCCCCTCCTCACCTAGCTGTAATACTTGGCTTGTATCTGCTGGAGTTTAGGAGAGTAAGAGGTGACTTGATTGAAACATACAAGATCCTGAGGGGTCTTGACAGGGTGGATGTGGAAAGGATGTTTCGCCTTTTGGGAGAGTCCAGAAGCAGGGGTCATTATTTAAAAATAAGGGGTTGCCCATTTAAGACAGAGATAAGGAGAAATTTTTTCTCTCAGAGGGTTGTGAGTCTTTGAAACTCTCTTCCTCAAAAGGCAGTGGAAGCAGAGTCTATAAATATTTTTAGAGCAGAGGTAGATAGATTCTTGATAAGCAAGCGGGTGAAAGGGTATCAGGGGAAGGTGGGAATGTGGAGTCGAGATTACGGAATGGTGCAGCAGGCCTGAGGGGCCGAGTGGCCTACTCCTGCTCCTAATTCGTACGTTCTGCAGAACCATTGCATCTCTCCACCTCCCCAGCTCCTCCACAGTCGCATCTTTCATCCTGGAACCCTCTCTCTGTCCTGGTGTTCACTTTGCAATCATTTAAATTGCAGCAATGTTCTTCAGAATTTCTCTCTCATGGGCTCTTACAACCTTTGGAAGTGGGAGACAATGTTTTCTCAGTGAGTCATCTCATTCCATGCCTAATATACTTTTCTGTTCAAAAGAAGGTACTGTCAACCCAAATAATGGCAATTCCCCCGTTGTTTCACCTCTTTCAACAAAATGTCCAGGGCCCCATCATCACAGGGAGGAGATCTCCCTACATTTTCCTCTGTTTGCATAATGGCCTAGCATTTTCAGCTTAAGGTTAATGTTGCATTTAAAAGAGGCAATCAGATGTCAATGGTGTTTTCTTAATTATTCCAGCAAATATGAATTAGTTAGTAATAAACAAATTGGTCTTGGGTTAAGCCATCAATGCCAAAATTCTCCATTGGACAAACTCTATCTGTAAAGGCTTGAAACAATTGTTCATGTATGGACAAAAAGTTAATGCAGAATGTCAAAAGAACTAGCATGTGGTAATATAGAACGCAAAACATTATTGGCAGTTATTTCATTCTGAATACAAGTACATTTTATTTTATTTCTTGGATTGGAAGGCATTAATTATCAGTATAACGGCTTGAAGTTCCATAGGATTTCTCCCAGTCATCCCCTGTAACTTTGGCAGAAGATCTGCTGAAACCTCAGAGCAACGGTGCAAACAGCGTTTGCGTCATTTCTCTGGGATTTGTGTGGATGTTCTGCTGAAGTTGCAATGAAGGGTCGGAAGGAAATTCAACCCCTAAGTGTCTGCAGTATAAGTATACACGGGTTTCTACCATTGAGTCTTGGCAGACAGTAGTGCATATTGGGAAATAGCAAGCAAGCAATTTATTGAAATTATATGGCAAAAATTCATGAGCTGCAGGCATACAGTTTTCTGAAATGTGCTGCCAGTGATGCCCCATGCTGGAAACACACAACTGGAAAATGTAGCCTCTTATCTAAAAACAGAAGTTCATGTTTAATAAGATTTGTCTTACCATAAGTGGGTATTACATTGGTACAAATTCACATATAAATAGATATAGCTCTATTGTAAAAATTACATATCTAGAAATACCAATAGTGAAAACCATAAGCTAAAAGTATGATGTATATTTTTGGAGATATGGTTTACTAAATCTATTCAATACAAAGTCTTAATCTTTCCAGCTTCTATGATTTAAATAGTAGAGAAAACAAGGAGGAGTTTTTGAAATTAAGCAGAAATCATTTTTGGTGTGGCCTAATCTGCATGTTGTTTGACATGGGTCCAAAATTAACTCGACTTGAAAGAAGTTATAATCAAGACAAATAAGCATTCATTTGTGAGAGCTGGATTTCATTTTTCAACTCAGCTCACACAAGGCAGTGAAAAGACAAATGTAAATCCCCAATCCTACGCTGTTTACTGATTCTCATAAATAACTGTCTCACTTGAAAAAATGCTCTTACCATATCTTCCTCAAATGTCAAAACTCACAAAAATATATGCCACAGCTTAGCCTACAGGAATAGACAAACTCTTCCACCCACAGAGGCTTCCCACAGTGAAGTCAATACCTATCTGCCTTCAGTGCTGATACCAGTCTATCAGAGTTAACAGCCAATTTTAACATTACCTATAAAGGAAGGTACCTTCCTGCCCAGAAACAATAGCTGGCATTTTTAATTGGCTGCAGGGACTGGAACAGGAGCAGGGCACTATGAAAATAGCACTCTGGGATGTTGTGTCAGTGGCCCAACGTCTCTGGGAGGCGCTCGAACTTTCAAAGTGAGGGTGTAGGGGGGCATGTCAGGAACCCGCTTGTCTCCAACGAATGGCCTGTTAAGCTATTTGAGGAGCTTGTTAACGGGCAGGGAGGCTGAGAAGGCAAATTTCAATTTGTAAATTACCAAACCCGACCAGTCTGGTGCACGTTAGCGCACAGCTGCTGAGTTTAATGTGGGCAGAATGGAAGGTTTTTTTGAATGCTGCAAACCTTTGGGACCTGGGGGAATCTTGCTCCAGATTGGGCGCAGTACTTTTCAGTTGGCTATTTGCCCATTTTTGTGCTCGATGAGGCTGTTGGCCCTTTGCTATGTGGCCTTCTCTCTTTTGTAAGGCAATGGCAGGCCCCGTCATGGCTACTGTCTGCCTTTGTGCTCAGGCTCTGCAGACAGCTCCCGCCATGTAGTAATGCTCGGTGCCACTAATTGGGCACTGAGCACATCTCCAGCCCAATTAGGGCATTTAATATTTGTTGATTGCATCACGTGGGCGACGCAGATATGGCACAGGGTCAAAACCCAAAAATTATCTGGGCATCAGGTTCCTGATCCCAATTTGAAAATTTAACTCCCCCACCATCACTTTGAAAATTCAAGTGCACCCCAGAGGCATTGTGATACTGACAGGCCATCTGGGAGTACTACTTTCAAAGCACACCTGCTCCTGCTGAGAAGAGGTTTTGGGGTGGAGTTCTGGCTCTTATACAGACAAAGAATGTTGCTCACCACCATTGCCCAGACCAATCTTGCTAATTGAATCAGTGAGCACTCCCATTGTCTCTCTACTCAAGTGTCTCTCAGAATGCAAATGTGTAACCATGTTTTCAACTGTTCAGCTCTGTGGTCTTTTTAATCAAGTTATGTGCAATGTCCAGTAAAAAAGGTTCAAGTAGTGTTCCATAGGACAAAATTAATATGTTTCCATTTGGTAGGTGTGATTTCTGTTCCACATTCACCCCTCGCTGAATGAAATACAACATTAGGGGGGCATTTCAATATAAATTAGAAGGAAGAGAAAATACAGGAAAACACATATGCAGTTCTCTCATTCATTCAGAAATCTTAAATTTGTGTCAGCCTCTCTTTCCTTTGTAGCAGTGCTGCTTTAAACTGCCCCTTTTTCCCTGAGTTGGGTCTGAGATAGTTATGTGTTGCCCAAGGGGTTTAAAGTTTCTTTACTCTCAGCTTGCAATACGTTGGGAATGGGCATCCCAATAAACATGTGATTTTTGGGAGGTTTGGGGTTTGCACATTTCCATGATTGTTTCGGGTGCCTTTGTTCCTGATGGTTAGATTTAGGTCTGCAGGGAACGGTTAGATTTAATTAGCCCTGGTTTGGAGCTCTGATCATGGGAGTCGGCAGTGGGTGCATCCACTCTGACCTCACTTTCAATGCCCTGGATGTCATGCAAGTGCTGTTCACTTCAGGACATTGTTGGTTCCCTTTTCTCCTGACTGTGGGGCAGATTCTTTGCTAATCTTCCCTTTGTCCTCTGGGACATTCCTGCTTGCAGGTATTTGTCCAAATTCCACTGCGCCTCCCCTGTGGCAATTTGACTAGGTGAGGCATCACCCTCACTGTTTCTCTGCCCTCTTGCGGACTTTCGTTGTCTCTGCAGGTTTCTGCAAATGCTGCTTGCAACCCTGGTAGGGTGCTTCGGTCGTTTGCATTTACATAAGAAGATTATGGGGTCTAATTTTTCCAACATTTCGGGGTTGGCTGACCGGACAGTAGGGGTTTTCATTTGGTTATCCTCCCTGACCTCCTTTAATCTTTCCTCTTTGTCCCTTTTGTCCCCTCTCCTCTCTAACTCTCTGCCAGGCCTGTGCCTGTTTGTCCCCTTTTGCTCTCGGCAGGGGTCCCTTACGATTCACCAGCCCTCTGCTGGAGGGTCCTCCAAACACCGGTACAGGACTTAGGGGTGCAGATTTCACTGCAGGTTGGGGTTTCCCCTCAACATAGCACATGTGGAAACTCCTACAGTACATCACCACACCTTTGTGGAGTTTTGGCCAGTCACACTGCTGCCTTATGCGGGCTTTGGTTTCTCATATACTGACATGTACAGCCATCATCAACTCATGGGCCATTCTCAATATTTCTCTCCGGTACCTCTGCGGCACCACTAACTGGTGAACCACTGTCCACTCCTTGTCTTCTGGTCTGTGAAAAGAACTCCACTGCCTCATCAGTACCTCATTCTTTAAATAATAGCAATCAGGGACTCCCTCTGCTTCAATTTCAGTCTGGGCAGCCTGTGCTAACTCTCGCAATACTGGGTCGGCTCGCTGAGCCTCAGCTAGGGAAGATCCATTTAATCCAATCCCTGGGTCCTCTAACTTTCCAAAGAAAGTTTCAGACAGACAGACCTCCTGGTCATCTTTTTCCACAAATGCTGCCAGACCTGCTGAGTGAATCCAGCACTTCTTGTTTTTGTTTCAGACCTCCTGGTCATCTGCCTGCAGTGCCAATTCAGTCTCCTCTGGGGGAGCTGGTTTGATCATGGCCCGATTCACTACACATTCAGAGGAACTGCAGGGGACCGTCTCCTGCCACTGCCCTGTTTCTCTGACCTCCTTCGGTCTTTCTTTCACTAATGGTGAAGCTACCATCTTTGCCCTGCCAGATCATTACCCAGGAGCAGGTCAACCCCATTCACAAGCAAACTAGGGACAATCCCTATGGTCATCGGTCCCAAAACTAGGTCGCACTCCAAGTGCACCCAGTGTAAAGGTACAGGCGCACACTGCCCTCCAACACCATTCACCACCATTCTGGTATTTACTGCACTCTCTGGGGGGAAAAGGTCAGGCCTTTCCCCAGCAAAAGGGATCTGGTGGCTCCTGTATCCCTGAGTATTACTATGGGCTTGCTTGCCCTACTCGAGGGGTATGGGGTTACTCTCCCTTCAGATTCAAAATCCTGATAACCTTCAGGGATCCTATTAAATTTTCCTGCACCCGCAGCAGTATGTTTTCTGGGTCTTACTGCTGCTGCAGTTAAATCCATAGCCTGTTCGGCTGTGATTTCCATCAGGGTGTCTTCTCCTGCACTGAGCGGGTGTGCCCTGATTAACCCTACAGGCTTTCCCTGTAGTTTCCAGCAGTCAGCTCTCAGATGACCTGCCTTATTACAATGAAAGCACACAGGTCTCTGGGTCTCACTCCTACTTTCAGCACTATCCTTTTTGGCTGGAGGAAGGCCCCCTGTGTGTCCTGCTTTTCTTTCTAGCCCAGGATTGCTTGGGCTCCTATCACCTTCCTACACTTTGTCCTTTTCGGGTTTGTGGGGGTGACTAGGAAAGAGTTTACCCTGGGGAGCCGACTTGTATATTAGAGCAAGCTCATCAGCCAGAACTGCAGCTTGCCTCGCTCTATGTATCTTTTGTTCCTCCACATGGGACTTTATGGAGAGCAGAAGAGTGTTTTTAAATTCCTCGAGGAGAATCACCTCTCTGAAGTTTTCATAGCTGGGCTATACTTTAAGAGCCCTCAACCCCTGGTCAACCCAGCAGCTTACTTCTCTCAAATTCCAAGTAAGTTGTGAAGTGCTTGGAATATGTTTTTATTTTAAAGGTGCTATATAAATATAAATTGTTGCATTAGTTTATCAGAACACGGGCTCATCTTGGGTAAACAAAACTGAACCATTGGCCTACTGTATTGCAAATAGCACAATCTCAAACTTAAGGAAAAATTACCAGTTCAGATTTTTCCTCTTCTAAAGGCTCTGATTCACAGCACAGGCTTTCACACCCTTCCATAGATGTCAGCAGACGTATGATTTCTTGTCAAACTGGCCATTCTTAGTTAAATAAAAGCAAAATACTACAGATGCTGAAAATCTGAAACACAAACAAGAAATACTCAGCAGGTCTGGCAGCATCTGTGGAGAGAGAAGCAGAGTTAACATTTCAGGTCGGTGGCCATTCTAATGTTTGAAGCTCGGTATTGAGTGTGCACAGGTTATTTGACTTGGGGAGCATTGCAGACCGGCCTGAATAGCCTTGCTTGACACTGACACATGTACACTATCTGGCAGGGGTCAACAGATAATGATCAAGAGCAGGAATTCTACCTGATTTTTCCTCTCCTGAGCCTGGGGACACTCTGGCCAATTATAGCTTATCCAGCCCGCTTGTTCGCTTGGATCAACCAATTCAGCATCGAGATTGAACTTGGAACTTTTCTGGTCTCCTTTGGCCGATACAATAGCAGCAATGTATTTATTCATTGGGTCAAAGATTTTGTAAATACAGAAAAGGGCTTTCCCATTTCTAGTGTGAGTCAAATGTAGATATCGCAATGATTTTAAAAAAAATCACCTGTGCAATTTGATTTCAGGGAGTCAGATAGGATGAAATTGGAGGATATAAAATGTTAAGCAAAGGGTTAAAAGATGCATGAACAACCAAACTCAAAAAAAACTTTATTACCTCTCCAGCTTGTCGGCATGATATTTAAAAAGGAAAATAAATGTTATGCTCGCAACCCATGTAAGTGAAATGTTTGTCTTCAACTAATTTTAGCAACAAAAAAGACACGTGTATCTTTTTGCTAAAACAAATAAAGACATGAATTTCGCTCCCCAGGTGACTAAAGTCTTTGTGACATAAATGATAAATTTCCTCGGAGCTTCTCCCGCTCCACTATCATTACTCTGATGGAAGTGGGGTGGAAACCCCTCATTTGCGCACGGACAGGGTTTCCGCCGAACTTACGGAGCAGGAGAAACTCTAAGGAAATTCACCCCCATATTATATTAAAAAATTATGTGAAAAATACTGGGGTAAGCCAGTGAAGCTGTGATGTTGACTACATTTTTCCATGAATTTTAATGGTAGGCTAGAAAAGTTAATCCAATTTTCAGTTCACAGTACATCACTGACTTTAAGTTAGTCATTAAAGCACGAAACAAAAACATAACTGGTGAAAGCTGCATGTTTCTGGGGTATACAGACCAGGAGGACCCAAGTTCAAACCAGTCTATTCTGAAGTGTTGTGGCAATAGGACCACTGCAATTGGCTGCAGCCACTCTGGGCTGGCGATTGGAAAATTCGGCCTGGATTCCAGCTGTTAGGTGCGGTCCAGTGACTTGTGGTGGAAGGTGTTTGTGTGTCCCATCTGCTGAGGGCAGGATTGGGCTGTAAAATACCGAAATATGAAGAAAGCCCATTTGAGTAAGATGCAAAAGCACCTGCAGAACTGTGCGTAGCACCTCGAGAGATGTTTTTTTTAATGCATTAAGACTGCAGGATTCAACTCCATAAAACATTACTGTCATGTGGGTTTTGTAAGTCCCAAACCAGAACATCTAAATGTCAGAAGATAAATATAAACACAAACTAAGTCTTTCCACATTTATTCATGCGCCCTAGAGGATTTAAAATGTCCATTTGATTCCATTTTGATTGCATTTCAGAATACAAGGGTCATGTGTTATAGGCACTGCCAATTGGAATGTTGGTCTGTGTGACCCACTGTGTGTGTGCATCTAGACAGAAAAAAATTAGAAAAAATAAATGCACTATCTGTATGTGTACCATTCAACCAGGTAACTTAAAAGTCCTTATTTATTTAATTTATCTCTAAAACATTTAAGATATGCAATGTCTATCTACCTATATATATGATTCCAGCTTCTCATTGATCAGGGGCATGCAATGGCATCTATCAAAATATAGCCCAAATCATTTTTAAATATTCTTATAAGTACATAGGATTGGAATACAGGAGGTTTTGAAAACATCTTCTATTAATGTTGTAGTTCCATTAAACTTGTGCCACATGATCATTCAGTTAAATATCTTGCGAAAGTTACCACTCACCAAAATTTTACATCTGTTATGCAATGCCTGTTTCCACTGAGCCTGTTCTATTTTCCAAACTACACAAATCAGAAAGGAATTCAAGCAACATGCTAATCAATTTTGGGTTAATATATTTACACACTTGAAACTGTTGAATGATCAGCAGAACTGCTACATTTTAATAAAACGTATTCTCCGCTATCGTTAATACAATCTATTTTAGGGGTTGGTTTCAACCTGCTTTTCTTTTTCATTTTTTTTTTTGTAACTGCCTGTGTACTGGTATCAGCTAACAGAGACTCTCACCGAGACACTTTCCTTGCATTCAAAGGGAAGATTATTTTCCTTCTCCCATCTCTGTTGCAGCTCAACAATAACTGGTAATGACCTTAGAATGTTTCAAAAGTGCAAGACAGTATTTGATTGAAATGGGAGGTAAAGTGGCCTTAATGGGCAAATAAATGGGACAGAGTGCTGAATAATTGCATGGGTTCAGTGGTTTCGCGATAAATGAAGAAACTTTAAATGTATCTGAGATGTATTATCACAAGCATAGCCATAGGCAAGTTTTATACTGCACTGAAGCAGCTGGACCCTGTGAGATGGAGCTGATAGGAGGGGTGCTATCAGGTGGCAGGCTGGGTAATTACAACTCTCTATTTGGACTGCTGTAGTGATGCTGCATTTGATAAGCAGAGAATAATGAAGAAAAAAGAGCAGTGATAATGCAAAGCTAAATGGTTGAAAATAGTCTATCATAGCCTCAGCCCTGAGGGAGTCTGTGGGGACTTTAAGCTATCTTCTGCAGTTTTCAACCAGAAAAGAAAGAAAGCCTTCTACGTTCTTTTTGTTGAATTTACGCCTTGTGGGACCGTAGCAAAATTTGAAGAGGAATCATTGAGATGTGAAGTGAATGTGATTTATGACAATAATTGCATGACTCATTGAAGGTCATAGCACCAATATTCTTATAAATATTATCCTTTTATTTCATCGAATCAAAGGGGCACAACTGCATTCTCCAACACTTTCCTGATGGTTTGCTTGAACAATCTGATAAAAAAAAAAGGCCTCATCATTAACAATCTATTTACAGGTTTGGAGAAAACAAAATAGCCATTAAAACACATTTAAAATAAGAGAATCTCACTCTAATCGTAATCTGACTTTACTCCTTTGTTGGAAACTATTGATCAAAAACCTCTGATCACACCTCCCCCTCCTCCCATGGTAGATCAGCATAACAATATCTTAAAATTTTAGTTATCACATTACATCCCATTATAACATTCCATCTACAGGCTACATATCTTTATTTGCCACCATCATGCTGCTTTCTTCTCTTCTGCTTTTAATAACTTTGTTAACCAACAGTAAAATAAATAGATTCAAAAAGGATCCAACGCATTTAAGCTCAAATCTACAATAGTGAATCCCATAAATGTAAAAAAAGATAAAAATGAATAAGAAATGGTATCCCATGGATGTAAATTATCAAATAATTACAGTAAATTTTCTGATTAGCTTTATTACAAAATTTTCATTTTTTGCCTTTTCATTGACTTGCAAAAAAAGGGATTTTTGATATTATCCAGGGGATTAACTTGCAGCAGTCTTTGAATTAAGCACTGTAACAGAGCTAAATTAATATTGGCAGAGACACAATCATTAATCCAGAGTTCTTTTTGTCATTTCAGTAGTGAATATTACTTTAGCCCCAATGTAGAATCTAAATCAGTAACTCCTCCTAGCCAGTTCCTGCAATTAGGTTACCAATTCCCATTGTTTCAACTGAAATATTCCAGAAATATTGACTAAAGCAGAAGGAAGTAACAAAAATGTTTCAAAGTAATCATAACTCTTCCTAAATATTTTGTTTATCAAATATTGTACAGATGATGAAACTGTTGAGAAATAATATGCACAAATAATATCAATTAAATAGAAATACAAATTTTCCATGATGATCATAAATAATTCAAAGTTTTAATATCTTTAAATTGACACACATGAGGTGAGGAAAAAGGCATACTAAATGGAATTTTGTATTTCAGGATATTAATAGCTCTGTGCCTATCTAGGATAAATATCATATATATAAGGAGCTAGAATTTGCTGTCAAAATAACAGTGAGGCTAATAGCGCTTGCCACTATTTATGGGTAAATGGTAAAGCAATATCAGGCATGGAGTAGATGCAGGGTTAAATACCAATAACCAAAAGTGGGTACCTAAACTGTGCTCTGCCATTAGCATCACAAAAATGACATCTCACCCTTAACCTCCCCAATTTATTTAGAACCCTGCTGTATTTGCCCACTAATTGTCCATTAAACTTACCACAGAATGTTAAGTCTGGTCATTACAAGTATAAGTGTCCTTTTAGTGACCTGGTAAGTGTTAATGACTGCCAATCAACCTCTCTGGCACTGAAAATTGATGATTATAAATGCGGGCTGGAATTTTACGTGATAGCGGAGGCCCTGTCCACTGACTTAAAAGTAGATGCGAACCCGCCTCCACTGGTCCTGGAAGCCATGCTGCTATTTTGCATGGCTCAGACCCTTAATTGGCCACAGGCAGGTCTTCAGTCTCTCTGAGGCAGAAAGTCCTGCCTCCAAGGGCTGCTGGCCAAGTAGTGGGCACCAAGAGCAGTGGCCGCTGCTAGGACTGCACCCAGCCAGAAGAGGACCATGAACGTCGGCCTCCATAACGGTGAGTGGAGTTTCGGACCTCGCCAGGGACAATTGGCTGGGCCCCAGCGAGGGGGGTAGGGGTCATTCAGGAGGGTGGGGTGAGGTGCTGCATCGGGGGCAGCTTGTGCTGCTGGTGGAGCCCTCTGTGGGGCACAGGTTGCTCAATCAGAAGGGCTCACCCCCCCCCCCCCACCCCCCAGGCCCACAAGGTATTACTGGGCGGCCTCCTCGGGTGCTGACGTTCTTGGCCGCAGCGGCAGAAGGAGGTCCTTAATTGGCCACTGTAGGACCTCAATTAGCCTGGGGCGAATGGGCCATTTTGAACCTCCCCCGCTGCTGATAAAATGGGAGCGGGGGCAGGTAGGCAACGGAAACGGCATTCCCCCCACCCCCCCGCCCCCCGCACCTCCCACTCTATTTTACACCCCACCCCCATCCACCTCCCACTCTATTTTACACCCCACCCCCGTCCACCTCCAGCCTGCTCCAGATTTGCGGGGGGAGGGTGTGTAAAATTCCAGCCTGGAGTCTCATTGCCTCAGGTTTTGAATTTTTGGGGGTGACTTTAAAAATGTCAAATTTTACATTTTACACCTCTTTTCTTACTTTTATTTCTGTCTCTTCTTTCTCTCTTAACCTAATCTTTCCTTTCCTCCGTTTATTTGCCTTTCTGTACCTGATATTGACATTGAATTCACTCCCTTTGTCAGTCTTTCCTGCATTTGTTTCCCAATCCTGAAATCTGTTTGGTTAAGGAGATACCCTATTGATTGCCCTGTTCACTGAGGTCCCAAGGTGTTGTTTCCCTCACTACGACATCACCAGCTCGCAATTTCAGCAACTTTGTGGACAAAGAATTTTTGGAACTGAAGAGTCTAACTGACAATAGATGCTGTTAGATGCCCTGCTACCACAAAATCTGGCCCAAGAAAACACTGAATGATAAAAGGGCATTGAGCTCATCCGGCTCACTCCTTCCACAAATCATGTACAATCTACGCTATCCATTTAATCTCCCAGAAGAAATTCTGTATGAATACTCCCTGATCTCTAAAGCTTATCAAGCAAAACCCATTTCTTACATCTGCACTAATCAACCCCGCCACTCTCCACAGACAATGTCTCCTCTTTATTTCAGCAACATGGAAACCATTATGTACTATGCAGTGGGAAAACTTTCTCCTCAAAGAAAATGCGTCAGGATTTGTTGTGAAAGTAATGATGAGGCTAATGGTGCTCATCGTTATTTACGCGTAAATAGTATTGCAACTTCAGGTGAGAAGCAGATGCACATTCTGATAAAAGGTCACATAGCTGGCCGAATTTTCCCAGTTGATTTGCAATCCCTCTGTCGGCCTCAATTCAGGGTTGGGAACATGGATGTGGCTGTGCCGGGGTGTCAGTCGCTATCTTCCTGGAGGCGGCCAATTAAAAGCCGCCTGCTGCAGCCCCATCCAATTAAGGACAGCGGGAAACAGGAAGCCCAATTAAAGAACCTGCAGCGATGTCCGCATCAGCTCCAACAGGAGAGGTGGGCACTGCTGAGGCAGGCAGAAGACCGTGAGGGCATGTCAAAATGGAGGCTCTCTCTACAGCGTTGTGAAAAATTTAAAATCATGCATGGCCACAGCTGCCAGGCCTTTAGCATGAAGGGTGAATCCCCCCCCACAGGACTGCTTGCAGCTGTGGCTGTCACCTCCCAGTGGGTCCATTACTGGGGTGATTGAGAAGAGGCATTGATGGCCCCAGGCCTGCCCCTAGGAAGCCACCTCCACTTAGCTGCCAGGCTCCAGCCTCAGTAGACGGCCTGTCTGCCATTGGGAAGGTCCCAGCAACGCCATCAAGTTGCCCCAAATTGACCTATTAATGGGCCTATTGGGCTACCCGCTGCTGCTGGATGGGTAGCCTCTGCCACCTCGACCCTGCTTTCGACAAGATCGGGATCAAAGACCCCAGTGATAAAAGTTCTACACTCTGAGAGCTGTTGGCCAATCCGAGGCCAGCAATTTTTTAACTAAACAGTGCCACTGTGGAGGCGGTGGCTGCTGCCAGTGGAGCACCCACCCAAGGCCCAGGAGCATCGCTGCACCCAGGCCGCAGGCAGGTCAGGGCGGGAGGGGTCTCGGAGGGTAGGGGTCGTGGAGAGAGGGTGTACAGGGTTCATCAGCAAGGGCGGGGGGTGTGGCTCTTAGTGGGCCACCCCCCTCCCGAAACTGGGTCCCTCGTTCAGGCACTACGTGCCTTTTAACAAGGGACCACCCCCTCCAAAGGAGCCAGAAAGCAACCTGCATGGTTTTTCATGCCGTGTGGCAATAGGCTTGCCCGTTGCTCAACTAATTGCGGTAGCAGCTGATGAGGCCCTTAATTGGGTATTAATTGTCCGATTAAGGGCTTCAATTGGCGGTGGAGTGGGAAGACTGTTCATAGGCATTCCCTCCCCAGACTTAATTTCGGCAGTGGCGGGAAGGGGGGTGGGGTTCCGCCCCCACCCCCCCCCGCCATCATCTCACTTGATTATATGCTCTTCCCGCCTCCAAACCTGCTGTGGGGGAGAGCAGAAAATTTCCCTCTGTTTGCTTCTCCACAGATGCTGCCAGACCTGTTGAGTACTTCCAGCATTTTCTGTTTTTGTTGCACGTTTAAATGTCAATTTCCAAAGGTTACTGTCCAATTTGTACTTCTCCGCCATTAGATTCACAAAAACGACATCTCGCTGTCTGCCTCACCATTGAAATGCATTTAATATCATGAAGCCGCTGTCTTTACATGGTAGATGCAAACTAAACTTGCCACAGAAAGTTAAGTCATGTCTTAACAACCTACCTTTAATAACTTGACAATTGTTAATTCCAATAATCAATCTCTATGTCACTGAAAATTATTTATAATAGTATGGAGTCATATTCCTTCAGGTATTAATTGTTGAATTCAGCCATTCTAATTTATACTTCCTTCTCAGTCCTTGCACTGCTAAGTTTGCTATCCTTCAATCTGATTGGTTAAGGAGATACACAGTTGCTTGCCTTGTTCATGCAGGTTCTAGAATCTAGATGCACTGTTTCCCTCACTACAATATTATCAACTCACATTTCCAACAACTTGTGATGCAAATTCTTTTACATCTTAAAAGTGCATGAGCACGGGCAGATACCATGAGCTGAAATACTAGAGCAAAATCTGGGCTATTATTTACACTGCAAGATAACATGGGATGGACCAATGACAAAATGGAACATGGCTTTTTTATCAACAATAATTCCCCTTTAAAGATTACAGTAGGCTTTTTACATAATTACAGGAAAAATGTTAATGTTTATGTCCTGAAGCACCATTCTTCAATAGAAGTTATTGAACATGCTATGATTCTATGTATAGTGGAGTATTTGTTCTCAAGAATGCAACAAAAATGTTAACTTGGCTTTCCAGATGCTGACTGACCTACTGAGTACTTCCAACATTTTCTGTTATTTTAAATTTTCAGTCGTGGTAGCTTTTTACTTTTTTATAAAGAAGTATTTACTCATCTTAGTCTATATCGATCTTTATAACTTGCAATCAGTTTCCAATTAAATATCTAAACAGCTAATTTCTGAAGAGTTCGTCAACTCAATCTTAGATACTTTTGCCAGGGGTCAGTTCCACATTTCCACTTTGCTATAGGGAATAATTCTGCTTCCAATCTCTGGTGTTTAAACCTGAATCCTTGTGTTCTGTCCAATTCAAAAAACCTGCTTATTATATCACTCACATGTCATTGTCAGTATTGATCTATATGCATCTGTAAGTACAGTCCTCAAATGTCTTGCATACTTCCCCAAAAGATAATGTTTCATTTTGTGTGTTATTAATCAAAGGGGTTGATTTTGCTCCTGCCTGCCTGGTGGAAAACAGGCAAGAAGGCAGTTAAAAGTAAGTAGGTTATTTACCCATTCAAAACTCTACCTTTTATTGCCATTTCCAATTTTAAGCTGCAGGGTTCTGCAGGGCAGTTGAGGTGCTGCCTAAAGCAGGCAAAGGCCTCATAAATTTATGTTATCTGGAACCTATTATAACAATAGAACCCTTATTGCATTTTAATGAAGCCTGAGCATGAAAGCTGCCATGACTTTCTTGTTTTCTGCAGACAGAAGAGGCCCTGTGAATGTAAGTGTTAAACTTTCCTTTGAACTCCTCCCATTACCACAAGGAAAGTTGCACCTGTCCCTGCCCCAGACTCCCCTCCTTCCTGCCCATAGACCCTCCTGAAGCCTCCTCCCTACCAATTACCTGCTTGCTGGCAGCTGCTCTCTTCCCATCCAGAATGGGCAGGATCGGTACTGGTGACAAGTAGATGAGATCCAGGAGTTAAAATACCCAAGACCTGAAACTTTGGCCAGCAGGTGCACATCGCACTCAACGTAAACAGTGCAGTAAGTATGACTCTATGACTATTAACACAAATTTGGCCAATTTAAAATCAGCTCCTACGTTTCCTATAAACTGTTTCTAAAAGTAACATTATAAAAAGCTATTGTTATCTGTAAAGGTGAATTGTTATTGTTTTGGTCATCAATCATGACATCATCAACAAGTTGTGGAACTAATTATATTTTTGGAAATTTTTTTCTCAATAACTTTTAAAGACTAGCAGTGTTCCAAGATGTCAGTCTTGGCTCAGTAGCACTCTTGCCTTTGAAACTCATGCTCCACTCTAGAGGCTTGACATAGATTCCAAGTTGACACATCAATGCAATACTGCGCAGACAGAGGTGCTGACTTTCAGATGAGATATTAAACCAAGGTTCTGTTTGTTCTCTTGGGTTGATGTAAAAGATCCCAGGGCAGTTTATGAAGAAGAGCAGGAGAGTTTTTTTTATTCATTCATGGGATGTGGGCGTCGCTGGCTAAGCCAGCATTTATTGCCCATTCCAAATTGCCCTTGAGAAGGTGGTGGTGTGCTTTTTTTTCCTTTTTTTCTTTGTTTTCCCTTTTTAGTAGCCTTTTTACCCCAGGCCCCTTTTATTTTTGTCCAGGGGGCCTTTATCCCTCAGGCCCCTTTTACATACATTTTACGTAAATAACTTTATTAAAAGTAGTGGTGAGCTGCCTTCTTGAATCACTGCAGTCCTTCGGGTATAGGTACACCCACAGTGCTGTTGTTCTGGTCAATATTTATCTCTCGACTAACACCACCAAAACAGATCATCTGGTCATTTATCTTATTGCTGTCTGGGGGGCTTTACTGCGCACAAAATTGTCTGCCACACTTCCCTATATTACAATAATGATTACACTTCAAAGATACTTCATTGACTGTGAAGTGCTTTGGGGTGTCCTGAGGATGTGAAAGGTGTTATATAAATGCAAGTTCTTTCTTTCTTCAAGGAACACAGGAACAGGATTAGACCATTTAGTCCCTTGAGCCTGGTTTGCAGTCAATTAAATCATGCTGATCTATATCTCAATCCCATTTACCCACCTTTATTCCATATCCCTAGATACCCTTGACTGACAAAAATCTTTTGTAATTGTTAACCTATGAAAATTGGTCATTTTTGTTACATTGTTGAACCGTAATTATTATGCACAACTGTTAACAAATGGAAAGCGCTATTCGTGAAATGATTTGAACACCAGTTTAGGAAAGCTTAAATGCTGTAACATTGCAGATTGTAAATGTACAGGGTTTATACTACTTTCCATATATTATTATTCATTCTGTAGGTTATTTTTTAATTTAATAGTGAATCATGCTGGTACTTCCTGTAGTTTTGTCACAGACTTCGTAATAATGTATGAATTTTAATGAGTGTGGATGACTAAGTTGGTATGATAAACAATTCACAAACTATATTTTTAAAAAATGAAGACTGATTGGAATTTTTCAGAAGTACACATTTGGGGTGCTGCCTGATTGTTCAGCAGTCTACCAGTGTGTTGGTGGAATTAAGTCATTTAATCCATCAAGTGACACAACAGGTAAGCACAAACAAGAACTTGGTAGTGCCTTTGAGCCAAATCAACATCAGTAGTCACAGAAATTAAGCTACTGAAACATATCTGTCTTCCCTAGCATTCTGGACAGGCAAAGTTTAGGCACATGGATTGTATGTACAGGCAAAGCACACACAATCTCCATTCATATGCCCCACCTCTGTGTGTGAGGTCATGGTTTTGTTGATTGAGCCTCAATACAGCCTGGCAATAGTCCAGGTTGATTTTAATTAAAATAACTTGGAATCAAGATTTTTGCCTGCTAGGTAGAGATATCTCTTTACCATCCATTGTTTAGCTACAGTTGACACACTTATTCCTCTGGCTATCATTCAATTATACATCATGACAAGAAATATCATTTAATGATTTAGTGGTTATGAAATATTCTGATTCAGGAACAACTGCAAGCAGCTATTCAAAATGAACATTTTGGGAAAGTCTTCAATAATGTTTTCTCCCTTGATGAATCATGAACACGCCCCACAACAAAAGCAGGAAAAGTTTACATTTAATTTGAAATTGCTATGTTTAATTTCAACAGGAAATGCTGACAGTTCATGATAATGGTAAGTTTGGACTGTCATGGTCAAAGAAACAGAAAGCCTCCCTGAAAACTGAAAATGAAGGAAGCAGGTAAACCATCAGATATAACCAGGAACGCTGATAATGTCACTGTTTAGAAAGTACTCCCTGATAATCACAATCATTATTCTTAGACTAAGCTTATCATGATTTCCCATGTTTTTGAAGTGGTTCAGAAATGCATGTTGTTATTTAGAACTTTTGTCATTTCTTTTTAACTTAATGCTATAACAAAAGCCTTCAGAGAATTCCTCCAGATTTTATTTCAGAGAAAGAAAAGGAGACACAGTTAAATATTTCCTTTTGTCGCAAGCAATTTCCTTTCAATGGTTGATATTATCACAAAATTAGATGTATATGAAAGCTTATCACGCAATTTCCAAATGAAGTGCCAGCCTTTGAACTTTGTTCAGCTGGCACCATAACAATTCTTTTGCTGCTGGACTGAACATGTGATAACTCAGATGAGTCTGATGTCCTCTTTCCTGCCAGCTTGAAGAGCTGCTCCATTTGCAGCATTGGGCTTAACATCCACAATATCTCCCCTGCACTGCACCCTGCCGCCCCCACCCCCCCCTGCACCCCGCCTCCCCAACCAGGTTATTTTACCTTTTATTTTATTCCACAATTTCTTCAGTTACTCCTCATACAACAGTCAGAGTGAGAATTGCAGCTAAGAGTTGAAGATGGCTACGGAAGGGCAGTTGAGTAGTAGCATTTGTTTATAGGTACAGAAAGTACAGATGTGGAATGTGTACACTTGTGTACTGCCCAGGACTACAAACTGACCACAACTAAGAAGCTTTGGAAGTTCATTAGGTTGGGTTTCAAAATGTATGGTCAATTAGTCTGAATTTGCATATGAATACAGGTCATGTTTTGTAAACTAAACATGGTTTGTAAATGGTTCCAGAAGACAGACTACATCTGGGAGTTACATGTTCCCTCTTCCTGTATCATATTTCAACAAGAAAAGTAGTACTGGCAACCCAACAAAACAGTGAATAAATGAACAAGTTGATGTGATACTGATCCATACAGACCCAGAAGATGCCAGGTTTAATCATTAGTTTGGTTATGTTGAATTAGCCTGCCAGGGCAGAAGTGAGGACACTACAATTATCTTCACTATCTTTGGGCTAATCAGCTTCTAAATGTTTCTAATTGCTGACCCCTGCTCAAACTTGTCTGTGTGCAAATCATAGGTAAAGACATGATTAACCTTAGCTATGTTGCTGCCATGTTCAAAAAATGGCTGACATTCACTGTAAAAGATAAGACATAAAGATGGTCCCTTGAGCTGGTGTTTATGGAACCATCCCCCAACAATAACCAGTCGAGAAATGGGAAGAAAATTGGAAAATAACATATTATTTTTCCAAAAAATCAATATTTACTTCCACTTGTAATCATTTCCTAAGACCTATAAAAACAATAGATTCTCTGCTTTCTTTCTACATACTTAACTTATACTCCTGACTCCTGGAATGGGATCAATCTGAAGGAGTAAGATTCGGTTTTTGGATAAGTCTTTGTATTTGCTGGGCATGTTGGACAGTTAGTACAAAGTAATAATTCCTGTCCAGCCCAGGGCCACATTTTCAGAAGGCACTGGTAATTCACAGTGGGTTGTAATTAATACAGCAGGATCTTAAATGTAAGGCTAATATTGCTAACATAGCAACTAGTTTGAACTAGTTGTAAGAGGGACAAACTGGAATACAAACCTTTGTCCTATAAAAATTGGTGGGAAATTTACTGTGGTATAAGAAGGAAATGATATTCAAAACATGGAGGCAGACGATCAAGTAGTAATGGATATGTAAATATATAGTTAATCTTTTTACCGGCATAAACAAATTATAGAAACTGCCTTTGACAACAGTATTTTTACCTCTTTCAATAAAAAAAGAAAGCTTTATGCGTGGTTCCTTGAAGCTATGGACAGTTACTCATAAATGTTGTGGCCATTTATCTCTCATACAGATATTAGAAAAGAGATTAATCATCTGAGATTTGACCTTGACAAATGTGGTGCAGCACTGATTCTTTTTTCAATACCTTAGACATATATCTCATTTTCAGCATTTAAAGGATTTGTGAAATGTTGCAGAACCATCAAACGCATGGGTATACTGGAAGAAATCTGCATAACATTTTATCTGTAACATTTTACTGTTGACATTTTTACAGCTCATAAAGATGATACCTCACACTAGAAAATATACAAACAATAGATCACATTACACAGCCTTTAGGACATCCAGAAATTCACATTGTTACTTTCTTCTACATTCCTTTTACCTTTTCACTCTGTTACGTCCAGTATTTAATTATGTGTTTACGTCATGTGTTTTTTATGTCCTTTCAACTTTGTTCTTTGTATTTTTTCTTTGTTATCATGTTTCATGATTTTTGAAAACTAAGTTCCCCACAGAAAGTATTTGGAAAAAGAATTACATTTTTTTTAAATAGCCAAGTGTATTCTGTCAGAAGATTAGAACGCAAGAGAGTATTTCAAGACAGCAAACTGATGTTAGGGAACACAAAGTAGTCATTGTTTTGCATTATTAGAACAAAGACAGGTTGCACTGATTGAACGAAGAAAATCTGATCGTAACTGTTACTCTGAATATCTTGTTGTCTATGAAGTAAAACAGCATAACTGGGCTTATCTCACCAAGTGTTTTCATGGCCTGCTTTCAATAAGATTGGAGATGTGCATGTGGGGGCAGATTCAAGTGACACCAAATCCAGTTCACATCACAAGGACACCCTACTGTTGCAGACCTGGATTGTGCTATAGTATAGTTAGATATTGGGCAGTAGAGGCCCACCCATAAACATAAGAAGCTGAGATTGCTATGGGAGTGTCTGGGACTGCTGTACACAAAAACAAATCTTAGACCCGAATTTGAAACAACTGGTGGTAGCTACCTGAGATACTGAACTATATTGGTGATACAGGCAATTCAAAACTTTTAAAATTTTAAAGTGAACTGAACAGAAACAGCAACATTTAAAATAATGTCCAGGTCAAAAGAAATTAAACATCAGTGAGTGAGGCTAGTGAGCAAAGAGAAAGAGGAGAAACAATTTCAATTAGAGTTTGACTGACATAAAGGAGAAGAACAGTGCGAATAAGATGAATGCAAATTGCAGGAAGAAAAGAAACAATGTGAATTTGAGACCAACTAGAAAGAGAAAGAGTGTCCTTATGCTCATGAACTGCCATAAAAACACACATTAGCGGCGATTCCAGTAAATGGGGTTGTGGAACTTCCTGCATTTTATAAATCAAATCTTACATAAATTTAAAAACATGAATGATGTTTTATCTGAAAATGTGAATTCTTAGCCGGTTTTCATAAGTACAACAAAAATAATTGGGCCAACAAACTCAGAAGCAAAAGGATGCTTGTAACATTATGTCATTTCAATACTGCTGATTGTATGAACTACGATATTGTAAAGCATGCTATTCTCAGACCTTTTAATGTCTGAAGTGTACAGGCAGAATTTAAGAAACTTTGGAAGGATCTGTTCAAAACAAGTTATTCAGCTCAAATAACAACTAGGCTCTTAGAAATTCTGTGATACAAGTCATGAAACCAAACAGCTCATAAAGTAGACAATGCAGCAACTGCTGAGGTAAATAAATTAATTCCTTAACTTCATCCAGCCATGCTGAATGGGGTGCATTTAACGGAGTTGGAAGACTCTTTTATAATGATGCATGATGGTCTGGTGAAGAATCATCATTACATGGAGGGTAAAGTTGCCTCTATTCAGCGGGGCGGAGGTAGCGTAGTAGTATTGTCACTGCACTAGTAACTCAGAGACCCAGGGTATTGCTCAGGGGACATGGGTTCAAATACCACCACAGCAGGAGGTGGAATTTGAATTTAATTAATAAATCTGGAATTAAAAACTAGTCTAATGATGGCCATGAAACCATTGTCGATTGTTGTAAAAACACATCTGATTCACTAATGTCCTTTAGGGGAGGAAATCTGCTGTCCTTACCTGGTCTGGCCTACATGTGACTCCAGACCCACAGCAATGTGGTTGACTCTTACATGCCCTCTGAAATAGCCTAGCAAGATACTCAGTTGTATCTAACCACAATGAAGTCAATAAAAAGGAATGAAACTGGACAGACCACCCGGCATCGACCTAGGCACCGGAAACGACTAGGGAAAACCCTGCCCTGTTGACCCTGCAAAGTCCTCCTCACTAACATCTGGGGGCTTGTGCTAAAGTTGGGAGAGCTGTCCCACAGACTAGTCAAGCAACAGCCTGACATAGTCATACTCACGGAATCATACCTGACAGACAATGTCCCAGACACTGCCAGCACCATCCCCGGGTATGTCCTGTCCCACCAGCAGGACAGACCCAGCAGAGGTGGTGACACAGTGGTATACAGGAGGGAGGGAGTTGCCCTGGGAGTCCGCAACATCGACTCTGGACCCCATGAAGTTTCATGGCATCAGGACAAACATGGGCAAGGAAACCTCCTGCTGATTACCACCTACCGCCCTCCCTCAGCTGATGAGTCAGTACCCCTCCATGTTGAACAGCACTTGGAGGAAGCATTGAGGGTGGCAAGGGCACAGAATGTACTCTGGGTGGGTGACTTCAATGACCATCATCAAGAGTGGCTCGGTAGCACCACTACTGACCGGGCTGGCCGAGTCCCAAAGGATATATACACTAAGTTTGCGGCAGGTGGTGAGAGAACCAACAGGAGGGGAAAACATACTTGACCTCATCCTCACCAATCTGCCTGCCACAGATTCATCTGTCCATGACAGTATTGGTAGGAGTGACCATCGCATAGTTGTAGTGGAGGCGAAGTCCCACCTTCACATTGAGGATACCCTCCTTTGTGTTGTGTGGCACCATCACCATGCTAAATGGGATAGATTTCAAACAGATCTAGCAATGCAAAACTGGGCATCCATGAGGTGCTGTAGGCCATCAGCAGCAGCAGAATTGTACTCAACCACAATCTGTAACCTCATGGCCCGGCATATCCCCCACTCTACCATTACCATCAAGCCAGGAGACCAACCCTGGTTCAATGAAGAGTGCAGGAGGGCATGCCAAGAGCAGCACCAGGCATACCTCAAAATGAGGTGTCAACTTGGTGAAGCTACAACACAGGACTATCTGCATGCCAAACTGCATAAGCAGCATGCGATAGACAGAGCTAAGCGATCCCATAACCAACGGATCAGATCTAAGCTCTGCAGTCCTGCCACATCCAGCCGTGAATGGTGGTGGACAATTAAACAACTAACTGGAGGAGGTGGCTCCACAAATATCCTCATCCTCAATGATGGGGGAGCCCAGCACATCAGTGCGAAAGATAAGGCTGAAGCATTTGCAACAATCTTCAGCCAGAAGTGCCGAGTTGATGATCCATCTCGGCCTCCTCCTGAAGTCCCCAGCATCACAGATGCCAGACTTCATCCAATTCGATTCACTCCGCGTGATATCAAGGAACGACTGAAGGCACTGGATACTGCAAAGGCTATGGGCCCTGACAATACTCCAGCAATAGTACTGAAGACCTGTGCCCCAGAACTTACCATGCCCCTAGCCAAGTTGTTCCAATACAGTTACAACACTGGCATCTACCTGGCAATGTGGAAAATTGCCCAGGTATGTCCTGTACACAAAAAGCAGGACAATTCTAACCCAGCCAATTACTGCCCCATCAGTCTACTCTCAATCATCAGTAAAGTGATGGAAGGTGTCATCAACAGTGCCATCAAGTGGCCCTTGCTTAGCAATAACCTGCTCGGTGATGCTCAGTTTGGGTTCCGCCAGGGCCTCTCAGCTACTGACCTCATTACAGCCTTGGTTCAAACATGGATAAAAGAGCTGAACTCAAGAGGTGAGGTGAGAGTGACTGCCCTTGACATCAAGGCAGCATTTGACTGAGTATGGGGTCAAGGAGCCCTAGCAAAACTGAAGTCAATGGGAATCAGGAGGAAAACTCTCCGCTGGCTGGAGTCATACCTAATGCAAAGGAAGATGGTTGTGGTTGTTGGACGTCAATCATCTCAGCTCCAGGACATCACTGCAGGAGTTCCTCAGGGTAGAGTCCTAGGCCAAACCACCTTCAGCTGTTTCATCAATGACCTTCCTTCAATCATAAGGTCAGAAGTGGGGATGTTTGTTGATAATTGCACAATGTGCAGCACCATTCATGACTCCTCAGATACTGAAGCAGTCCGTGTTGAAATGTAGCAAGACCAGGACAATATCCAGGCTTGGGCTGATAGGTGGCAAGTAATATGCGGGCCATACAGGTGCCAGGCAATGACAATCTCCAACAAGAGAGAATCTAACCATCTCCCCTTGACATTCAATGGCATTACCATCGCTGAATCCCCCACTATCAACATCTTAGGGGCTACCATTGACCAGAAACTGAACTGGAGTAGCCATATAAATACCGTGGTTACAAGAGCAGGTCAGAGGCTAGGAATCCTGAGGCGAGTAACTCACCTCCTGACTCCCCAATGCCTGTCCACCATCTACAAGGCACAAGTCAGGAGTGTGATGGAATACTCTCCACTTGTCTGAATATGTGCAGCTCCAACAACACTCAAGAAGCTCGACACCATCCAGGACAAAGCTGTCCGGTTGATTGGCACCCCATCCACAAACATTCACTCCCTCCACCACTGATGCACAGTGGCAGCAGTGTGTACCATCTACAAGATGCACTGCAGCAATGCACCAAGGCTCCTTAGACAGCACCTTCCAAACCAGTGACCTCTACCATCTCGAAGGACAAGGGCAGCAAATGCATGGGAACACCACCACCTGCAAGTTCCCCTCCATGTCACACCATCCTGACTTGGAACAACATCGCTGTTCCTTCACTGTCGCTGGGTCAAAATCCTGGAACTCCCTTCCTAACAGCACCTTGGGTGTACCTACCCCACATGGACTGCAGCGATTCAAGAAGGCAGCTCACCACCACCTTCTTCAGGGCAATTAGGGATGGGCAATAAATGCTGGCCTGGCCAGCGACGCCCAAATCCCATAAAATAAAGGTGCTGTGGATGACCAAAGAAGTACTTGTCGTTAAAATTTGGCTAGAATATCTGCTCATACAGGAGTCAAGATATTCATCTATACAGTTTGAACTTTTAATAGATTATGGCGTAAATACTGTGGGAATTATAGTCAGGTAGGTCAGGGTAGAGAAGATTAGCACAGAGCCACCCTCATTGATCCTCAGCCGCAGATGTACCTGATCGAGTTGCACAAGGTGTAGGGATCCTCACAGCTGAATAGGTTCAGGGGGATAAGGCAATTTGACAAGGAAGGCTTGCTGGTTAGCTCTGAGCACCACAGAGCTGGATGAGGTGGTGGCAAGCAGAGCACCAATCGATTCCAGGGATATCGTGGTACCACAGGGTCAGAATAGTACAAATTGGAGAAGGTGCTGCTGGTCAGCCATGTTTGAAGATTCAGGGAAAGGCAAACAGAAAGCTCACCTTTCACTTCACAGACTGAATTTTAAGAGGTGGATTCCTGATCTCAATCAGGTGATCAGGAGAAGCAACTTAAAATTAAAGTAACATCGACATGAACACAAAAATATCTATCATTGTTTTTAAATTTAAAAAACAGTTAAACTTATGTAGCACCTTAACATGTCTCAAAAGTGCTCCAAAAATATCACATTGCTATCATTATATCTCCCCAGTCAATGATGACAACAAGCAGAGAGGAAACTTTGCTCAATGGCAAAATGGATAAATATACCATCACAAATAAATTTTAACACTTTGCATGAAAATTTGAAAGCAAATTAACCCAATTTTTGTTCCAAATCTATGCATTGTTTTTATTCTTTTCTTCTCCCCAATTTTCTCCTATCCTCTTCTGAAGGCAATGACTCATGTTGAGTTACAGTTCCATAGGTGTGTTGGCAGGCTATTCAAATATATGGGGCATTACACACAAGTTGGATCCTGTACTCTCACCTGCAGCAGGGGACACTGGATAGCAATCAGAAGTGAGAATTCTTACTAATTTCTTTCCTTCTTACCTCAAAGGGATTGACGTTTATTGTGCTGCCCTAGTGCCCCCCAGATGATATCAGTTACATCTGCACAGACAGTGGGTCAAACCTGGATCTTGCTGGTCTGTTTGGCCCAGCTCCACATTGGGTAGTGCATTTACCAATTGAGGCAACAGGGACATTGCAGTTTTTTAAGCAGTACTGATGATAAGACTCACCCTGTAAGAAGAAAAATAAGTATTAAAAATATTAAACTATATGATTGGGGACTGATGACCAGTGATAGTTAACAAAATGTGGACAATTTGCACAATTCCGCTTGATGAACATTGGAATAGGCCATTGTCAGGTGAAACTAAGTCAGGGATTCAGGGGACGTGCCATACATCATTAATGCAACCAGAACTCAATTGAAAACTAAAATGTAATGCTGGCTGGGTATTGTTTGGATTGAAGGATAGGTAAGTTCAATGCAGGGTGATATACACAATCAGAGTCAGCCTCAAGCAGTGGGAAATTATATAATAAAAGCAAAATACTGCGGATGCTGGAAATCTGAAACAAAAACAAGAAATGCTGGATTCACTCAGCAGGTCTGGCAGCATCTGTGGAAAGAGAAGCAGAGTTAATGTTTCGGGTCAGTGACCCTTCTTCGGAAATTATATAGTAACAGTTGTAAGATTTTTGCTAAGATAGGGGTGTTTTATACCCCTTTCTAAATTGGGAACAGACTTGGCAGCAACCAACTTGTTGTGAATCGACTGTATTGAGATAAAAAAAAGGACAAGTTTGTTAAGTTCTCAGATAAATCATAGTCACAAACTCAGGCAGTAATTAACAGTCTCACCCATATTAGAGACTGGACGACAGAACTCACGACTGTCTTTCTTGCAGCTTGTGGTCTTCAAGCTTTTGGTTCTCTCTCTCTCGTAGCTTCTTCTTCTTGTTCAAATTCTCTGCCACATAGTAGCAGAGTCAGGATTCAATTTATCCTGCCAGCTTCACAGTTAACCCTCCCCTCACACCAATCAGTGATCAGTCTTGTCGTAAAGGATGTCTTTCTTAACCAACCAAGAATCGTTTTGTGATGGTTGCTAACCTTCTGCTTTTACGCAATTAATACATAGAAAAAGTCTTTGTGTTAACCACCTTATCTCAATGCTTGTACTTTTCCAGGGATGCCTTATCTCACTATGAGACAAATCTAAACAGTACTGTCTGTTCTCACGATCTAACACTTTTTGCTGCAAGTCAGCATTTTAAAACTTGACATAATCACCCAGAATCCCTCTGCCTTAACATCTTGTTCATACTGTACCTTATTTCCTAAGTTTTTCACTTTACCATACTACAAAGAAGGATTCTAATAAAGCTAAATGTTAGTTTATAATAACAAGTCATTTGTTAATTTGTAATAGCTAGATTTTAACAATTAGTATACTGGTTAGTGATTTTTAGCAACCTAATAATCCTACAGAGCATTTTGTTTAAAAATACATAAAATGTGAAAATAATTCTTTAAAGAGCAGATGAATGGCAATTATTAATATGGGATTGCAATTGAACATACACAGTTTTATTTAAAGACCTGGCAAGTGACCTCATCTTTCAGTCAATTTGCCTATCCTAAATTGCTACCTATTACATTCCTGCTTATTCATTATTGCCTAATTACATACATTGATTAGAACTCTGTTTAAAATGTCAACAATTCAAAATTATGGGTTTTGTCTGCAGACAAATAAATGATGCTGCTTGTCAGTACAATACCTTTTCTATTAACAACTAGTCCTTCAGTCACACTCCAGTGTGTGAACTCAAGAATCTGTTCAACTACTGCTCTTAGACGTAGCTGTATAAGCTTACTGTTTAATAAAAAAACGTTTGCTCTTTTTGAAGGTCGAAACTAAACAGAGATTAAGTGTGGAGAGCTGTTAGTCTGAGCCATTTCTGAGTAAGCTCAACAACAATTTGCATTATTATAACACTTTTAACACAGTAAAAAGTTCCAGATGTGTCACAGGGGTGTTATCAAACAAAATTTGACACTGAGCCACATGAGGAGACATTAGGACAGGTGACCAAAAGTTTGGTCAAAGAGGTAGGTTTTAAGGAGGATCTTAAAGGAGGAGAGAGTGGGAGATGGGTAGAGAGATTTGGGGAGGGAATTCCAGTACTTGGTACTGAGATAGCTGAAAGCATGGCCACCAATGGTGGGGCAATGGAAATCAGGGATGCACAAGAGGCCAGAATTGGTGGAGTGTAGAGATCTCGGAGGGTTGTAGGGCTGGAGGAGGCTGTAGAGATAGGAAGGGGTGAGGCCATGGAGGGGTTTGAACACAGGGATGAGAATTTGACATTTGAAACATTGCTGGACCAGGAGCCAATGTAGGTCAGCGAGCACAGGGTTAATGGGAGAACTGGACTGGATGCGAGTTGACATATGGGCAGCAGAGTTTAGGATGAGCTTAAGTTTAAGGAGGGTGGAAGATGGGAGGCCAACCAGGAGAGCATTGGAATAGTCGAGTCTGAAGGTAATAAAGGCATAGACGAGGGTTTCACCAGAAGATAGGCTCAGACAGTAGCAGATTTGGTTGATATTACGGAGGTGGAAGTAGGCAGTCTTGGTGTAGATTTGTGCAGAGCTTGGAGAACATAATTTCCAGTGTGGAACTGGTGGCCAACTCCATTAACACATTGGTGCACCCAATCATGATGCAGTGTCTGATGGTCATGTCTCAGCTTTCATTGCAGCAAATCAGAACCCACCCAACATCTGGCTGGCTGCAGTGAAAGCACAGTTTATTAACATACAAGCTTAGAATTTTGCCATTGGACTGTGGAAACCAGTGTTCAACAGGGCTTGCAGCGCCTCACAACAGTCCAGAAATCTGTCATCCAATATATCGCAGGGATTGTTGAGCTGCCACTCCACGGGAATGGCAGTGAATCCATGGAGCACAAATCTGCTGTCCTCCCTTGGGATGACAGCATTTGTCCTCCTACCACTGCACTTCTTTGCTGTTGCCTGTCAGCAAGCCCGCTCAGACTGCTGCCACCCAGGCTGAGGTGGTGAAGTCCAAAGACGAGCCTTTTAGGGCCAGAGCTGCTCAAGGTCATCCTGAAAGGCCATCTGCAGTTCCCACCACTCAAAGTCAGTAGCCTTCCACCAGCCATGCAGCAGCCATTGGGGAAGCACGACATAGGAGCTCAAGGAAAGGCATAGGTGCACAGAAGATAGGCACTAAGGAAATACACAAAGGTGATTAGTTAACATTTATAAGGAATATTGGATGGTTTGATTGATAAAGTTGGTTTGGAATGGTTGTTTTGTGGTGGTTTTGATTTCAACAATGTAGGCAAGAAAATGCTATGACTATCAGTAACAGCAGGAAGGTAAGGTGTGGGACTGTTGTTGAATGGAGAATTGGGGTTGCATTCACTGGTACTGCAGTCGGATGAGCCAATAACGAACAGCCTGGCTGGAAAGGGGATGAGTTGCTTGCCTGCTCTCTTCCTTCACCTCCTTTTGCTCTTCTTCCTCCTCCTCCTCCTCAGCTGCTCATCAGATACCTGATGGCAAGGGCTGTGCCCTCATGATGGCGAAATTGTGCAGGATACCGCAGACCACGAATCATGACTGATGTATGCCTAGCGCACCTTTGTGCATTAGTATGTGGGCGAGGGGATGGAGGAACGGCAGTTCTTGGAGACCCATGAAGACCTAGAAGCTTCGGAGAAAGGGTATGAAGAGGTCAGTACAGATACTGTCGCAGTTGGTGAAGATGATGAAGTGGAATTTTGAATTCCATCCAATTATGTGGAAGATCTTTGTACTCGATGTAAATTTAAAATAATTTAAAAGGTCCAATTTGACAAGTTATTTTGACTGCATTTAGTGTCAAATGTTCACTTGTAACTATCCTTCCTCTATCTTAAATTGCATGTGAGAATTGTTTTAAATATACTACCTGAAGTTTGTCCTCCAGAGTGGTCCAACCAGGGAAGCACTGGGCTGGATTTTATTCTGGTGACGGGAGTCCTGACAGTGGGCTGGAAGGCGGGGTGACCCTGCCTCGGCCCTCTGTAGAACCCCTATTGCAAATTAATGGTGAGCAGCCAATTAACTTCCTGCCATTGGGGATGCCATCCCTTTAAGAGATGAACTCCTGCCTCCAGAGCTGCCAGCCAATCGGGGGGCCAGCATCTCTGCAATACTGGCAGTAACACCAGGAGTGGTGGCCACTGCCGATGCTGCAGGAGGCTCAGAAGTACTGAAGGCGTTGGAGACCCCGGCGCAGGTGAGTGGGTTGGGGGTCACTGGGGCCAGTCCGGCAGGCCTGGCAACAGGGTTGGGGGGGGTGGTGTGGTTAATGAGGGTTGGGGGGTCTTCCTGGGGGAACAGCCATTGCTACCACCAGGGCCCTCAGGGTGGCCCACCCCATGACCCCACTAGGAGGCCACAGGTCTCACCTGGCAGCATCTCCGCATGGCAGCAGGCCTCTCTGTCCTTCACAAAGTTGGAGTGGAGGCGGGAAGGGCCTGGGGTGGGAAGGCTGTCGCTGGCCTTTCCTGCCCCAAACAAAATGGCAGGACTATGTCAGGAATGGCACCCCTTGCCATTTTGTTTGCCCCCTGCCTCTGTACCCATCTAAAAGGGAAGGATAAAATCCTGCCCATTGTTTAAGTCTCCCAATGGTCTTCTCGATGACATTTTGTGTGACAACATGGCTCTCAAAATATGCATGCTGCCCATTTAAAAAATTTATTCATTCATGGAATATGGGCATTACTGGCTAGGCCAGCATTTGTTGCCCATCCCTAATTGCACTTGAACTGAGTGGCTTGCTAGGCCATTTCAGAATCAACCACATTGTTGTGGGTCTGGAGTCACATGAAGGCCAGACCAGGTAAGGACAGCAGATTTCTTTCCCGAAAGGACATTAATGAAACAGCTGGGTTTTTACAAAAATCGACAATGGTTTCATGTTCACCATTAGACTAACTTTTTAATTCCAGATTTATTAATTGAATTCAAATTTCACCGTCTGCTGTGGTGGGACTTGAACCCATGCCCCAGAGCACTAGCCTGAGCCTCTGCATTGCTTGTCCAGTGACATTACCACTACACCACTGCATACCCTGTGTGCTTGGGTTGCGCACCAGAGCAATGAGCAAGATGGTCAACAGATAGCCCTTTCCACAGAGTAGCCTCATTCTGCTTTCTCATGGTGGCTCAAATGTTGATGGTATAGTGGACTGGCACAGAATAAAGGCATCATACTGCTGCCAGGATACCAGGCATTGATCTGCATGATGTATCGAGGGGATGGAAGTCTTTGTGATTGTGATACATCTCTGAATTTAGATATGGCTCCCACAAAGTAATGTGTATTCAATCAATGGCACCCTACAGCATGGGGAAGCATGGAATCCCTGTGAATCCTGGTTCTCGCTCCACCTCTTTCTGTCTAGAAAGATAGAATGCAATGTATTCCCCTCTCTTTGGATACAGATCGTCAGTCATCTTCCTTACACAACAGTGGATGGCAAACTGGAAGATGTTGCAGATGTTGCTTGCTCCAGCCTGGAAGGAGCCCGACATAAAGAAGTTCAAGGCCACAGCCACTGGCAATGCTATCCTAGCCCTCCTCTGAGGCTGCAGGTTTCAGTGAGCACCTCCTTAGTGAAATGGAAATGTCACACACACACTGGTCCTGGCTGAGGTTGAGATACAAGTGCTCCCTGAAGACCATGGGTGGAAATCACCTCCTGCTGAGAGCCCTTCTCCCTTTCCTCCTCCTCCCTCTTTGAGCAAGTTGTCCTCCTCTGTGTCACTTCTGCTCATTCTCCCTGTCATGCTGCAAGCCAAGGGGGATAGAAACTATTTCAGCCATGCCTGGAAGCAAGTGGTCTGAGCAGAACCCTTGAAGTGAGCATCAAAGCCTTAACCAAGTGCCACACCACTCACTGCAGGCATCACCAATACTAAGTAATTGTATAAACCTTCAAACAATTCTACTAACTTAGCAACAGCTAGTAGACGTCATTCAGCAACTAATCTGAAAGGACTTGCTGATCCCTCTAAATACCACTGCTAGTAGTTGGTGTTGGGGCAGTGCGGGGGAGTGGGGGGTGGGGGTGGGGAGGGAAGCACAGGGGGTGGTTCCTTTCAGCTGCATAATGCATGTTCAGGTATGCGAGGTTAAGAAAGGGCATCACCTGGAGCGTTGAGGTGGAAAATGCCACTGTTAGACTCAAATTAGCATTACATGCTGACTCACATCACAATCTCACAGTCTGTCTACTCTGCATAGTTCTGGTGCATGCTCCCAGTACCTATGCTAAAGACCTACCCAAAATAGCATCCGGTACAGCCAGTACCAGATATGTACGCACTAGGCACGGACACAATTTTGGACCTGAAATGGCAGCTGTAAAACCAAAAACATGGCACCATGCAACTGAATTTTGCAGCCACAATATTTAATTGAGTTATTCGAACTTTTTTAGTTCCAACGTGTAAGCGCCTTCAGTTGTGTTCGTTCAGTCTGCAGTTGGTAAGGGTGGAAGTACATCATGCCCAACTTTAAAGGGGACAGTACAAAATTCCAAGCACAAACTGCTCTAAATGAGTTTGTTCTCTGTATCTCAGCTCATATCCCTCAGTGGTATAGAAGGTTCAGATAAGGGTAAATCTATAAGACTGAAGAGAAAAGTCAAGTCTGTAGAGTAATGATCGGGGTAATATCAAGCAGATTGTGTCAGGAACAGACAGAGAGATTAAGCGCTGGATTTTATGAGCCCTCCGGCGTTGGGGGTCATGGCAGGGGGGGGGGCCCAGAAAATTCTTCGAAGAGAGGCCCACCACGACCCGTGACGCTGGGGAGGCCCTGCCTTCATTTTAATATTAAAATCAAATTAGATTAATGCAAATTACCGATTCTGTGCGAAGTTTGCAAGTTCTCCCTGTGACCGCGTGGGTTTTCGCCGGGTGCTCCGGTTTCCTCCCACATCCAAAGACTTGCAGGTTGATAGGTAAATTGGCCGTTGTAAATTGCCCCAAGTGTAGGGAGGTGATAGGGAATATGGGATTACTGTAGGGTTAGTATAAATGGGTGGTTGTTGGTTGGCACAGACTCGGTGGGCCGAAGGGCCTGTTTCAGTGCTGTATCTCTAAATAAATAAATAAAAACTAAATAATAAATTAACTTAACCGGATGGCCATCCCATGCCAATATTCCGGCGAGTCGCCGGAACTCCCGCGTCTTCGGATCTCCGTACAAAGGTCCGAGGCGTGACACTGGTTGGGAGGGAGGAGGACTGAAATTTTCAGGTCGGGAGGGAGGGAAAGCAGTGAAAACTGTTCTGATTGGTTGTGGAGATGGTGGGAAGGGGTTGAGGGTCAAAGGTGCTGAAGTTGTGGGGGTGAAAGTCTGGCACAGCAAAAGGCATTTTTTTGGCTGGATAGGTCATTTTATTTACATTTCATTTCCACTTTTAATTGCAGCGGCACCTTTAAATATTACAATTACCAGTAAGGGTTTGAAGCCCTTTAAAAAGGTCGCCAGTGCCTGCGCGATGGCACTTGATGCCGTTGCCGGCGATGGTGCGGCCGCCCCCTCTACATCACTGGGGAAGGGCCTTCCGTCCTCTCATTTAAATGATCCCCAGCACAAAATATCGCAGGGGCTCAGCGGCGCACAATTCGTGCCGAATTCAGTCCTAATACTGCCAATAGAACATTAGCGACTAAGGCCACATCAGGGAAATACAGTAAAAAGTAAAAATTAAACATGCTTTGTATGGATGCATGAAGCATTCATGACAAGATGGAAGAATTAATGGCAAAAATAGAGATAAATGGGTCTACTGATAGACCCGATTTTAACTCTGTGCAGGTGGATGGGTTTTGAATGAGTTCAAATTCCCCCCGCCCCCAACCCCAACACCTCCCGCCCTGGTTGCAGGTTGACCAAAGTTGGGAAAAAAATATTCCAGGGTGAATAACTCTTAGAAAAGGTCGTCAAAATGGGCTTGCCGTCGTAATAAAGAGTGAATTAAAGGGAGTAGTCAGAAAGGATTTTATCCCAGAATATCCAGATGTAGAATCAGTATGGGTGGAGCTAAGAAATAACAAAGGGCAGAAAACACTGTTGGGAATAGACTCCCTAACAATAATCATAGTCAATAAATTACAAGAGCACGTAACAAGGGGAATACAATAGTCCTGGGGAACTTCAATCTTCCAATAGTCCAGTTCAGAGATCAGCAGCTTTTTTACCTGAATAATTGTCTAAAATAAAGCACTTGGGAGTCGCAAGACAGAATTTCTATACCAAATTTCTGTTTCTGTAGCACGCATAATTTTCATATATAATAAATAAAATGCATGAATTTATATAACAATAGAAAAAAAGAAATTAAAATAGATCTGACTCTGAATTATCACATTTTTTGACTTTTTTACTATAATTTTGTCAAAGTCACCTTTAAAACAAACTTTAACTTAAGATGCATAGAATCAGCACAAGTTTTTCGGCTATTGATTTTTATAACAAAAAAGCTTCTAATAGCACATTCAGAATAATTTATCATTTCATCTATATTAGAAACAATAATGGCTGCAATCATAAAATATGTTCCTCGAACCAAAGGCATTATCCATAGCCATGGTGTAGTTCTTCCACTCGAATTTGGTTTATTTACAGCAATGATGTTTTTCATTAAACCAACCATTTGAAACTGTAAAGTGCAGCATAATGGTTAGCTTTTATATCCACATCATAAAAACAGGGCACTTACTTTTCTTGACTTAATTTTATTTAGGCTTTTTTCCTTCTTACGCGATCCAATGGACAAAGGTTGGGAGCCGTAAATGAGATGTTAAAGAGTGGCATGTGGCTCCGGAGTCACAGGTCACAGACACCTGGGGCTGAATTTTATGAGGCCTCCGGCGTCGGGGGTCGTGGCGAGGGACCTGGACAATTCTTCCGGGAGAGGCCCGCCACGACCCCTGACGCCGAGAAGGCCGCACAGCATTTTAACGGCAGCAGCGAGGCCTCGGTGTGGCCCCCCCACACACCCCTCTCCCTCCCGCCGCTCATTTACCTACTAAAACTTATACAAAAAAATGTTAATTAACTTACCTGGACTGGGCGGCCGTCCCACACCGATATTCCAGCCAGTGGCCGGAAGTCCCGTCCCTTCCGATCCCCATTTGGTAGGGAGGGGAGAGGAGTGAAATTATCAGGGCGGGAGGGGGGAGTGGGAAAAAAACTTTGTATTGGCTGTGGGGATGCTGGGAAGGCACAAATGTGACGAGGTTGGGAGGGGAGGGGGGGAAGTTTGGGATGAGAATAAAGTAAATTTTCGAGATATAGGCCAGTAAAAAAAATTGGAGGTGTTGGGAAACGGCCTCCAGCTTTTAATTATTTTTATAAAGAGAATGCAAAGAAACGTCACTTTAAAACTTCAATTTTTTCCTAGGGGCTTGAAGCTCTTAAAAATGGCGCTGGCGCCTGTACGGTGGCGCTGGACGTCACTTCTGGGGACAGAGCAACCCCCCACCCCCCACGTCATCAGGACTGGCGGCGAGCTTATAAAATACAGCCCCTGGTCTAGGAAAACCAAATAGGCAAAGGATGAGTTCATAGAATGCATTTGAGGCAGTTTTCTAGAATAATATACTGAGGAACCAACTAGGGTACAGGCAATTTTCAATCTAATATTGTGTAATGAGACAGGGTTAATTAGTAATCTTGTAGTAAAGGATCCTGGGGAAGAGTAACCACAATATAAATAGAACTTCATATGAAATTTGAGAGTGATAAGGTTAATTCCATAACTAGGGTCTTAAATTTAAGCAAAGGCAATTACAGAGCTATGAAAGGTCAGTTGGATGAGGTATATTAGGAATCTAGATTAAAAGATATGACAGCATCTGTGGAGAGAGAAACAGAGTTTTGAGTTGGATATGAATCTATCCGATTGAAACGTTAACTCAATTTCTCTCCCCACAGATGCTGCCAGACCTGCTGAGTATTTCAAGCACTTTCTGTTTTTATTTCAGATTTCCAACAGCCGCAGTATTCTGATTTGATTAAGAGATATGATGGTAGATAAGCAGTTAAAGAAATAATTCATAATTCTCAATGAGGAAAAAAACTTTGCTGGAAAATTGGTACAACTATGGCTAACTAGAAAAGTTTAGGATAGTACTGGATTAAAATAAGAGGCTTAAAATGTTACTGAAAATAGTAGTGAGCATTAGGATTGGGGAGGTTTTAACAATCAGCAAAGAATGGCCAAGAATGTGATAAAGAAGAAGAAAATAGAATATGAAAGTAAGCTAGCAAGAAATATAAAAATAGATTGTAAGAGCTTTTACAAGTATGTAAAAAAGAAGAGATTACTGGAAGTAAATGTGGATCCCTACAGGCAGAGACAGGAGAATTATAATGGAGAATAAGAAAATGGCAGGGACTTGAAACAAATATTTTGTGGCTGCCTTCACAGTAGAGCACATTAGGAAGCATGGAGAACCAAAGGTCTGATGGGAGTGAGGAACTTAAAGTAATTAATAAAGCTCCGAAATTCCCTGGACTTGATCAGTTTAAAAGAGGTGGCTGCAGAGATAGTGGATTCATTGGTTTTGATCTTCCAGAATACCCTAGCTTTGAGGTCCCAATGGATTGGAAGGTAATAAATGCAACCCTGCTGTTATGATTATCTATTATTCTTTTTGGGCCTCCTTATCTCGAGAGACAATGGATACGCGCCTGGAGGTGGTCAGTGGTTTGTGAAGCAGCGCCTGGAGTGGCTATAAAGGCCAATTCTGGAGTAACAGGCTCTTCCACAGGTGCTGCAGAGAAATTTGTTTGTTGGGGCTGTTGCACAGTTGGCTCTCCCCTTGCGCCTCTGTCCTTTTTCCTGCCAACTACTAAGTCTCTTCGACTCGCCACAATTTAGCCCTGTCTTTATGGCTGCCCGCCAGCTCTGGCGAATGCTGGCAACTGACTCCCACGACTTGTGATCAATGTCACACGATTTCATGTCGCGTTTGCAGACGTCTTTATAACGGAGACATGGACGGCCGGTGGGTCTGATACCAGTGGCGAGCTCGCTGTACAATGTGTCTTTGGGGATCCTGCCATCTTCCATGCGGCTCACATGGCCAAGCCATCTCAAGCGCCGCTGACTCAGTAGTGTGTATAAGCTGGGGATGTTGGCCGCTTCAAGGACTTCTGTGTTGGAGATATAGTCCTGCCACCTGATGCCAAGTATTCTCCGAAGGCAGCGAAGATGGAATGAATTGAGACGTCGCTCTTGGCTGGCATAAGGTAACAGGGCACTTAGAAAATCACAATATGGTTAGACAGAATCAATATGATTTTATGAAAGAAAAACTGTGCTTGACAAATCTATTATGAGTTCTTTGAGAGGGTAACTAGCAAGGTAGATAAGGGGAAACCAGTGGATGCAGCATATTTGGATTTTCAGGCACCATTCAATAAGGTGCCACACAATAGGTTGTTGCAAGATTAGGGCTCATCGGATTGCGAGTAATATATTAGCATGGATTGAGAATCGGTTAACAGACAGAAAACATAGGGATGACTTTTACCAGCCCTTCAGACGCCATGGGACGTGGCGGGGAGGTCCGTAAAATGCTAGCCAGAGCAGCCCGCCTTGACTCACGATGCTGAGAAGGCCCCACCAGATATTAGCAGTGGCATTGAGGCCTTGGTGCAGCACCCCCCCCCCCCCCGCCTTCATTAAAATATTGAAATTAGATAAATTAAAATACATATTAACCTACCTGTCACCGGTAGTTGCCCCACACCGATTTTATGGCCAACCGTCCGCAACTCGCGCGAATTTGGAATTCCGTTGGAGTTCCGAGGCGAGACACTGGTGGGAGGGGAGAGGAATAAAATTATCACGGTGGGAGGGGGGTGGGTGGGCATGGGGAAAACTATTCCTATTGTTTGTGGGGATGGTGGGAAGGGGTTGAAAGGCAAAAGTGGAGAGGTTGGGGTAAAGTTTGGGTTGGGAATAAAGTTCGTTCTGTTCATAATGCCCCGAAAACAAACACTGGGGGGCGAGTGGGAAAGGGCCTCCAGCATTGATTTCAATACTTACACGCAATGCACCACAATATCACTTCGGGCGGCACAGTGGCGCAGTGGTTAGCACCGCAGCCTCACAGATCCAGCGACCCGGGTTCAATTCTGGGTACTGCCTGTGTGGAGTTTGCAAGTTCTTCCTGTGTCTGCGTGGGTTTTCTCCGGGTGCTCCGGTTTCCTCCCACAACCAAAAGACTTGCAGGTTGGTACGTAAATTGGCCATTATAAATTGCCCCGAGTATAGGTAGGTGGTAGGGAAATATAGGGACAGGTGGGAATGTGGTAGGGGTATGCAATTAGTGTAGGATTAGTATAAATGGGTGGTTGATAGTCGGCACAGACTCGGTGGGCCGAAGGGACTGTTTCAGTGCTGTATCTCTAAACTAAACTAAAAATTAAAAGTACTTCCAAGGGCTTGAAACCCAAATCCAAATGCAGCACCTCTGTGGTGGTGCCGGACGCTGTTGGCAGGGATGTGGCAGCCGCTCCCTCCACGTCTTCAGTGGTGGCCCCTTCGCCCCCTCCATTTAAATGAGGCCCCGTATGTAATATCGTGGGGGCTCTGCAGCGGCACTTCCGGGTCAGAAGGTCACAGGCTTCACAGCGCGCTGCCGCGGGTCATTTTCTATATGGCTGTCTGAAAATAGTGGGCCTCAGCTATTTACTATCTATATCAATGACTTAGATGAGGGGAATAGCGATCATAATATGATTGAGTTCAATGTAGTGTTTGAAAAGGAGAAACACAAAACAACTACTTAGATTCTAGATTGTGCTAAAACTGTCTTCAACTGGATGAGACAGAGATTGTCCAGTGTAAACTGGACAATCTGTTATTGGCTAAAATGACAGAGGATCAGTAGGAGATGTAGGAATAAAAATTTAATGTGATACAGAACCAGATTAAATCCCTAAGGAGCAAAAGCTCTACTTGCTAAAAAAACAGCAATGATGACGAAAGAGGTAAGAGACACGGGGATGAATTTTATGCTGTCCCCTGCAGCTGGTTTGGAGGCAGGGAGAGCAGATAATCGGCTGGGATGGTGGGGGAGGGGGAGCTCACCACATTTCCACCTCCACCAAAAGTAAGTCCAGGGCGGGAAGGCCTGTGAACAGCCTTCCTACCCTGCTGCCAATTGAGGCTTTTAAGTGGGCAATTAATGCCCAATGAAGGGTCTCCGCCCACCGCTGCCACTATTAGCTGAGCAGCGGGTGGACCTGCACTGCACAGAAAGTATAGCAAGAAAAGTTGTGTGGGTCACTTGCCAGCTCCGGGTGCGGGGAGGTCCCTTATTAACAGGGACTTAGTGCCTGAACGAAGGAGATGGCATCGGGAAGGGGGGACCCGCTAAGAGCCAACCCCCTGTCCTTGCTGCTGACCCCCCTGCAATTCCTTACCCTGCGACCCCATGCCACAAGACCCCTCCTGCCCTGACCTACCTGTGGCCTGGGTCCAGTACTGATCCTGGGCCTTGGGTGGGTGCTCCACCAGCAGCAGCCACTGCCTCCGTGGTGCCATTGCTCAGTTAAAGAGCTACCGGCTTCTGATTGGCCGGAAGCTCTAAGAGGGTGGGATATCCATCACCGGGGTCTTTGATCCATGGAAGGCCCGCTGTTGTCCAGTTAAGTGCCTAATTGGCATTGATATGGCGGGTCTCCCATAGAAGGGGCGACGCAGGGTTCTCAGCGGCACTTTTGCTAGACATCGAGACCCCTGTCGCCTGGATAAAATCCCAGCCATGATAAAACGATCAGAAAAAGCGTACAAAGAATGCAAAAAAGAGCACAAATCCTGGCGACTGGAAAGATACAAAGAACAGTGAAGAGTGATAAAAGAAATAGCAAGAACCACAAAAAGGACGATGAAAAGAAACCTGCAAGACGTATCAAACATTTTTTGCAATTATATTAGAAAAAAGACGTGATCAAGAGCAATGTGGGCCCTTTGAAAACTGATATTATCAATTAAAATAAGGAAATGGTGGACATGTTGAATTATTACTTCACATCAGTATTTACAGTAGAGGAAGAGGTCAGCATGCCAGAAATCCAAAAGAAACAAATATTTAATCAGGGTCAGGGATTAACCAAAATTAATGTAAGCAAAATAACAGTTATAAAGAAAGTAATGGCACCTAAAGAGTGACAAATCTCCAGGACCAGATGATTTCCATCCAGGGTATTAAAGGAGGTGGGTGAGAACATTGCAGATGCCCTAACTATAATCTTCCAAAGTTCTCTTGAATCAGGAACTGTTCCTTTGCATTGGAAAATTGCACGTCACTCTGCTATTTAGGAAAGTTGACAGAGGAAAACCAGAGAATTATAGACCCATTAGTCAAACATCTGTTTTCGAGAAATTGCTAGAGTCTCTCATTAAGGATAGTCCAGAATGCCAGAATGTGAAGGCGAAAACTGGAATCAATCTTTACGCACTTTCATCAGCATTTATTTACAGATATAAACATTACAAATGTAACCGCCTAACTCAAAAAACAATTTTAGTCTGTTCCTGTTTATAGGAACAAAAGTAAATCCCCAGTTAATGCCCACCATCAGCATACAATTAATATACAATTAACAGTGACTGAACATCTTCACAACTTTCAGCTGATTAGAGAGAGCCAGAAAGGTTTTGTAAAGGGTAGATCATGCCTGCCAAACCTGATTGAATTCTTAGAAGAAGGCGACTAATGTAGTGAACAACGAAAGTCTTTAGATGTTATTTATATGGGTTTCCACAATCATTTTTGAAAATCTCTCATTAGAGACTGTGAGATAAAGATGAAACCCAAGGAATAGAAGGCAAATTATTAACCTGATAAGAAAGTTAGCTGAGCAGTAGGAAACAGAGATTAGGAATAATGGGCAGACACTCTAATTGGCAGGATGTAACTACTGGTGTCCTGCGAGAATCTGTGTTGGGGCCTCAAAGAAAGCCACAGACACAAATTTGTCAATGACACAAAGATAGGCGACATTGTAAACAGTGCAGATTGAAGCATAAAATTACGAAGACATATTGATATATTAAGTGAATGGGCAAAACTGTGGCAAATTAACTTCAATGTAGACAAATGTGAAGTCAGCTATTTCAGACCTAAAAAGGACACAACATGGTACTTTCGAAATGGTGAAAGGCTAGAAAAAGTGGAGACTCAAAGAGACTTAGGCCTTCAGGTACAAAGATCATTAAAATGACATGAACAGGTACGGAAAATAATCAAAAAGGCTAATCTGAAGGACTAGAATACAAGGGGATAGAAGTCATGCTTTAGCTACACAGAACCCTGGTTAGACCGCACCTGGAGTACTGTGAGCAGTTTTGAGAACCAAATCTTAGGAATGATATAGGGCCTGATGGGATCTACCCCAGAATACTGAGGGAGGCAAGGGAAGAAATTGCTGGGGCCTTGACAGAAATCTTTGCATCCTCATTGGCTACAGGTGAGGTCCCAGAGGACTGGAGAATAGCCAATGTTGTGCCTTTGTTTAAGAAGGGTAGCAAGGATAATCCAGGAAATTATAGGCCGGTGAGCCTTACGTCAGTGGTAGGGAAATTATTAGAGAGGATTCTTTGGGACAGGATTTACTCCCATTTGGAAACAAATTAACTTATTAGCGAGAAGCAGCATGGTTTTGTGAAGGGGAGGTCATGTCTCACTAACTTGAATGAGTTTTTTGAGGAAGTGACGAGGATGATTGATGAAGGAAGGTGTTGTCTATATGGACTGCAGTAAAGCCTTTGACAAGGTCCCTCATGGCAGACTGGTACAAAAGGTGAAGTCACACGGGATCAGAGGTGAGCTGGCAAGATGGATACAGAACTGGCTCGGTCATAGAAGACAGAGGGTATCAGTGGATGGGTGTTTTTCTGAATGGAGGGATGTGACTAGTGGTGTTGCGCAGGGATCAGTGCTGTGACCTTTGCTGTTTGTATTATATATAAATGATTTGGAGGAAAATGTAGCTGGTCTGATTAGTAAGTTTGCGGACGACACAAAGGTTGGTGGAGTTGCGGATAGTGATGAGGATTGTCAGAGGATACAGCAGGGTATAGATCGGTTGGAGACTTGGGCGAACAAATGGCAGATGGAGTTTAGTCCGGACAAATGTGAGGTAATGCATTTTGGAAGGTCTAATGCAGGTGGGAAGTATACAGTAAATGGCAGAACCCTTAGGAGTATTGACAGGCAGAGAGATCTGGGTGTACAGGTCCATAGGTCACTGAAAGTGACAACACAGGTGGATAAGGTAGTCAAGAAGGCATACGGCATGCTTGCCTTCATCGGTCGGGGCATAGAGTATAAAAATTGGCAAGTCATTCTGCAGCTGTACAGAACCTTAGTTAGGCCACACTTAGAATATTGTGTGCAATTCTGGTCGCCACACTACCAGAAGGAATTGGAGGCTTTGGAGAGGGTACAGAAGAGGTTTACCAGGATGTTGCCTGGTCTGGAGGGCATTAGCTATGAGGAGAGGTTGGATAAACTCGGATTGTTTTCACTGGAACGACGGAGGTGGAGGGGCGACATGATAGAGGTTTACAAAGTTATGAGTGGCATGGACAGAATGGATAGTCAGAAGCTTTTTCCCAGGGTGGAAGAGTCAGTTACTAGGGGACATAGGTTTAAGGTGCGAGGGGCAAAGTTTAGAGGGAATGTGCAAGGCAAGCTCTTTACACAGAGGGTGGTGAGTGCCTGGAACTTGCTGCCGGGGGAGGTGGTGGAAGCAGGTACGATAGCAATGTTTAGGAGGCATCTTGACAAATACATGAATAGTATGGGAATAGAGGAATACGGTACCTGGAAGTGCAGAAGGTTTTAGTTTCGACAGGCATCAAGGTCGGCGCAGACTTGGAGGGCCGAATGGACTATTCCTGTGCTGTACTGTCCTTTGTTCTTTGTTCTTTGTTATATTGGCCTTGGAGGGAGTACAGAATAGGTTTACCAGAATGATACCTGGGCTCCAAGGGTTGAATAATGAGGAGAGATTACACATACTGGGGTTGTATTGCCTGGAATTTAGATGGTGTGGGGACAGATCAAAAGTAAGCTAATGAGCTAACAGACTAACTGTGGAGACGTGGAGCCAATTTATAAAAAATAACAAGCAGAAGCTAACAGAACAGCTGCAGATAGCTTAATAATAGCCTATTGTTTAATAATCAGTCTAACAGTTCAACGAGGGGGGATGTGAAACTACTGAAATAAAATGCAAGAATAAAATGCTGGAATGAGTGAACCAATCATGCACTGATAATAGAAGTCTGCAAACCACTCAGAAACAAGGGCGGGCGGGGGGTTGGGCGGCGCTACTAGTTTTGTTTGAATAACTATAAGAAAGGCTTGCTGTAGTGAGCACATGTTCTTTTGTTTTGTTCTTTTGCAGTGTTCTTTGTTTTGCTTTTTGTTCTTTTTGTATCCTTTCAATATAACTACCATATACTGCAATAAAGTTTCTAAAAGTTACGGTCGGACTTCATCTCTCTTTGTAACTGATGGGATCCAACAACTTGGCGTAGTCGGCAGGATCGCTGGAGGATTAAAGACCGAAGCCCTGGACATCGGACCTATAGCAGCCCCCGGAGGTAAGGACTCCTCTTTACTTTAAAAAGTCCTCGGCCGTTGTCTAGTTTCGGTACTCCACCACGTGATCCCGAACTCTTCCGAAGCTCGAGACCCCCTTTATAGACGTCTAAATTGGCGGTGTTCGATGGTAATACACCAGCCTGGCTGAAAAGCTCCACAGCGTCTGTATAAGAAGCCCCACGGCTCGAGACCCCCTCCCCCACATAAAATTGGTACAATGACTGACGAAGGAAACCGACAGTCGCCAACCACCGTAATAGGTGGGCGGGCCCCGCCAGACGTTTCCGAAGATGAAAGTCTTCGGCAGTTAAAAGGATATATAGAGCAACAGTTTAATTTGGCTAAAACCTGTACTGAAATTGAACAGAAATACGGTGCCTCCAAGGGACAGTGGTCCCTGGAAGATATAAAGAGAGCTTGGGGAAAAACCACCCGTTTAAAGGATAAGAATGGACCCAATGGTCTTTAGCCATAATGGGCCAGATCCAACAGCATAATGCAATTATCCAACAAGCTCAACTGTCTCAACGCGACCGTGACTTGACTAATGCGAAGGACCAACTGAAGGTGGTCTGCGAACAACTGAGAAAGGAAAAGCTTAAATTAGAAAAACTAGAAACTGAAAAAGCAAGGTTGGAAACTGAAAATAAAGAACTTAAAAAACAATTATGAGAAGAACAGGCAACGCAACCGAAGGGACCAGGAAAGCCCTGCGGACCCCGTCGACCACAACCGTCTCGCATGTACCCAAATCTGGAGTCATTACTAAAAGAACTACGAAAACGCAACGGCGTGAATAAAGAACAAAGAACAAAGAACAGTACAGCACAGGAACAGGCCATTCGGCCCTCCAAGCCTGCGCCGATCTTGATGCCTGCCTAAATTAACACCTTCTGCACTTCCGGGGCCCATATCCCTCTATTCCCTTCCTATTCATATATTTGTCAAGATGTCTCTTAAACGTCGCTATTGTATCTGCTTCCACCACCTCCCCCGGCAGCAAGTTCCAGGCACTCACCACCCTCTGTGTAAAGAGCTTGCCTTGCACATCCCCTCTAAACTTTGCCCCTCTCACCTTAAACCTATGTCCCCTAGTAACTGACTCTTCCACCCTGGGAAAAAGCTTCTGACTATCCACTCTGTCCATGTCGCTCATAACTTTGTAAACCTCGATCATGTCGCCCCTCCACCTCCGTCGTTCCCGTGAAAACAATCCGAGTTTTTCAACCTCTCCTCATAGCTAATGCCCTCCAGACCAGGCAACATCCTGGTAAACCTCCTCTGTGCCCTCTCCAAAGCCTCCACGTCCTTCTGGTAGTGTGGTGACCAGAATTGCACGCAATATTCTAAGTGTGGCCTAACTAAGGTTCTGTACAGCTGCAACATGACTTGCCAATTTTTATACTCAATGCCCCGACCGATAAAGGCAAGGATGCCGTATGCCTTCTTGACTACCTTATCCACCTGCGTTGCCACTTTCAGTGACCTGTGGACCTGTACGCCCAGATCTCTCTGCCTGTCAATACTCCTAAGGGTTCTGCCATTTACTGTATACTTCCCACCTGCATTAGACCTTCCAAAATGCATTACCTTACATTTGTCCGGATTAAACTCCATCTGCCATTTCTCCGCCCAAGTCTCCAACCGATCTATATCCTGCTGTATCCTCTGACAATCCTCATCATTATCCGCAACTCCACCAACCTTTGTGTCATCCGCAAACTTACTAATCAGACCAGCTACATTTTCCTCCAAATCATTTATATATACTACAAACAGCAAAGGTCCCAGCACTGATCCCTGCGGAACACCACTAGTTACAGCCCTCCATTCAGAAAAACACCCATCCACTGTTACCCTCTGTCTTCTATGACTGAGCCAGTTCTGTATCCATCTTGCCAGCTCACCTCCGATCCCGTGTGAATTCACCTTTTGCACCAGTCTGCCATGAGGGACCTGGTGTAGAGGAAGCTGAGTCCTCCAGTGAAGAAAGTGATACTGATGATGAGTTTCCTTTTGTGCGGCTCGTCCCCCTTAAACAGAAACGCGTTAAGGTCAAGCAGGAAAAGAAGACTACAGACGGTAATGAGGTGATCACGTCTGAGCACAACACTTATTGGATGCATGGCCCGGCGGATCCTGATAAAATTGATAAATGGTCCAAAGAATTGCCTGACCCGAAAAAGGGGGGTCAGAAGACGTGGGAACAGTTGAAACGTCTGAATGGAATTTACTACCTCCGCCCATGGGACGGGGTACAGATTTTGACCGTGATGGTGCCCGGGCGAACGGGGCGAAGGCTGAACAGAGAGGTCCAAACTGCTTTGGGCGAGGACGAGCAACAACTAGATGCCGGATGGGCTGCGATTAGTCAGTGGCTGCGAACGTTCTGTCCCACAAAGACGGATTGGAATAAAATTACAGCCCGTCAGCAAAAAGGTACCGAAGAGGTGCGGGAGTATGAAGAGAGGTTTAGATCTGCTTGGCTGGAACACTCGGGGATAACAGACATTGTTCCAGAGGATCAGGACGATGCCCGATTTGTGCCTTTGAACTCTGCCTTTATTGCAGGGCTAAAACCAGAGTTATCCAAGATGCTGAAGGTAACCTTACCAGAGTGGGAAGGCACAGGAGTAACCTACGCACAGTTGATTGATCGGTGCAGTCAGCTGGACAGGGACATGGGAGCAAAGCTCCGAGCTCTGCAGGCGGGTTGGACGCCCAAAGGCCCTGATAAGGCCCCGATAGGCGACCTGGGGCATGCCACTACTGCGGGAAGGAAGGCCATTGGGCTAAGATGTGTCGAGTGAAGGGACGGGGAAGAGGACGGCAAGGATACAATCCAGCACCAAGCCCAGGTCCCTCCCCTGAGGACAATGACCTAGAAAAATTCAAACAGTTGTCACCCCAGCAACGGAAGGAGATGCTGGCGTTACTTGGTGCGGCAAAAAACTAGCGGAGCCCTCCCTCGCCCTTTCAGTGCCCCTCCTGGCACTAATAGAACAACGAAGAGATGGATTGTATATAATTGTGAGGGTGAGTGATCAAGATATAGACTGCCTGCTGGATACTGGGGCCGAATTAACGTGTCTACCTCAACGATACGGGAACTCTATACCGATGGATGGTAAAGTTAAGACCGCCCACGGGGTTGGTGGCCATGGGGTGGTGATCAGGAAAACTCAACCCATACGCATTGGTCTTGGTCCACACGAATTGATAATACCAGTCTGGATAGGTCCGGTGGACCAGGCCCTTCTGGGTATGGACGTTCTTACCCAGCTGAACTCCTCGTTGCAGTTTGAAGGCGGCCAGGTAACATGGTCTACCAGAAGTCTGAAGAAGGAGGAGCTGAGGGAGCACCCAATATGGGCCCGGGATAAGAACGATTGTGGGCAACATCAAATGGAACCGGCAACGTTTACGGGATCTGCTCTGCCCTGTACTAAACAATACCCCATTAGTCCAACATCTATTGCAGGAATCATACCCGTAATTAGACAGCTAGAGGAGCGAGGCATGCTGGTTCAGACACACAGTACCTCCAACAGCCCTGTGTGGCCAGTACGGAAACCAAACGGGACCTGGCGGCTTACTGTTGACTATAGAAAGGCTAACTAGTGTATTGATCAAAAGGCTCCTCTGGTAGCTGACCACACCATGGTATTCAATTCCCTGAGGCCGGAACATGAATGGTTCTCTGTTATCAACATGGCCAATGGATTTTGGTTGGTTCCACTGGCACCCAAGGTCCAACCGTGGTTCGCCTTTACCGTTCAACAACAACAGTACACCTGGACCCGGCTGCCACAGGGTTTCCACAACAGCCCTACGGTATTTCATATGGCCCTGCAAAACCATTTGAGGGAGTTACCTCCCATGCACTGCCCGGTCATACAGTATGTGGACGACATCCTGTTAGCCTCTGAAATGGAAGAACAACACGGACAAGATCTGCATACCCTGCTGGACCACCTTCATCGGAGAGGGCACAAGGCCAGTATCGACAAAGCCCAAATAGCCCAAGAGGAGGTCGTGTACCTGGGACAAAAGATTTCGAAAGGAAAGAGGGAACTTACCCAGGACAGGACCACAGCCATCTAGGCTGCCAAACAGCCCACCACTATCCAGGAGCTTAGGTCCTTTTTGGGTTTGTGTAACTTCAACAGAAATTGGATCGACTCCTACACACAACTGGCTCAACCGTTAAATGATCTCTCGAAAGGGAAGCGGGCCTCGAAGGATACGATCACCCTTACGAGAGACCAACAAGAGGCCTTCGAGAATTTAAAGAGGGCCTTGTGCTCGGCGCCGGCCCTGGGAATCCCTGACAACGGGAAACCGTTTACCCTGTTTGTACATGAAAAAGAGGGATATATGACTGCCATATTGACACATTCGAGAAAACTGGACACCGTAGCCCCAGGATGGGGCAGTTGCCTAAGGGCCATGGAAGCTACATGCCAAGCTATGACGGCTACTGCGGGTCTGGTATTGGACCAAAAGCTAACAGTCAAGCGTCCACACACGGTCCACACATTGCTATCCATGAATAGAGTATCCCAAGTGACAGCAGCCAGATGGACCCGATGGACAACGGTCCTAGAAGCCCCCAAACTCCATATAGTCCGAGCCAGCCCAGTAAACCAAGCAACTATGCTCCCGTGGCCTGGGGAGCAAGAGGGAGAAGAGCATGACTGTGGAGACTATGAGAGAGGCAGAGGAAGTAACCTCAGCGGCAGAGGAGGTATTGCACAATCCGGATTTAATCCTTTTTACAGACGGTTCCTCCCTTGTTGACAACGGTACCCGGAAGGCAGGATGGGCGGTGTAAACCCTACTTGAAGTTGTGGTGACGGAATGTCTGCCCTCGGGGACGTCAGCCCAACAGGCCAAATTACAGGCTCTGTCAGAGGCGTGTCAGATAGCAGAGGGAAAGACGGCCAATCACACCGCTAAGGTCTTGTGTAAGAACTACATCCCCAGATGGGGAGTACCGGTCAGCATTGATTCTGACCAAGGGACTCATTTTACAGGCGCGGTCTGTCAGGAAGTCTGTTGGCTACTGAACATTATGTGGGATTTACACTGTCCTCACCACCCACAGTCCTCGGGCCAAATGGAGCGAATGAACCAGACCCGAAAACAACGACTATCTAAGTATCACCAGGAAGGAATGCCATGTCCCCAGGTGTTGCCGATAGTTCTGTGCAGTATTAAGGCGACTCTGAACAGAACTACGGGCCTGAGTCCATTTGAAATAATAACAGGGAGACCCATGTCTCTGCTGGGAACAACTGATTTGCGAAAAGCTGATTGTCACCTGATGAGTGACGCTCTACTAGAATATTGTCAGAACCTAACAAATGCTGTCAGTTCTGCTTCCTTGCAGGTATAGGCAGCTTGGGGTGACCCACCAGAAGGAGGGCACGACATCGTCCCGGGAGTCTGGGTCTACGTGAAGAAAATACATAAAGAACCATTGGGCGCCAAGTGGGAGGGACCTTTCTAGGTGCTACTGACCACCCAGGCAGCGGTTAAGGTGGAAGGGAAGAAAGCCTGGATACACACCTCTCACGTCAAACAAGCGACCCATGACTAAACACCGACCTGCTATCAGGACAATTACCATTTGCCAATATGTTCAGAATTTTTATTATCCCCTTTGCATGCATTTTAAGTATCTGCTTACTTTTGGCTAACCAAACCTTTCCACTTTGGGGAACTAATCGAGTGTCCAGGGAAATGCACGTTGATAGAGAAACTCAAACAACCCCCAACTCCCACCTTATGGAGTTGGGCGACCAGGTGGTTGGGCTCAATAAGGACCTTAATGGTACAGGGTTTGATCTTTTTAGTTATAATCATAATTTTGTATTTTACGTTTTTGCTTATTAAGTGCTGTTGTAAATAAGTAACTGAATCCCCTGCCAAGCTTATGCCCTTACAGAGCTCCCACCGTCCCCTCTTGTGGCACAAGTGGGCAACGTATTAAGCGCAACCCCTCCGGGTGTTGAAGGCTGTTTCTAGACAAGTAGAGACCATTAAAGGCACCTAGGTGGGATTGATGGAATGATTCTTAAAGAAGTTGGGGGACTGTGGGGACAGATCAAGAGTAAGCTAATCAACTAACTAATCAGCTAACAAACTAACTGTGAAGCTGTGGAGCCAATTTATAAAAAATAACAAGCAGAAGCTAACAAGACAGCTGCAGATAGCTTAATAGTAGCCTATTGTTTAATAATCAGCCTAACAGTTCAAGGAGGGGGGATGTGAAACTACTGAAATAAAATGCAAGAATAAAATGCTGGGACGAATGAACCAATCATGCACTGATAGTAGAAGTCTGCAAACCACTCAGAAACAAGGTGGGGGGCGGGGTGGGAGGCATTACTAATTTTGTTTGAATAACTATAAGAAAGGCTTGCTATAGTGAGCACATGTTCTTTTGTTTTGTTCTTTTGCATGTTCTTTGTTTTGCTTTTTGTTCTTTTTGTATCCTTGCAATGTAACAATCACGTAATGCAATAAAGTTTCTAAACGTTACGGTTGGACTTCGTCTCTTTGTAACTGATGGGATCCAACAATGGTTCTGGGGTGATTTGATCAAAAGATATTAAGATACTTAAGTTATTAAGGGGAAAAGATAGGGTGGATGGAGAGAAATATTTCTGCTGGTAGGACTAGGGGGCATAATCTAAAAATTACAGCCAGACCTTTCAGGAGAGAAATTAAAAAACACTTCCACACATAACGAGTGGTAGAAGTTTGGAACGTCCTTTCGCAATTAGCTATTGATTCTATATCAATGGTTAATTTTAAATCTGAGACTGAGATTGATCCATTTTTGTTATCCAACGGTATTAAGGGATATGGGGCAAAGGTAGATCCATGAAGAGAGGTCTCAAATCAGCCATGACCTAATTGAATGGTGAAACTGGCTCAAGGGGCTAAATGACCAATTTTTATACCTATGGTCCTTTATTCCTAGATGAGTACATGACAGAAAGATGTGCAGAAAGGCTTAGAAGAGGTAAATGGAATAAGAGATGACTTCTGGAGTTTAAACACCAGTATAGACTACAACAACACAAAAGCAAAGTACTACGGATGCTGGAATTCTGAAATGAAAACAGAAAATGCTGGAAATACTCAGCGGGTCAGGCAGCATCTGTGGAGAGAAAAACAGATTTATTGCTTCAGGTCGATGATCATCCTGATGAAAGGGCATCGACCTGAAATGTTAACAATATTTTTCTCTCCATAGTTGCTGCCTGACCTGCTGAGTATTTTCAGCATTTTCTGTTTTTGTACCAGCGCAGACTAGTTGGGCCAAATGGTCTGTTTCTGTGTATTTGCTGGCAGAAATGATAATGCACGGTAAACAGGGCAGAGATCTGGCAGGACCAGATCCCACCTCAATTTCCACCCCTGCATGGCCCATCTACATTAAATTTTGGGCTATTATGTTGATTTGGACATGGATTTTCAGGGTTATTATCTTCTTCAATTTTAGCTTCCTCCAGTCTGTAAATAAGTTG